>NC_067169.1:110167006-110767006 GCF_903995435.1 Acomys russatus
TTTGTCTCTCTATAAAATGTAGGATACACAAATAAAAGAAGATATGTGATAGCTCTACTTTTGAGTCTGACTTGATTTACGTGATGTGACAAATGCCAGTTAGATCTATTTTCCTGCAATGGACAAAATTTCAATTGTTCTTTATGGATGAATAAAATTCCATTGTGAATCACATTTTCCTTCATACTCCTCTGTTGCTAGACATATGATGTGATTCCCATAAATTAGCTATAGCGCTTCAGTGGATTTATATGCATCCCTGTTTTGGGGTTCACTGAGAATCCTTTGGTTGAATATACAAATTGAAACTACATTGAGATTTCATTGCATCCAAATCAGAGTGACAATAATTTAAATAAATCAAATACTGATGAGGATCTAAAAAAAGAATTCTTATCTTCCCCTGGTAGGAGTGTAAATTAATCTGGCCATTATGAAATTCAGTATGGAGGCATCTCTAAAAACAAACAAATTTGCCATGATCCAGTACTCATTTGTACAGTTCTACTTTATTTTTATTTGAGTAATTATACATAGAGACACAGACACATACACATGGACACTCACACACACATACCTGAAGTAGGATGTTATCTTTTGATAGATAATACACTTTATGGGATATTAGTAAACTATCATATAATCTTATATGTTTGTATTTTTTACTTAAGCAAATGTTCAGGAAATACCTACTAGATATTAGGTTGCTACAAATTCAGTAGTTGACACAAAAGAAAATTCTCTGTTCTCATAGTGGTTGCATTAGTAGAACAGAAGAGTCATTTAGTAGGATTAGTGAGTAAGGCATACTAAAGATAAAGAAAAAATCAAGACAGGAGTTCCAAAGCAGAAAATGAGTGGCAGGAAAGCACTCATGAAGATATACAGAAAATGACCTATCAGATGTGATATGGTTTTATCTAAGTGAAATGGGAGACCACTGAAGGGTATGAATGGATGTTATCTGATGTACAGCTGAACAAGATCACTGTTAATTAGGCTTGGCAAGGAATGCCAGTTAAGAGATACTTTCCCTTGCTTCTTAGTTATTTTTCTGTAAATTTGTGGACAAATGGATTGAACTAGAAATTATCATAATGAGTGAGTTCACCCAGAAGCAAAAAGAGTTAAATGGTATGTACTCACTTATATCAAGACACTAGTCCAAGGGGTATGTCCCCATGAAAAACTTTACCTACCAGGAAAGTGGGTTAGAGGGGAGGACATCCTATTGAGACTATAGGTGTGAGAAGCCTGGGAGAATGAGGAAATAGAAGGATCCAGAGGGTTCTGGAAAACTACAGGCAGGTCTGGGCCCTGGGGTCCTCCTCAAACTATGGCACCAGTCAAGAAAAATATAGGCAGTAAACTTCGAACCCCTACCCAGACTAGCCGATGGACAGGACATTCTCAACCGTTAAGTGGAGAAAGAAATCTGACCTTCACACAAACTCTGGTTCCCCATATTTGACCATGTCCCTTGGATGGGGACGCCTGGTGGCACTCAGAGGAAAAATAATAGGTCACGAAGAAGAGACTTGATACCCTATGAGCGTATACAAGGAGGAGGAGGTCCCCCCCCCCCAGTCACAGTCATAGGGGAGGGCAGTAACGGAAAAATGGGAGGGAGGGAGGAATGGGAGGGTACAAGGGATGGGCTAACAACTGAGAGGTAATTTGAATAAATTAATAATAAAAAAGAAAAAAAAAAGAAAAAATATCATGGCAAAATGAACTTAAGAGCAAGGACTTGCTAAGGCTTATAGTTCCAGGGCATACCACGGTGGGGAAGATATGACAGCAAAGACAGTGGTCTTGCTAGTCATATTGGTTACCTACCCAGGAAACAATGAGTAAGAAGAAGTGAGGTAAGATTATAAAACCCTTAGGCCCAGTGACATACTTATTTTTCAGCAAGTCTCTACATCCCGTATTTTCTACAACTTTCTCCAGCAGTATCTTCATCTGGAGACCAAGTATTCAAACACACGAGCCTATGGGAGTTCACATTCAAATAACATGTAACATTAACGAAGCCCTGGTTTTCGTCCCCAACGCTGAATAAACTGGATGTGTTGCTACACACCTGTAATGTTTGCTCTTAGGAAGCAGAGACAAGGATAAGGAGTTCAAAGATATACTTGGGTGCATTGTGAATTCAGGGCCAACCTGGGCTACATGAAGCCCTGTCTCAAAAAATTGCTAATAATTAAGGCCTTATCATTTAATTAAGAGGAATGGCATAATCGGTCCCCTGTAGCATTTTCATAAAGATTAGAAGTGGAGTGTTAATTATGTAAAGGTCCAAATTCTAGCAAATGTCAAATATTACTAATTTTGATTTTTTTTTATTCTAAACAATGATAAGGGAAATAGTAAAATACTTAAGAAAAGAACATACTGGTGGCAGGGAAAAATCAATTGTACCTGCTTAGAAGCTATCATAATCCGTCTACTCATGCAGCAATGCTATGGCCAGGGCCTGGTGAGCAGTGTTGCAGGGAAACTGCAGAGCACTTTCTGTCTGAGCATATGTCCAGGTACTCATCCTGCTTTGCAGTCCTCACTTCCTACAGAATATCCCTTTCACCCTGAATTCCTTTAAAAGATAACTTTCAGACATCAAGATAGGATCTCTTCATTGTCCCATAGAGATCATACTTTCTAAAGTGATGTTATGTGACAAGCCACACTGCTAGCCCTATTCAGAGCCTGGAAATTTATTCTATAGCTGAGAGCTAGAAAAAAGAATGCACCCGAAATGTGTGTACCAAGCAAAGAAGTCCTTGTAGAGAAGTTTGAAAAATAAGTGGAAAAATAATGATATGGTTGTCTGCTTCATATTTCAGTCACTGTCTTGTCACTTTCTCATGGCCATGAAAAGAATGAGTCTATGGACAGATACTGCGATGTCTATGCAGAACTCCTTGTCAATTTCCATTCTCTAAGATATGAATAAGTGAATTTTTATATGTGAGAAATTATTGGAGAAAATAAACTGCTAGAAGAGTGAGTCCATAATATATAACAGATCACATTAGTGAGTGCATACTTGCTGTGCATAAGAGCTATCCCAGTAGCTTCATATATTTTCTTTTAGAAGGTCTTATAAACTAGATCATTAGCCATAGACAACATGGTGAATTAATATGTTCATCGTCTATTCTGATTCAGATAAATGATAAGGGGCAAAGAGAACATAAGGGAAATGTCAAGTATGTAGAGGGAAATTGAAAGAGTCATTTTCATTGATTTATTTTCTTCATAGAGAAATGAGATGCCAGACTTGCAAAGCATGAATAGGGTAGTGCTATTAATTTGACACTGAGTTATTAGGACAAAATAAATACAAATGAGACATCTGATAATGTCACAGGTATTGTGAACAATATAAAGAGATGTTTTCAATATACGAGTGGTGACACAGATCTGTAATTCCATGACTCTAGATTGTGCAAACAGGATTGTGAATTTGAGGACATCTTGAGGTACACAACACATCCCAGGCACAACTGGGCTATATACTGAAACCCTGTCCCCTTAAGACTTAACTAATTAATCAAACTCAGACCTAAAAATAAAGGGCTGTAGGCAATTGGTTAAAATCATGGTCAGTGCCCTTGAACAAGAATTCTTTCACATCTAATCCAGCTTAAAATACATATACCAGAACGTGGGCTTGGCACCCTTTCTTTTTTTAAGTATTAATTTATTTATTATGTATACAGTGTTCTGACTGCATGTAATGCATGCATGCCTGAAGAGGGCACCAGATCTCACCACAGATAGTTGTGAGCCACCATGTGTGTGCTGGAAATTAAACTCAGGACCTTTGGAAGAGCAGTCAGTGCTCTTAACCTCTGAGCCATCTCTCCAGCCCCATTATCACCATTTCTTACATTAAAATTTGTATTAGCTATGTGTGTGGGGTGTGGTAAAAAATAAAACCTGCATATTCTACCTGACTTGATATATATGGTTAAGGTGGGATGAACATCTTGCAATATAGAATTTCCCCCAGAAAGTACGTACCAAATCTTATAGAAACTCTGACAGAAAGGCAGCCCTTCAGCACAAAACAGAATGGCCACAAAATAGACTACTAATGGGCTCGTGCAAGGGCCAGTGTTCAGTCATAGGGGAAACTACCTGCAGAAACTTGAAGCCAGACTTCTCCCAATGATAGAAAAGAGACATTTTATAATGTATTACTAATGAAATATAGTAAACCCAACAGTGAGCCCTCCTGAGAAAGTACTTAAATTGATCCAGAATCTGACTGAGGTGTCAAAGGCAATTTATGTCAAGTAAATCAGAAAACAATTTAACATTTCTTACTTGTATTTAAATTGCCTCTTATATTTTTGGTTGTGAGCCTAGTCTTTAGCAGCTGAGCCATCTCTCACCAGCCACATATAATTTTTATACCTATAAAACATTCAAAAGTAAATTATTCATTATTTGATTGCTTTGGAATTTATGTATTTTATGTACTTCTGATTGTTTTAAAGATGTTACAGTACCACAGAATGATAAAGGTACTTCTATCTTCACAAAAGGAAAAAAAAAGAAAGTGCTTCTTGAAGCTGGTCCATGGAGATGCATGCCTTTACTCTCAACACTCCAGAAGATAGCCAGGTGGATCTCTCCATCTGAGGCCAGCCTGGTCTACAGAGTGAGATCCAGGGCAGCCAGGACCACACAGAGAACTTCTGTCTCAAAGCAACAAGAAAAAACCTACCAACTAATTAACCAACCAACCAACCAACCAACAACCAACCAACCAAACAAAAAAACCCAAACCAAACCAAAACAAGAAATTGGTTCTTGAGTTGGGTAAGTTGTTATTTGAAATATATACTATTGTGCTGAGGATTTTATTTATTCTGCACACACACACACACACACACACACACACACACACACACACACACACTCATACATTTGTAAATATGTTTATAAGTTTATATTTATAAATTTGAATAAATACTTCCCAGTGCATGCCTAAAGATATATAGCCCCTGCACTCATCAATCTAACATTGTAGTAAGAGTTTTAAAATATTAAACAAATTAATAAATATGTACAGACATTGATATAGGTACCCTGAAAGAAAATATTATGCATTGATGAAAAATTTGAGCACTTGATTATGTGTCAAAGGGAAGATTTCCCAGAGAAAGTAATTCGATTTATTTAAAATTCAAAAGTACTAAGTTTGGAGTACAACTTAGTAGGGAGCACTTTCCAGGTATGTACCTAGGCATATTTCTGCATAAATACATATACACACATCTACATATTTATATTTGCATGGCTGTAGGTAACAGGTACTCTTTTATACCTATTGTGCAAAGTTTGAGAATTTTCAAGTGACTGCCAGCTGTCAACTCATCTAGTCATATGAAAAAAGTAGACTCATACCAGGTATGCTTAAAGTTGATTGTGGTGGTTTATCCTGTAATACAAATTCAGGAGACAGAGGCAGGAGGAACACTCAGGAATTTGAGACCAGCCTAAGCTATGTATTTCTTGGTCATGCTGTGCTACAAAATGATACCCTGTTTGAAAAAAAAATCCAGATTTCCTTGACAATAGTGTCCTACACTTTTGCCTACTGGCCTAAACCAAACATAAGGGAGAGGAGAGGAGCAGGTATGTTTGACATTCTCTAGGCTGCTTGTTTTTTAGTTTTTGTTGTTGTTTGTTTGTTTGTTTTGGTTTTTCTAGACAGGGTTTCTCTATGTAGCCTTGGCTATCCTGGACTCTCTTTGTAGACCAGGCTGGCCTCGAACTCATAGTGATCCACCGGCCTCTGCCTCCCAAGTGCTGGGATTAAAGGCATGCACCACCACTGCCAGCTCTAGGCTGCTTGTTAAGGCTTGTTTTTGTTTCAGGCAATAATAACTCTGTATTCCGCTAACAAACAGGACCACATTGCCAGCTGACAGTGATCAGGCAGCAGAATATGATTCCAAGAAACATACAGATAATAAGGCCTAGTATGAAGGCTGTCGGGGTCAGAGAAGAGCTTATCTCAGTGGCATTTGCTTAGTATGAATAAAACGGTTCCATATTTTGGGTTAAGTTGAAGTTTTTAAATAAACTGACCTAAAAATGAAAGTCTAGCTGTAGGTATAGAACTCTACGTTCTTTTCAGAAAATGCACACAGTGTGGTCAGCAATGTCTACAAGTAATCTTATTCATAAAGTACCAACTTGTATATACATCAAAATTTTGCTCTAAATAGTAAGAACAAGATAACAAAATTTTTAAAAAGGAAAATTTAATAGAAAGGAGAATAAGATTTAGTAAAATGATGCACAGACAACCAAGGATTTTTTTGTAAATGTTATAATTTTATTTTTCTTTAGCAGTGAATAGTATTCATATATATGTGCATGTATTACATTTTCATTATGCATTCATCTGCTGATGAATAAATAGGTTAATTCATGCTTTGTTATTGTGACTAATGCACCAATAAACTTACAACCAAGGATTTTAACAAAGAAGATTAATTTTTGGAGGAAAAAAAGCAGGTAACAAAAAGAATTTTTAAATCTATGAAGCATTTGTTATATTTTTATGCTCCTTTGTACCATACTGGGCTAATTTCCTCTGTTTGTCACATAAAGAAAGGCAATAATACTATATTTAACACAATGATGTAGCTTTTCAGCACTGAAACAGTACATTTCATTCAGTACTTTTCTAATGGGGTTTATTTATAGCTGGCTGCATCATTATTTAAGACTGCGACATAGGGGTAAGAACCCTTTCTGACCCAATGAAATAGTAGGACCAATACAGTGAAGACTCTAAATCACTGCCTGCCTCATACTGTGGGGCTCATGGACCATGCCCCCAAGGGAACTGGTACAGAACTGCCGAGATGGAGCACGTTCAAGGCCCAGAAGGCGTAGGATAAAGCTCCCTGCCTGTTTTCATGCCTTCCTCAGGAACATATGAGACAACCCCAAGATGGTTACAGGTAGTCAGTCATGTGAGCTTATCACCTGTTATCTTTCCCTATGTAAATGGAGCATTGCCAAGTATCCTAGTCCCAGTCAATGATGCACATTCATCCTCAACCCCCCCTCCCACTGTCTAAGGTTTTTAAGTCCCTGTTCATATGAACAAAAGCACACAGGTAAGCACACCATCTACTTCACTGAAGATCATCTGAGACTGGCTGTATATTCTGAACTATAGAACCAGGGAAAGAAGGGCCCCTTTCTTCCCCAAAGAAGTTATCTCTGGACTCCCAGAACTTGACTGCCAGCCAGGCTGTCAACAATGCAGTTGGGCTTCTGCCACCTGACTCGGTCTCAGAGCCTGGAGCCTCTGCTGCCACTTGGCTCAGCTCCAGAACTCCACATTTCAACTGTAACTTAATCTGGCAAAACTACGTTCACCTGCACCATCTGCCACTGAAGCAGCTGTAAAAAGAGCCATGACACTTTGCTGTGGAGAAATCTTTCTCTCCTGCACCTCTGGCTGGACCTACAACCTTGTGGCAAGGACCCCGTTCTGCATCCCACCCTTCCCTATTCAAAGTATGACATTTCTGAAGCTAGCAAACTTGGGATGCTTCATCCATTTGTACCTAAAGACCTTCCAGGGGAGAAGTATGCACTTCTGGCTCGGTGCCAGGCAGTCTTTCCAGGAGACATCGAACCACATCCTACCTCATTACACTATCTTCAGTTCTAACATTTCACTTCAGGCACAAGTTCAACAATAAATTAAGTCATCAAAGTTGGGGAGGCAGAGTCCATGTCAGAAGTAGTCCCTCTCCCCATAGGTGGGACCCACAAGTGACTGTGCTACTTATCTACTACATCTAAGCAGAGGATCGACGTCCATATCATATATGGTCCTTGGTTGGTGCATCAGTCTCTGTATTGTAGTGTAATTATCCTATATTCTGTGGCTAATATCAGCTTATGAGTGAATATATACCATGCGTGTCTTTCTAGGTCTGGGTTACCTCACTCAGAATGATCCTAGTTCCACCCATTTGCCTGCATATTTCAAGATTTCCTTGCTTTTAATAGCTGAGTAGTATTCAATTCTATAAATATACCAGTTTCTTTATACATTTTTTGGTTGGGGGACATCTAGGTTGTTTCCAGATTCTGGCTATTACAAATAAAGCTGCTATGAACATAGCTAAGCAAATGTCCTTGTTGTATGGTGGAGCATCTTTCAGGTATACTCCCCGGAGTGGAATAGCTTGGTCCTGAGGTAACATTATTCCTAATTTCCTAAGAAAAGACAAAATTGATTTCCAAAGTGGCTGTACAAGTTTTCACTTCCACCAGCAATGGAGGAGTGTTCCCCTTTCTCCACATCATTGCCAGCATGTGCTGTCACTTGAGTTTTGATCTTAGCCATTCTGATGGGTGGAAGATGGAATCTCAGAGTCTTTTTTATTTGCATTTCCCTGATGACTAAGGATGGTGAATATCTCTTTAAGTGTTTCTCAGGCATTCAATATTCCTCTGTTTAGTTCTGTAACCCATTTTTTAACTGGGTTATTTCATTTGGTGGTGTTTAATTTCCTGAGTTCTTTATATATTTTGGATAATGGCCCTTTGTCAGGTTAATGTAGGGTTGGGAAGCTGCCAACTTGCGCTTCCTATTTACTCAGGTAATTAATTTTATTCCTTCTCAAGTCTCTGATGAGATTGAAGACCAGATAGTTTAGTTTTATAATTAAGCTTAGTTGTTTAGGAGTTAAGATGTTTTTTGGTCTAGATAGATGCTTTAAGTTGATAAAGATGAGATATGATAGATATTGATTTACATTCAGAATTTTAGATGCACCAAGATAGGAAAGATGTTCTCTTCAAGGCTTATTGTTTCATGGTTCTTTTAGCTGTAGGTAGTTTATCGTATATTTGTGTAATAATATAAATGTATATATAAAATATTTATTTAAAAACTTAAAAAAATAACAAATTAAGACTTCTAACAAGATTTAGGTAACAAAGCCTGAACCCACAAAGTGTGGGGTTCTCAGATTCTTTTGAGCATAAGGTCATGTGTGCCTATGCTAACACTATTCACACACACACACCACCCCCTAATGGGTGGGTCAAATAAATTTGCCAACGTTTTGTAGATTTAATAAGTATCCTAAGCGAATTACTTCATATAGTACATATTTGACACTCTCCAAGTATAAAAAATAGTTTTTCCAAGTTAAAAAAAAATAGTCCTTCCAATTAAAAGTTGCTCATTTTACTTTTAGTAGTTCAGTCTTGAGGCAGTTAAACTTATAAACAGATTCTTGTACACTCTGTTCAGTTACAGAAATCAACAAAGGTTAAGAGACTATATTTCTGCTCTATAGGAGCTCTACCTTACCGGGGAAGGAAAAATAAGTACTGATCAAAAGTACATGTGAACCATTTTTCTTCAAACTTGCATAAATTCCATAATGTGTCACTATTTCCTCAGGCATCCCCCTGTTGGACTATGATTATATCAATTGTACCAGTTAGCTTTACAATGTCAGCAAAGATTTCTTGTATGATTAGCCACCTCTAAATTTCATGGCATAAATAGAAAACATGAATTTCATATTTACATGTATTGGTTAAAAAGTGCTTCATTCTTATATCTACAATATATGGTTCCATTGTCTAAAGGTCAAATGTCCACAGGAGCCTGATCCCTATCTTTGGTATTTGATCAACTGTTGTCAGGAGCTCACGTCCTTTGGCATCCTACATTGTAGTGAGGTTCATTCACATGGTGATTATTTCAAGAACAAGAGAAGCTTCAGAGCTACATGTACTTCTGCACCACCAATTTGAATTATATTTGCTAATGCCATATTGGCCTTTTAAGTTGCCTAGCCAACCCAGATAAAAGATCTAGAAAAATAAAATTTGCATCTTAGTGGAGAGAACTGTAATACTTTTTAACAGTTATTTTGACGCTAAATAATCTAGTAGTCTTACAGACACACATACACACACACAAGGAAAAGAGAAGGGGACATGTATATATACACACACACACACACGCACATATATATGTGCGTGTGTGTGTGTGTGTGTATGCGCGCGCGCGCGTGTGTGTGTGTGTGTGTGTGTGTGTGTGTGTGTGTGTGTGTGTGTAGAGACAGAGAAAGAGAGAGAAAGAGAGAGAGAGAGAGAGAGAGAGAGAGAGAGAGAGAGAGAGAGAGAGAGAGAGAAAGAGAAAATGATTCAAATTTATCAGATTTAGTATTGCTCATATGTGTGTATGTTTCAGGGCCAAAAATTTGGTATTGGATATTGATACAACTTTATTGTATTGGCCTTTATCCTTCTCTTTATGTCTTACAGTATATTTTATGAAGTTGAGTATAATTAGTGTATATTTACAATTGCTGCATATTTTAATGTATTGTTTATTACTATAAAATGACTTTCTTTGTCTCTTGTGACTAATTTCATCTTGAGTTGTGCTTTGTCTGATATTTTTTCTTTTTGTAATTGGGGGTGTGTTTGTTGTATATGTGTATGCTATGTGCACAGATGCATGCAGAGATCATAGGAGGAGAAGAGTGTCTTGCTCTATACCTTCTTCTATTTTCCTTGAGACAGGGTCTCTACTGATCCAAGCTAAGCTAATGATCACCAAGCTCAAAATTCTCCTGTCTCCACCAGCTACAATATTCAGGTTACAGACATGTGTGACCATGCCCAACCATTTTTTTTATGTGGGCTCTGGGGATTTGAGTTTCTATATTCATGCTGATACAGTAGGTTCCCTTGTTCAAAATGAGTCAAAACATAAAATGTATAGTAAAAGGCACATATAAGCCCTTTTTTTTTTCTTTTTTTACATTCTCCCAACATACTCTCAGGCACTTTAAATTCTATATAAAAATCACTGATGTTACATAATTAGTACTTTATAAATTATCTCCAAACATACCTATAATTGGAAAGGTAGATTTAAAAATATAAGCCAGTATTGGGAGGATTGGAAGAATGAGTGCCTGAAAGTGACTACGGGGGTGTGTTTTGACCCCAAGATACTAGCAAGGTAATTATATATTGTCTCATCTCATGGTTTTGGACTCCAGTTCTGTCATTATCACTAGTCATTTAGCCTATGCATTGGATCCTTAAGAAGGCAGGGTCCTAGAATTTACAGTTAAGCGTCTTATATACCCAAGGCATGCAGATGAGTCCTAAAGATTTAAAAATCCTGAATTGGGAATTGTGGGGTACTTAGACTTGGAGTGACTAAACAAGATAATTTCTCTCACCATGATGTTGGCCCAGGATGGTTATTTATGAGATATTTTGTGGGGGCTGCCAGGGTGTGAATGACTGCTACCACACCCTACCTTGAGATATCAGTGGTTTTTTCAAACTTTCAGTTCTCCACATGCTATACTTGGCTCTTGCCTGGAGCAGATCATCAAAGCCAGGAGAGAGGAAAACCAACAAGGGAAGGGTGTTAATAGGTAAGACAAATAATGACTAAGAATTTCTCTTGGTGACAGGATGTAAGACTTCTTGGGAGCTAACACTCAGCAGACTCCAATGCATGCCACCCGTCTCTCTGACTTAAAAAAAAAATCACAGTTTTGAAGACAATATCGCAAGTTGTAACATCTCAAGGCTGAGATACCAAGCCTTTCCAAGTGTGAGATCTTCTGCCACTGTACCAGTCACATGGTTATGAAATTGGCCCTTATAGTAGCATCTTGGAAAGTGGAAGCAGAAGGTTGGTGGGATTAAAGAGTGACCCTCAGTGCAGTGCTATTGTCATAGTCCAAGTGAGAGAACTGGCCCTTGAGCAATGCTCATGTGGATGGGTAGAGAGAGACCCATCACCAGGCTGTGAAGTAAAATCTGCTTGGAGACTCAAGGTTGAGTCTATGTTCGTGACTACAGAATAAATAAAAAACTGGAATTCCTTGTTTTTAATAGCTGAATAGTATTCCATAATGGGAGGGAGGGAGGAATGGGAAGATACAAGGGATGGGATAACAATTGAGATGTAAAATGAATAAATTAATAAAATATATTTTTTAAAAAGCTGTTGCTCAGTAAGGCCAAAGTCAGCATTTGCTTCAATCTGGAACTGTGCCACCGGGGCTTGCTTGGGATCTCACTTTGCCAGAGCCCCTCACCCTCATTTCAAAGCCAAAACTAAAGTAAAAATGAGAGTATAAAAGCACAAGGAGAATCTTCCCTAATGCCATTCATTCCCTGCCTCTTACCCTTCCTTCCTTTTCCTAGGTGATGATGATGCTCTCACTCTCGCTGTTTTGCTTTCTCCTCTCTCTCCTTGGATATGGTATTCATCTTTAGTGGCTCTTTGTTTTCTTCATTTGGTGCTTAGCTATGGGAGACAATCCAACAATTTGCTCCTGCGAGTATGATATCCTTGGAGTATTTATATCAATGTGTGATGATCACTACTTCTTTCATCTATATGATGAGTTCCTTCAAGGATTTATTTTTTTTTTTTTTTAATTTTAATTTTTTTACTAACCCTCTTTTCTTTTTTTTAAAAAGGATTTTATTTAATTAATTTATTCAAATTACGACTCAATTGTTATCCCATCACTTGTATCTTCCCGTTCCTCCCTCCCTCCCTCTTTTACCCTATTCCCCTCCCCTAGGTCTATGACTGAGGGGGACCTCCTCCCCCACTATATGGTCATAGGCTATCAAGTCTCATCTTGGTAGCCTGATTATTCTTTCTTTGAGTGCCACCAGGTCTCCCCACCAAGGGGAAGTGGTCAAATAGGGGGCACCAGAGTTTGTACTAACTAAGGACAATACAAGTAGTAAACATCAAACCACTACTCTTACCTACCCAATGGACAGGGCATTCTCTACAGTTATGTGGAGATTTATTTTTAGAAGAAGATCTTCTGACAAAAGTCCCAAAAGCCCCTGCTTTTTTGCCATGTTTGTGACACTCAATATAGGGAGAAGAGAAGCCACAACAATATTTGTCAAGGTTTATTCCCTTTTCCCCCCTATTTTCTTTTTTCCACTACAATCATCTGTCACTTGCTCAGAAACTTTTTCATTAAAGATGTTGATATATAATTCATTTGTAATTACAAATGTGTGGTTTTGTAAGTGTAGACAAGTGTTTTGCCACATAGAATACGAAAGTCAAGTTATGAGCATTTCCATTCCTCAGAAAGTTCCTTTATGTACTTCATTGTCGTTTACCCAGCTTTTCCCGTTTTCCAACTTCCTGTTTCTTCTCTTTTCTTCCTTCCTTCCTTTCTTTCTTCCTTCCTTCCTTCCTTCCTTCCTTCCTTCCTTCCTTTCTTCCTTGCTTTTGGTTTTTCAAGGCAGTGTTTCTCTGTGTAGCCCTGGCAATTCTGGAACTCAATTTGTAGACAGACCAAGTTAGCCTCAAGTCGGCCTGCCTCTGCTTCCCAAGTACTGGGATTAAAGTTGTGCACCACTACACACTACCAATTTCTATCAAATGCATATGAGGTTTCTGAGTTTTAAAGATCACAAAATTAGGACAAACTAAACCATATGTGCTTCTTTCACTTAAGGATTTGGAGATTATGTTGCTTCTTATTATCAAATAATATTCTGTCCATAAAAGTATGCAATTAACTCATTGACTCACTCATTGATGGATTCACTTCCAAGTATAAAGCTTTTCTGAATATTCATGTAAAAACATGAATTCATTCATTGTGTAGACATACATTTTGTTTCTTTCAGATTAATTCTTAGAAATAAATTAATGAAATTATTTAAATTCATATGATCATAACTGTTTGTCATGCACTGTGTATGTGTGATATGTCACAATATGTGGCATTGCTAATATTTTCCATTTGGCCAGTTTATTGGATAAGAAGTATCATTCCGAAAACATATATTATTGATTTGCTTCTTTAGGGAAACATATGATACTTAGAATATTTTAAGCAGCTTACTTGCTTTTAATAAAATCTATGTACACACACACACACACACACACACACACACACAGAGAGAGAGAGAGAGAGAGAGAGAGAGAGAGAGAGAGAGAGAGAGAGAGAGAGAGAGAGAGAGAGAGAGAGAGAGAGAATATGAAATTGCATATATCTAGTGATAAACTTTTATCCAGAATACCCAGCAATCCAATTAAAATGAACTTATATTTAAACATACTGCTCAATTTTTTAAGTTGTTACTTTTTTAAATTTTTTATTGTTAATTTATTCTTGTTACATCTCAATGGTTATCCCATCCCTTGTGTCCTCCCATTCTTAACTCCCTCCCCTTTTCCCCTTATTCCCCTCCCCTATGACTGTTCCTGAGGGGGATTACCTCCCCCTATATATGCTCATAAGGTATCAAGTCTCTTCTTGGTAGCCTGCTGTCCTTCCTCTGAGTGCCACCAGGTCTTCCCCTCCAGGGGATATGGTCAAATGTGAGGCACCAGAGTACGTGAAAAAGTCACATCCCACTCTCCACTCAAGTGTGGAGAATATTCTGACCATTGGCTAGATCTGGGTAGGGGTTTAAAGTTTACCGCCTGTATTGTGCTTAGCTGGTGCCTTAGTTTGAGCAGGACCCCTGGGCCCAAATCTGCCTATCATAATGTTCTACTTGTAGGTTTCTAGGACCCTCTGGATCCTTCTACTTTGCCATTCTCCCATGCTTCTCTCATCTAGAGTCCCAATAGGATGTCCTCCCCTCTGTCCCAGTTTCCTGGTAAGTGAAGGGTTTCGTGGGACATGCCCCTTAGGCTAGTATGCAGATATAAGTGAGTATATACCATTTAAGTCTTTCTGCTT
The DNA here is from genome assembly GCF_903995435.1 of Acomys russatus. Lineage (NCBI taxonomy): Eukaryota > Metazoa > Chordata > Mammalia > Rodentia > Muridae > Acomys > Acomys russatus. The sequence continues at coordinate 110,181,796 of NC_067169.1, forward strand.
CTGGGTTAACTAACTCATTATGATAATTTCTAGCTCAATCCATTTATCCACAAATTTCGGGAATTCCTTGATTTTAATAGCTGAGTAGTATTCCATAGTGTATATGTACCACAGTTTTCTTTATCCATTCTTCTACTGAGGGACACTTAGGCTGTTTCCATGTTCTGGCTATTATGAATAAGGCTGCTATGAACATGGTTGAGCAATTGTTCTTGTTGTGTGCTGGAGCATCTTCTGGGTATATTCCAAGGAGTGGAATAGCTGGGTCTTGAGGAAGCCTTATTCCCGTTTTTCTGAGATAGCACCAGATAGATTTCCAAAGTGGCTGTACTAGTTTGCATTCCCACCAGCAACAAAGAAGTGTTCCTCTCTCCCCACATACTCGCCAGCATGTGGTGTCCCTTGAGTTTTTGATCTTAGCCATTCTGATGGGTGTAAGATGGAATCTCAGAGTTGTTTTGATTTGATTTCCCTGATGACTAAGGAGGTTGAGCATTTCTTTAAGTGTTTCTCAGCCATTTGATATTCCTCTGTTGAGAATTCTCTGTTTAGTTCCAAGCCCCATTTCTCTATTGGGGAGTTTGGTTTGGTAGTGTTTAGCTTCTTGAGTTCTCTATATATTTTGGATATTAGTCCTTTGTCAGATGTAGGGTTGGTGAAGATCTTTTCCCAGTCTGTAGGCTATTGCTTTGTTCTCTTGACAGTGTCTCCAGTCTTACAGAAACTTTTCAGCCTCATGAGGTCCCATTTATTAATGGTTGACATTAAAGCCTGGCCTGTTGGTGTTCTGTTCAGGAAGTTGTCTCCTGTGCCAATATGTTCCAGGCTCTTCCCCACTTTTTCTTCTAAGTGACTTAGTGTCTCTGGTTTTATGTTGAGGTCTTTAATCCACTTGGATTTGAGTTTTGTGCAAGGTAACAAATATGGGTCCAGTTGCATTTTTTTTACACATAGACCTCCAGTTAGACCAGTACCATTTGTTGAAGATGCTATCCTTTTTCCATTGAATGGATTTGGCTTTTTTGTCAAAAATCAAGTGACCATAAGTGTGTGGATTCATATCTGGGTCTTCGATTCAATTCCACTGATCAACCAGCCTGTTGCTGTGCCAGTACCAAGCTGTTTTAATTACTATTGCCTTATAGTACAGTTTGAGATCAGGTATGGAGATTCCTCTGGAGCACCTTTTATTGTACAAGATTGTTTTAGCTATTCTGGGTTTTTTGTTTTTCCATATGAAGTTCAGAATTGAACTTTCAATGTCTTTAAAAAATTGTGTAGGTATTTTGATAGGGATTGCATTGAATCTGTAGATTGCTTTTGGTAGGATGGCCATTTTTACTATGTTAATTCTCCCGATCCATGAGCAAGGAAGATCATTCCATCTTCTCAGGTCATCTTCAATCTCTTTCTTCAGAGTTTTGAAATTTTTTTCAAACAAGTCCTTCACTTGCTTAGTTAGAGTGACTCCTAGATATTTTATATTGCTTGTGGCTAATGTGAAGGGTGTGCTTTCCTAATTTCTTCCTCTGCAAGCTTGTCATTTGTGTATAGGGAGGCTACAGACTTTTTTGAGTTAATTTTGTATCCACCCATTTTTTGAAGGTGTTCCTCAGCTGTAGGAGTTCTCTGCTGGAATTTATGGGGGTCACTTATGTAAAATATCATGTCATCTGTGAATAGGAATAATTTGAATTCTTCTTTTCCCATTTGGATACCCTTGATCTCCTTTTGTTGTCTTATTGCTCTGGCTAGAACTTCGAGTACTATATTGAAGAGATATGGAGAGAGTGGGCAGCCTTGCCCTGTTCCCGATTTTAGAGGAATTTCCTTGAGTATCTCACCATTTACTTTGATTTTGGCTATTTGTTTGCTGTATATAGCCTTTATTATGTTGAGGAAAGTGCCTTGTATCCCCGATCTCTCTAAAGCTTTAAACATGAATGGGTGTTGGATTTTATCAAATGCTTTCTCTGCATCTAAAGAGATGATCATGTGGTTTTTTATTTTCAGTTTGTTTATATGGTGGATTACATTGATGGATTTCCGTATATTAAACCATCCCTGCATGCCTGGAATGAAGCCTAATTGGTTATGATGAATGATACCTTTGATGTGTTCCTGTATTCGTTTTGCAAGTATTTTATTTAGTATATTTGCATCGATGTTCATAAGAGAAATTGGTCTGAAATTCTCTTTCTTTGTTGAGTCTTTGTGAGGTTTAGGTATCAATGAGACTATGGCCTCATAGAATGAATTTGGTAATTTTCCATCCATTTCTATCTTTTGGAGTAGCTTGAAGAGTATCGGTATGAGCTCACCCTTGAAGGTCTGATAGAATTCTGCACTGAAACCATCTGGCCCTGGGCTTTTTTTGGTTGGGAGACTTCAATGATTTCTTCTATTTCTGTAGGGAAAATGGGACTATTTAGCTTGTTTAACTGTTCTTTACTCAACTTTGGCAAATGAAATTGATCAAGAAAATCATCCATTTCCCTTAGATTTTCAAATTTTGTGGCATATATGCCTTCAAAGTAGGATCTTAGGATTCTTTGAATTTCTTCAGTGTCTGTTGTTATGTCTCCCTTTTCGTTTCTGATTTTGTCGATTTCAATACTGTCTCTCTGCCTTTTAGTTTGGCTAACGGTCTGTCTATCTTGTTGATTTTCTCAAAGAATCAGCTCTTGGTTTTGTTGATTCTTTGGACTGTTTTCTTAGTTTCTAATTTGTTCATTTCAGCCCTGAGTTTGATTATTTCCAGACCTCTACTCCTCTTGGGTGTTTCTGCTTCTTTTTTTCCTATGGCTTCCAGTTGTGTCGTTAAGATGCTTATGTGCGATGTTTCCAATTTCTTTTTAAAGGCATTTAGTGTTATGAATTTTCCTCTTAGCACTACTTTCAATGTATCCCACAAATTTGGGTACATTGTTCCTTCATTTTCATTGAATTTCAGAAACTCTTTGATTTCTTTCTTTATTTCCTCCCTTACCCAGGTGTCATTTAGCAGAGAGTTGTTTAGTTTTCACGTACGTGTAGGCTTTTTGTTATTTCTGTTGTTGTTGAATTACAGCCTAAGAGCATGGTGATCTGATAGGATACAAGGTATTATTTCAATCCTCTTGTATCTGTTGAGGCTTGCTTTGTGACCTACGATGTGATCAATTTTGGAGAAGGTTCCATGGGGTGCAGAGAAGAAAGTATATTCTTTCTTGCTTGGGTGAAAGGTTCTATAGATATCTGTTAGATCCATTTGACCCATGGCATTGGTTAATGATGTTATTTCTCGGCTTAGTTTCTGTTTCAATGACTTATCCTTCAGTGAGAGTGGTGTGTTGAAGTCCCCCACTATTATTGTGTGGGGATCGATGTGTTGTTTAAGCTTTTTTAGCAGATCTTTTACAAATGTGGGTGCCCTTGTATTGGGAGCATAGATGTTCAGAATTGTGATGTCATCTTGGTTGACTTTACCTTTGATGAGTATGAAGTGTCCTTCCTCATTTCTTTTGATTAATTTTGGTTGAAAGTCTGTTTTGTTTGATACTAAAATGACTACGCCTGCTTGCTTCTTGTGACCATTTACTTGGAATATTTTTTTCCAACCTTTTACCCTGAGGTAATGCCTATCATTATGGGTGAGATGTGTTTCTTGAATGCAGAAGAATGTTGGATCTTGTCTATGCACCCATTCAGTTAGTCTGTGTCTTTTTAATGGAGAATTGAGACCATTGATGTTGAGAGATATTAATGACCAGTGACTGTTCAGAGTCTTAATTTTGATGTTGGTTCCAGTCGAGCATTTGTGTAGTTGTGTTTTTGCCATGGGATAGTTATCTATTTCATCAGTAGTTTTGGTTGTAGCTTGACCCTTTGGGAGGGAGTTTTCCTTCTAGTACCTTCTGTAAAGCTGGATTTGTGGATAGGTACTGTTTGAATTTGTTTTTGTCATGGAATATTTTGTTTTCTCCATCAATGGCTATTGATAGTTTTGCTGCGTAAAGTAGTTTGGCCTGGCATCTGTGGTCTCTTAGGGTTTGCAGGATCTCTGTCCAGGCCCTTCTGGCTTTTATGGTCTCTGCTGAGAAATCAGGTGTAATTCTGATAGGTTTGCCATTAAATGTTATTTGGCCCCTTTCCCTTGCAGCTTTTAATATTTTTTTCTTTCTTCTGTATGTTTTGTGTTTTGATTATTATGTGGCGGGCAGTTTTTTTTTTTTTTTTTTTTTCTGGTCAATTCTATTTGGTGTTCTGTAGGCCTCTTGTATGTTTATAGGCATCTCTTTCTTTAGATGGGGGAAATTTTCTTCTATGATTTTATTGAGAATAGTTTTTGGGCCTTGGAGACTGATATCTTCGCTTTCTTCAATGCCTATTATCCTCAGATTTCTTCTTTTCATGGTGTCCTTAATTTCTTGGATGTTTTGTGTCAGGAGTTTTACAGATTTCACATTTTCTTAATGGTTGCTTCAAGATCTGTGATTGTATCTTCTAGACCTAAGATTCGTTCTTCCATCTCTTGGATTCTGTTAGAAAAGTTCACCTCTGTGTTGCTCACCTTCTTCTCTGAGGTCTCACGCTGTCGTTTTTCTTCTGTCTGTGTGTTTATTATTGAATCCATTTCGTCTTCAGATCTTGAACTGTTTTTTTTTTATTTCTTTCATCTGGTTGTTTGCATTTTCCTGAAAATTTTCCAGTTCCACTCTATGTGCTTCTTTTATGTCTTGCACTTGTTTGGCTGTGTCCTCCTGCATTTGATTATGAATTTTATTTGTTTCCTCCATTAATATCCTCATTATTAAGGATTTGAGGTCATTTTCTTGTATTTCTATTGTATTTGAGTTCTCTGGGTTGTTTTCTTTGGGATAGCTGGAAACTGGAGACGCCATGTTGTTTTGTTTTTTTTGTGTGTATGCTTTTACGCTGTCCTTTAGACATTTTGGTGTCTTTGTTTTTGTTGGGTAGCTTCCAGAGTTGGATGGAGGGAGTCTGATGATAGATTCACTTGTTTTCTCACGATTTCCGTAGGCTGGAAGCTCTGATACTTCACTGGTGTGGATGGCAGGAGGTTAACCATGTCGTTTTGGTCTCTCACAGCCAGTGATCCTCAGCTCCCCTGTGCTGTGGGTCCTGCAATCGTCCTGGGTCTCTGAGTGAGTGTTGGGTCAGGGCAGGGTATCCACAGCCTTCTGGGTTCCCTGCCAAGTCCAGCCAGGTACACTGGGCCCGAACCACGCGCCGAGCTCAGCTAGATTCTCAGGGCCTGAACTGTCTGCCGGGCTCAGCTAGGGATTCTGGGCACAAAATGCACACAGGGTCCAGCTAGAATTTTGGGGGGCTGGGACTGCGCACCAAGCTCAGTGAGGGGCTTTTGGCCCAAAGTGTGTGCTGTGGTCAGTTATTGACTCAGGGCGTGAACTGTCCGCCAGGCTCAGCCAGGAATTCTGGATTCAAACTGCACACTGTGTCCAACCAGAGTCTTAGAGCCGGGACTGTGCCAAAAGCTCCACTAGAATCTCTGGGCCTAATCTGTCTGCCAAGCACAGTTAGGGTCTCAGGCCCCAAACTGCATGCCGAGCTCCACCCGAGTCTCCAGTGCGGAATTGTGCACCGAGCTCAGCCAGGGACTCTGGACTCACACTGCACGCTGAATTCAGGCCAGGACTCCGGGCCTATACTGCGTGGATAGTCCAGCCAGAGTCTTGGAGCCGCCAAGCCTGTGCGCACAGCTCAACTAGAGTCTCTGGGCCCAATCTGCCTGGCAAGTCCAGCTAGGGCCTCTGGGCTGAATCTGCGTTCTGACCTCAGCCTGTGTTAGCACCCCAGAACTGTCCGCTGAGCTGTGCTAGCGTCTTGGGCAGAACTGCTCGTTGATGTGAGCTAGTGCCTCTGGTGGAGCTGAGTGCTCCGCCCAGCCTGCGTCACAGCTGGAGAACTGCTGCTGCACTGAGCTGGTGCCTAGGGTGGAACTGAAAGCTTGGCCCAGCCTGTGTCACAGCAGGGGAGCTGTGGCTGACTTGAGCTAGTGCCTAAGGCAGAATTGCTTCCTGCGCTGAGACAGCGTCTCCCTGGCACTACGCACTGAGCTGATCCTGGGACTCTGGGGCTGAACTGTCCGCCGAGTCCAGTTTGAGTCACAAGGCACCATGCGACCCTAATCCTGCCCAGAGTCCCCTCTCCCGCAGCAACTCCCACCAGCCACCACACTAATCGCCTCCACCGGAAGGCTCAGAGCTGCAAACCTCAGCCACTGCCACTGCTGACGCTGGTGCTGCTAGTGCCGCCGCTGTTGCTGCTGCCTCTGCCGCTGCTGCCCCGATCTGAGAAAATCCGCGCTCCTCCCATGTGCACGGGCAAGCAGGTCCTCTGCACCCCGGTCCCTCTGAACCGTGGAGCACTCCCACTGCCGTGGTGTGGGGACCTTGGTATTCCTGGCTCAGAAATCTGTGCAATTCCCTGAATTGTTCACTGGAGCCTCCAAACATGGTCCACACTGCTCGCCGCCATCTTGGATCCTCTGTCTCACCTTAAGTTGTTACTTTTGAGAAGCAGAATTGTTTAACTTTTGAGGACAAGTTTTGGTTTTTTTTATTGGATCCTTAATTTATGAAAGTTCATTTCTATTCAACATTGTATCTTTCTATACTTGTCACTTCATAATCCTGCTTCAAATTTCCCATTTAGCACAAGATACAGCCCACTTTCTGCTTTACAAGGATAATATTCTCACGAGGTTTAGCTTCATCTATTTACCTTTTATCATTTGTATAATTGTTGGAATATTTGCATCTTCCACAGCCACTGTAAGACCCAACTACAATGTTATTTTTACTAAATTATCTTTTACTTATTTTACAAATGCAAAATATAACATTTTATATTTATCCCCTTAGTTATTTTTTGAAATACTTTTTGTAGATCTTGTTTCCTACATAAAATAATTTCCTTTTATTATGGTGAAAACTTGTTTCTGTTTTGCTTATCTGGAAAATACCTTTTACAATATTCTTGAAAAAGATTTTGATAGATATATGTGACTACCAGACTTACTTTACTTTCCATTAAAATATCATAGTCTTCTGTACTATGTCTGATGAGAAGCTGTCATCCATTCTTAATATTTATTCATGATTGTAATTTTGATTGTTAGTATGGTTGCCTTCAATATTTTATTATTATTTTCAGTCCCATAATTTGATTTTGAATATGACCTAGTTTAACCTATTTTAGGTTGTTTGCTTGAGGGTTTTTTTTTTTTTTTTTTTTTTTTTAGCAAATTGAAACTATAGATCAATAATTTCTATCATTTTTTTGGAAATTTCATCATCACTTTCCAATTTATTTATGCTTTCAGTAGCCAGTTGATTTAATCCTTTTATCTTCTACATCTAAAATATGAGTCATCAGTGGATCAATTTTTATTGACTTTTTTTTTAACCCTTGACTACTTATCACATGTCTTATTTCTCTGTATGCGTACTAACTTAGTTTTGGGCTTGATATTACTCACAGCACATTTTAATCACATTAAATTTTGTTATATTTGGAAAGTATTTAGTTTTAATTATTCACCTATTATCTTGTGGCTGCTTAGGTTTATATGCTGGTAAGTAAGACCTATCAAAATGGCACAATATTTCCAATCTTCTAATTGGTGGGATTCAAATTCCAACTTTTATAGCCTCTAAAAATAATGCAATTATGTTGTCTATAGGAAGATGAATGCAACCTAGACATAATCATATTAAACAAGTTAAACCAGCCAAATTATACATTTAGTGCATAAAAATAGCTATAATTTATCTTCTCTCATTTGTGGTTTCTAGATTTTATAGAGAAGCATGATGTCCTGTATGAGTATATGACATGAAAGTAGAAGTGGAACTGTCTAGAAAAATGAAGAGGATTAGGAGGAAAGGGAAAGAGAAAAAGAAAGGGGAATGGCATAGGTGGCATATGCTTGACTTGTAGCATACACTTGCATGTCAGTGTCATTAAGTAACACAGTGACATATACAATGAATATATATCCAATGAAAAATTTTAAATGTATACCAAAGTTTGCTTTTCTTCTTAATTAGGGGTAAATCAAGATTCTGCTTTTCTGTAGGTCTTACTTTTTGGGGACAGCCATTCTAGTGTCTCAGCTGGATGCTAAGGAGGCTATTGAAGTGTTATGGAGGAATATACTATGGCTAGAATAAATTGTCAATGTTTTTTGGTTTATTTGTTTTTTGTTTTTCTTTACCTGTTTTTTATTACATCCCAATTGTAGTATCTCCCTCCTCTCCTTCTGGCCCTACCCTCCTCCCTCTTCCCTCCTCACCCCTGTTCCTCAGAAAAGGAGAGTCCCCTTATTCACCCACCTCAGCTCATCAAGTTGCATCCGGACTGAACACATCCTCTTCCTCTGTGACCTGGCAAGGCAGTCTCACCAGTGGAAAGTGATAAAAAAATGAGGCAACAGAGACAATGTCAGAGACAGCCCACACTCCTTTTACTAGGGGACCCACATGAAGCCTGAGCTGCCCATAGGCTCCATCTGTGAAGGAGGCCTAGGTCCAGTCCATGCATGGTCCTTGGTTAGTGCTTCAGTCTCTGCAAGCTTCTTGGGGCCCTGCTTGGTTGACTCTGTTGGTCTTCTTGTAGAACTCCTGTCCCCTCCAGGTCCTTTTATCCCCCTGCCCCCACTTTTCCACAAGACTCCCTACATATTGCCTGATGTTTGGCTGTGAGTTTCAGCATCTATTTGGATCCACTGCTGAGTAGTACCTCTCGGAGACTGTCAATATTTTGTTACCACTGATTGATTTTCCCCTAGTATCTCTAACCCCCTGCCATTCTCGCCACAGCTTCTGTCTAGTACATGCAGCCTGCATTCTCCTCTCTGCTCCAGGACCCAGAGAGATTATTCAAGAAACCATGCAGGGACATTTGTCAGGCTCCAAGGCTTCCCTCTGTTCAGCTCCTTCCTTTTCAGTGCTGGTCTTTTCAGATTCCAGCCATTTCACCTTTCCAGGACATTCATTTTAGCTTCCTCTGTTCAATAGGATTCTCTTATAATTGGATTCACTGTGCTTGAATTCCAGGTCTCTGTACTGTGTTTAGGGAGTTTCCCTCAAGCAGAAACCTCTCCATTGTCCAAAATCTACAACCAATTCCTTTAGATGCTTTGTCCGATGCAATGCTGCTTCAAATATGAGGGTAAGCCAACCATCTATTTTGATCAAAACTTTAATAGCATTTATATGATCTGAAGAGAAACCAGAGAATTACTTCTCAAGTCTCTGATGGCGTTCAATAACACATAGTTTAGTCTTACAATTAAGCTTAGTTTGTTTAAGGGTTAAGATGTTTTTAGGTGGAGATGATGTTTTAAGTTGATAATGATAAGATATGATAGATATTGATTTACATTCAGAATTTTAGATGCACCAAGATAGGAAAGATGTTTTCTTCAAGGCTGCCAAATACAAATACCAAATCACTATGAATATAACATTTATATAATTCCTGATTGTTTTGTTGTTCTTCTTGCTGTAGGTAGTTTATTGTATATATGTATAATAATATAAATGTATATGTTTAGAAATTAAAATAAAGAATAAAAGCAAAAAGAAAAGCCCCAAACCTTAATAGCTCTTAAAATCCTCTCTCATTCTGGTTTTGGTCAATCATTATGCCTCTAGATAGAGACATGGGTATAATTCTAGCCTTTTAAATTAGTCCTCTTCTTTTTAGATGATACCATTTAAAAAATATTGTACTTATAAAGCTAGAATTAGTAAAAAGGAAATAATCTCCATGGACTGTTCTTTATCTTCATTCATGTTTCTAGCATTCTACTATTTAGCAGTGCTTTTTTAGATTTTCTACCCATTCAGTTTGCCTACTACTACTTCCCATGTGAATAAGCTTTCTAATTTTTCATATAATTAATATTTACTAGAATTTATGACTATAAAACCACATTCTATTATTTATTGTGGAAATCAAACATAGCCTCACATGAAACCCAATGTCTAGTGAAAAAAGTAGACAAAGAAATATGATGGGCAATATGTCCAAGTTATTAAACTGTCTAGTACAAAATGTTGAAAGTTAATATATAGAGAAGTATTACTACCTTTCTCTCTGACCTGTTATAAATAATCTATTACTTTGATTATTTAATAATATTTATCTTTTAATCTATAATCAAAGTTTTGCTTCCTAAATCCTTCCTTGGTATTTCTTTAGCAGCTAAAAAACAGTCCCTTTTATTCTTGCTACATCATCTATTAAAACACAAGCTTTTGCAAAAAGCATTCTAGTCATAAATATAAATTCACAGAGTTTCAGATGGGTCATTTTGATCACAACTTGTAAACATGCACTCACATTAGTGGAAAAACAAAATACAATGCTATTGTTTCTTTCTCCATGTACAGAACAGAATAAAAACACTTATTCAATAGACACTATCTTTATGATTAATCTACAGCTGGGCATACGATAGCTGTCTTCTCTTAGTGTATGGTGCTACAGGAAGGATGGATGAGAAGTACATAAACCACCCACTGACCCCTTCATTGATAGGCTGAGTCAGAATGGTTCTGTTTCATAAGTTAAGTATTGACCTACAAAGGCAGAGAAAATAGGTTAGGAAAGAAGAGGTAAGCCTGATGGAAAGAGCTTGAAGTGTAGTTGCTTTAGAATTATACAACTCTTAGGCTGATCAAAGAGAAGGAGGCCAAAGGATTCTTTTATGTGCTAGAAAAAGACATTTCAGAACATTCTCATGAAAACTAAGCAGAGATATTGCTAAACTGACACTGGGTTTCCTAGAGACCTTTCCTATACTTTTATTTCAGCATCAGCAGTTTAGTCAGTTTCATGAAGAGAAGGAAGAGCTTGTTAAAAACCTCTACATTGACTCCTCTCTCTATCCCAATGTCTCACACACTGTTCCAAATCAACCAGTAAATGACAAACCTACATGATAAAGTCTTGGCTTATTAATGTGAAAGGAAGTGAGAGACATACTGAATTACAAGTAACAGGCGTTAAAAATAACTGCTAATTGATGAAGTATTAAACAGTCCAAATGATGGACCTTTCAGGGTGCTATATTTAGTATGATTAGGATTCATCCATTAGAAAGCTTCATTTCAAAGGAAATGGAAAACTGAGATATAGATGAGTAAAAAGTGGGTTTTTAAAAATGAAAAGGAAATGTGTATAAGAGATCCAAATGCTTAGGAAGGTTATAAGACTAAAATATCAGGTATAATATGTATGTAGTTCATCTGAATTCTCAGCTTGAAGTATTTAGGCTCCAAATGGACTGAAGAGAAAGGAATCTATTAATTAGATTTGCAATCAATGAAAGAAAAGAATAATTAAAATTTTGGGTATCTTTGTAGCACAGGGTAACAAAAAGCAAGGAATTGAATGCCTTGTATGTGTTGATTGTTAAATTTCAATATAAATAACACTAATATGCATTAATATGTTTATTGCAGGACTATAAATTTTAGACACTTGAGTGACTGTTTAACCCAGTGGTTCTCAAGTTGTAGGTTGAATGACACTTTTACAGAGCTCCCATAACAGATATTTTGCATATCGTATATTTATATTACTATCAATAAAAGAAGTAAAAATAACAGTTATGAGGAGGCAACAAAAAAAAATTTATGGTTAGAAGTCACCACAATGTGAAGAACTGTATTGAAGGGTTGCAAAATTGGGAAGGTTGAGTACTTTGGATGTACATCTCCATGTTGTCTTTGTTTGTTTTTATTTTTTTATGAAATTTTACTTTTTGGATTACATCCCAATTGTTATTGCCTCACTTGAAACCCTCCATTCCTTCCTCCCTTCCTCTTTCATCCTATTCCCCTCCCCTAGATCTGTGACAGAAGGAGACCTCCTCCTCCACCATATGATCACAGCCTATCAGGTCTTATCCTGATAGCCTGCTTCCCCTTCCTCTGAGTGCCACCAGGCCTCCCCACCAAGGGGAAGTGGTGAGATAGGGGACACCAGAGTTCATGTCAGAGGCAGCCCCCCCCCCCCCGCTCTCCACGCAACTGTGGAGAATGTGTTGTCCATTGGCTAGATCTGGAGAGGGGGTCTAGGTTTACCTCATGCATTGTCCTTAGTTGGTACAACAGTTTGAACAGAACCCCCTGGGTCCAGATCTACCCATGTTGATGGTCTTCTTGTAGGATTCTTAGACCCTCTGGGTCCTTCTATCTCCCCATTCTCCCATACCACTCTCACCTGGAGTACTTTTATTTTAAGCTTGATTCCCCATGAAATTTTGAATTCTGTATTACTAAACTCCTTGGATTCACACAATACCTCTGATTTACTGACTGGATTTCTGTTTGCCTTAGTTTATTGATTTTTAGGTAGATAAATAATATCTTCTTTTTGGTGTTATGAGAATTTAATGAAATTAAGTATATAAATGTCTAAGAGAACATTATACATGAAAGTAAATGTTGAGTAGATGGAAGTCATGTTATTCACCAAATGGAAACTCAATGAAATCATAAAATGTGCATCACTTATAATTACATGTCAAATAATTTTCTCATACTAGACACATTATAAAAATATGATAAATAATGAGCCCTAGATACTGCCTTATAAAACTTATGCAGATTTAAGTCAAACAAAAGATAGAAAGGGTGTTGTTGGTCAATTCTCACAGAAAAATCCAAAGAGTCAAACAATAAAGTCCCAGGTCAGAAAACATTGCTTATGAAAATAGTAAAATTATATTGCCTTACCACTAGAGGGCAGAGAGGCAGCAGTCTGTTTTCCTAGCAAGCCATTGAGAAAACAAAGCCTATAGCTTTGATTTGGGTCTTCTTATGTTTCTTCTTTTAATGATTCCATCACATCAGTGATGCATTTCTAGGAGAATTCTTCCATGTTATCATGACTTAATTAGTGTTTTTCAAAACTGTTTGATACAGCAACAATACTGAAATTGTTTTCTTTAAATTGTTAATGTATGCAGTTTATTCTCATTGGTTATATTAAAAAGTTCCAACAAATGCATCCATAAAAGTTTATCCAGTTTTATTTTCAAATTTTTTTAATGGGCTCTATTAATTATATATAATAGTTTTATTATGACATTTTCATATACATATGTATAACATATTTTGATCATATACCTTCTATTTTCCTCATCCCTCTCCCTCTATTCCTTTTCTCTTTTGTTTTAATTCTGATCTCTTTGTTGAAATGTCTCTTCTGTAGGAATACTAATGTGAATAAACAATTTATAATTTATCTGCAGTCAAGGAAACAACAAAATAAATGGAAAAGAGGTCAATGTGAGGTGGTAGTAAATTTCCATTGTGTAAAACTATAGCTAAAACTACCATCTCCCCGCAAAAAAGAAGATCAGTAACCTTCCAGCCTGTGCATATTAAATAGAAAAATAAATGTCTTCTATGTAATGAGGAGAGCCAGCCATTCCTAAAAACTTGATGATTACCATGGAGATATCATGTAGATATTTTATTTTTATGGCATTCTAACTAGAGTTATGAAAGGGGTTCCTTTTTTCAGTATGATTTCAAGCACTCTAACAAAAATAGTTTTGCTATTATATTGTTCTACCTATAAATAATTAATAGCAATTTGCAGTTAATTTTCATATTATGAAATTAAATCCAGTCTAATAAATGGCTAAAGATTATAGTAGATAAGCTGACAGGTATTCGAATCAGAAAGGAGAAGAATCAGAATTCATATTGTTTATATTCTACCTTTTGTGACAGCTCCCCACACCACCCTTCTTGTGTGTGTGTGTGTGTGCATGTGTGCGTGTGTGCATGTGTGTGTGTGTGTGAGTGATATGTATTTCTTCATCAGAAAACTGGAATGAAATAATACAACTTAACAGTGTGATCTTAAGTCATATCTCTTTCCCTTTTATTTTAGTTTTTATATAAACTAAAATACAGAGATGTGAAGGCTTTGGATATATATATATACATACATATATATACACATATATATATATATTCTATTGGTTATTGCTAGTCAATATAATTAATCATATGTCAGTACCTACTTGAGGCTTTTAAAGAATAGTGGAGAAAGTCCAGGACATTGTCTCAATATTTCAGAATAAGCAACAGTTTTACTGCAAAGAAAAAATTGCTCACATGATGAGATATTCTTTTCAAGTACAATATAAGTAATATGCTCAAGTAGCTTTCAGTGGGCTGAAGAGCCCAGATGTGTCACTTGGTTTTAATAATAGCTACTGTCTTATTTTAGATTAGGATTGGGGTGGCTCATACTTTGTCCTGTCTTTAAGAGATGTGCAGTCTTGTGTGTAAAAGAAGTAGAATGACTAAGCTCATTTAGTTAGGTACACAGATACCTATCAAACAGTGATCCAAGCCTCCTGGCACAGCTCGTACGAATGAAGAAACTGACTCTTTCACTTTAGGCTGCCTTGAAAAGCAAAGCCACATTTAGAAAAAAGGCAGAAACTAACAAGGTTTTCTTTAATGACTAGAAAATATACTAATATCCTGGTTTAGAAGTACAAGTGGTATAAACAATTTAATCTTTTAAAATATAATTTATTAAAGATACATTTTATTTTAATATATTTTATTAATTTATTTATATTACATCTCAGTTGTTATCTCATCCTTTGTATCCTCCTATTCCTCCCTCCCTCCCATTTTCCCCTTACTCCCCTCCCCTATGACTGTGACTGAGGGGGACCTCCTCCCCCTTTATATGCTCATAGGGTAACAAGTCTCTTCTTGGTAGCCTGCTATCCTTCCTCTGAGTGCCATCAGGCTTCCCCATCCAGGGGATTTGATCAAATATGGGGCACAAGAGTATGTGTGAAAGTCAGTCCCCACTCTCCACTCAACTGTGAAGAATGTCCTGTCCATTGGCTAGATCTGTGTAAGGGTTCCAAGTTGACTGCCTGTATTGTGTTTGACTGGTGCCATAGTTTGAGCAGGACCCCTGGGCCCAGATCTGCCCATTATAATGCTCTTCTTGTAGGCTTCTAGGACCCCCTGAATCCTTCTACTTCCGCATTCTCCTATGCTTCTCTTACGTAGAGTCCCAACAGGATGTCCTCCCCTCTGTCCCACTTTCCTGGTAAGTGAAGACTTCCATGGGACATGCCCCTTGGGCTAGTATCCAGATATAAGTGAGTATATACCACTTTCTGCTTCTGGATTAACTCACTCATTATGGAATTCCCAAAATTTGTGGACAAATAGATTGAACTAAAGATATATTTTAAATACTTTTACTGAGATATAATATTGATAACAAAAAATTACCAGTATAGGTGAAAAATTCAATGACTTTAATATATTCAGAGTTTTAGGCAACCATCATCCATTCAACATTTTGATATTCCAAATAAAAACCTGTAGTTATTATGTACTTTAAATCACAATTCCTAGGATCCCTGGAAATTATAAACTACTTTCTGTCTCTATGCGTTTGCTCCTCCTGAGTATTTCATATGAATGGAATCATATGTAGTCTTTTATGTGTGGTTTCATTAATTTAGCACAATCATTTCAGGATTCATTCATGCTGAGACATACATCCTTATACAATTCTGTTCTATTGCTAAACAATATTCTATGGTACAGATTTACCAGGATTTGGTTATTTATTACTTTTATGAGTAGATTGTATCTTCTAGAACATAATTTGGCATTTTTTATAAAGTCCAATTTATCTACTTTTTCTATTATTACTATGCTTTGGTGTTACATCCACGACTGTTGCAAAGTCAATGTCATATGATTTACTCCTATGTTTTATAATAATTATTACACAATTTTCACTCATATGATCCATTTTGTATTTTTATGGTGTAAGGTAGGTGTATAATTGCATTCTTTTATGGAGATATCTTGGTACTCTTTGTCATAAAAGACTGCTGGTGCTAGAGAGACTACTCAGTGGTTAAGAGTACTTGCTGTTCTTCAATAGGCTCAAGTTTCAGGTCTAAGAATCAACATAGCAGCTTACGGTATCAATAATTCTTCAGTTCCAGAGGGATGTGATGTGGTTTTTTGATTTCTGTAAGCACCAGGCAGGCATGCAATACACACACACACACACACACACACACACACACACACACACACACACACACACACATATACACACACATGCTTATGCATACAAGCAAAACATACATATAAAATAAAATGTAAAATCTTTAAGGAAAAAACCCTACTTTTTAAAATTATTGGGTGGTTTGTTGCCTTTATCAAATCTCAGAGATAGGCTTTATTTGAAGACTATAAATTTCGTAATATCAATGTTTACACCTGCCACAAGGCCAGTGCCATACTATCTTTCAAAATTATACATTGTAGTAAAGTGTTCAAGTTTATTTTTCTGAGTCTTTTGAATTTTTTCATTAGCTTGGTAATCACCACAAATGCACTGAGGTAATTAGCATTGAATCTGAAAAAACTGCAAGGAACTCTGATGATTTATCCTCATTGTCAGCTTGACTAGATTTCTAATGACCTAAAAGACACACTTCTGGGCATGTCTCTGAGGGTGTTTACATAGATATTTATATGAGAAGGGAAGACCTACCCTAAATGTAAGCAGCACCATTCCATGGGCTGGAGAACAAGGGTAAATAACAAGGAGCAGAATATCAGGATTCATCTCCCTCTGCTTCCTCACTGCTGATACAATGTGACCAGCCACATCATAGACCTATTGGCATGCTTTCCTCCATGATGGACTGCATCCACTTTAAACTATGAGACAACATTAATCTTCCAATAAGTTGCTTGTCTCAGCTATTTTTCATAGCAACCAGAAAAGTCACCAACACAGAGTATTGTAGTTCTTTTAAAAAATTTTTTCATCGTGGCCAGGTGTAATGGTCCACGCCCTTAATCCCAGCACTCAGGAGGCAGAGGCAGGTGGATCACTGTGAGTTCAAGGCTAGCCTGGTCTACAAAGTGAGTCCAGGAGAGCCAAGGTTAACACAGAGAGACCCTGTCTCGAACCCCCCCAAAAATCATCATAAATCAAGTGTGTGAGTTTATTTCTGGGTCTTCTATTCAATTCCACTGATGAACCAGCCTATTGCTATGTCAGTACCATGCTGTTTTTATTACTTTTGCTCTATAGAACAGCTTGAGATCAGGGATGAAGATTCCTTTGGAGGATCTTTTATTGTACAGGGTTGTTTTAGCTATTCTCGGTTTTCTGCTTTCCATACGAAGTTGAGAATTGATCTTTCAAGGTCTGTAGAGAATTGTGTTGGTGTTTTGATAGGGATTGCATTGAATCTGTAGATTATTTTTGGTAAGATGGCCATTTTTACTATGTTGATTCTCCTGATTCACAAGCATGGGAGATCTTTTCGTCTTCTGATATCCTTTTCAATTTCTTTCTTCAGAAACTTGAAGTTTTTTTCTACAAGTCTTTCACTTGCTTTGTTAGAGTTACACCAAGATAATTTATATTATTTGTGGCTATTTTGAAGGGTGTAGTTTCCCTAATTTCTTTCTCAGCATGATTGTCATTTGTATATGGAAGGGCTACCAATTCTTTTGAATCAACCTTGTATCCATCCACTTTGCTGAAGGTATTTATCAGCTGTAGATGTTCTCTGGTTGAATTGTGTGTGTGTGTAGGGAGGGTCACTTATGTATACTATCATATCATCTGCAAATAGCTATATTTGGAATTTTTTCTTTCTGATATGGATCCCCTTGATCTACCTTTGCTGTTTTATTGCTTTAGCAAGAACTTCAAGTACTGTATTGAAAATATGGAAAGAGTGGGCAGCCTTGTCTAGTTCCTGAATTTAGTAGAATTTCCTTGATTTTCCTCCATTTAAATTGATGATGGCTATCAGCTTACTATATATAGCATTTATTGTATTTAGGTATGTGCCTTATTCCCTGATCGCTCTAAGACTTTAAACATGAAAGGGTGTTGGATTTTGTCATTTTTTTTCAACATCTAAAGAGATGATCACATTGTTCTTTTTTCATTCAGTTTTTTAATATGGTGAATTACATTGATGGATTTCCATATATTAAACCATCCCTGCATGTCAGGGATGAAGCCTACTTGGTCATAGCTAATGATATACTTGATGTGTTCCTGGATTCAATTTGTGAGAATTTTATTATTTTTGCATCAATGTCCATAAGTGAAATTTGTCTAAAATTCTCTTTCTTTGTTGGGTCTTTGTGTAGCTTAGATATCAAGATGAATGTGCCCTCATAGAATGAATTTGGTAATGTTCTTTCCATTTTTATGTTGTGAAATAGTTTTAGAAATACTGGTATTAGCTCTTCTTTGAAGGTCTGGTAGAATTCTGTGCTGAAATTATCTAGCCCTGGCCTATTTTTGGATAGCATCTTCAACAAATGGTGCTGGTCTGACCATAGGTCTACATGTAGAAAATGCAAATAGATACATATTTATCAACCAGCACAAAACTAAAGTCTAAGTTGATTAAAGACTTCAACATAAAACCACACACTCTAGATCTGTAGCAGAAAAGTGGGGAAGAGCCTTGAAGTCATTGGCACAGGAGACAACTCCCTGAACAGAACACAAATGTCCCAGGCTCTACAATAACCAATTAGTAAATGGGACTTCATAAAACTGAAATGCTCTGTAAGGCAGGAAACACTGTCAAGAGAACAAAGCGACAGCCTACAGCCTAGGAAAAGATCTTCACCAACCTTACATCTGACAAAGGTCTAATATCCAAAATATATAAAGAACTCAAGAAATTAAAAAGCACCAAACCAAATAATCCAATTAAGAAATGAGGTTCAGAGCTAAATAGAGAATTCTCAACAGAGGAATACCTACTGGCTGAGAAACACTTAAAGAAATGCTCAGCCTCCTTAGTCATCAGAGAAATGCAAATCAAAACGACTCTGAGATTTCATCTTACCTCCCTTAGAATGGCTAAGATCAAAAACTCAAGTGACAGCACATGCTGGTGAGGATGTGGAGAAAGAGGAACACTCTTCCATTGCTGGTGGGAGTGCAAACTTGTACAACAACTTTGGAAATCAATCTAATGATTGCACAGAAAATTGGGAATATCTTTGGAATATACCCAAAAGATGCTCCACCACACAACAAAAACATTTGCTCAACTATGTTCATAGCAGCTTTATTCATAATAGCCAGAACCTCGAAACAACCTAGATGTCCTTCAGTCAAAGAATGGATAAAAACTGTGGTGCATTTACACTATGGAATACTACTCAGCTATTAAAAACAAGGAAACCCTGAAATTTGTAGGTAAATGGATGAACTAGAAATGATCATCCTGAATGAATTAACCCAGAACCAGAAGACGCAGATGGTATATACTTACTTATAATTGGATACTAGCCCAACATGGATGTCCTCTGAGAGTCTTCACTCAGCAGGGGATTGGAACAGATGTTGGGACTTGCTACTCCAGATGACTCCAGATGAGAGTGGTTTGGGAGAATGGTGAGACAGAAGGACCCAGATGGTCCTGGGACCCTACAAGAAGACCATAAAGTATCCCAGCCCACGGGGTCTTCAACGGGTACCTGTAGAGGGGCGGACAAGTGGGGGGATAGGAGACATGAAGAAATGAGGGAAAGTCTGGATTCTGATCAAGCCCTGTTTATTGAAAAATTCCACAGGGTTTTTATAGGCACGGGGGCAGGGGTATTTGTGTAAGCGAGGGTTGCTATGGATACCTAACTATGAAATGCTCCAGCAAGTGTCTACCTTTATGGCTGTTATAACCACAGAAGGGGGAGAAATTCCAGAGAGAGAGAGAGAAGTTGTAAAAGATCTGGTTAGTCAGGAGAAAGTGCCCGGAACTGCTGCTCTAATCTGCTTTAATCTGATTTTACCAGTAGTCTTACTGGAAAAGGTAGTTTATAGCGAGAAAGGAGTAACTCTTACTATGAGCTCAGGGGTCTTAGGATGACTGTCTCCCACAATCAAGGCTGGTGGATCCAGACCCAGGGGGGACTTCACAAACTGCTGTACTAGGCTCTATTTTTCAAAATAAGCTTCACCCTTAAAACTTAATTCAGAGGCAACCTGCAAGAATTCTGACCCCTGTGGCACATTGCTAGCTCTTGGGTTTTTCCCTCTAACTTTGGTGCATGCCCCTGTGTACCTGTAACTGTCTCTTCTTGCATGCTTGTAAAACCAATACCCAGTAGATAACACTGAATTCTGCTGTCATCTTAAGTAGCAGAGTGGCCCTTATTTTTGACCATGGCCATAGAATCGCTGAATGCTTAGGTGTTTGAACTTGAAAAAACTCTGCTTTACCTGAACCTTTTCTAGCTGAGCACCCTGGAAGCAATCTCCCTATTCAGATGGTCTCTTTTCAAATGAAACTCTTTAAATTAATTTGCATTTTACAGCTCTAAGCCTTCACTGGAAGAGTTCTTTTCCTCAGGGAACCCTTCCCTTTGTCCCAGTGCAAACAAATGCAGTTTCTTTTTAATGGCATTTCTTTTAGCAACCTTAGCCTCTTTAGCCATACTTGGCAGTGCATGCAGCTTCATATGCACTTTTACTCTCACGATGCACAAGTTTTCAAATGTTTTGTGCCTTTTGCATTCCTTTCTGATTGTAAACTTGCCTAACAGCAGCCAGCAATAATCATATTGCAACCTGTATACTTAAATTGTGCTCAGATTTCCCCCAACCAAATAAATTATTCCATTTCCTTTCAATTCAGCCTTACTCAATACCAAATAGATTTTTTTTCTAGAATGTAATGACCACTAAACAAAGTCCCAGAAGAATTTTTGTAGCCATCTGAAACTATAAGAGAACACTCTTTTTTTGCCTACATTCATATTAACACTTAGGTCTTCCCAGCTTCCTACCCAATTTCTCCATTAAATGAAGCTCACAGCAATAGGTGTCATCTCTAAACTCTTGAAAATTCTTTTGGAAAAGTAGTTTTAAAAGTTTACAGATCACATGACCAGGTTTAAACTGAGCAACAAGCCCATTTCTCTGACACCATTTTTTTCCGATTAGTACTTTTCTCATTGCTGTGATAAAATACCTAACAGAAATAGCACAGGGGATGAGAGGATTATTTTGGCTTCTGGTTTCAGGGCATTTCTATCCTTCATGGGACAGAAGTTATTGCATTGGGAGCAATTCCACGTATGGTTTTGGGAAAATGAACCAAGAGACTTATTCATGTGATGGCAGACCACAAGGCAAAGTTCAGTCCAAACACCCTGGCCAGTATCACATTCTAAGTCCCACTCCCAATGACCTGCCTAATGCAACCAGCCTCTATCTCATAAAGACTCTACAGCCTTCAAAACAGTACCAAAATCTGGGCACTGAGCCTTCATAACATACATTCTTGAAGGACATACTGTATAAAACTTGTGACTGTAAGGACCAAACTAATGCCATGTTCTATATGTTCTGTAATTAATTCCTTGGTCTGTAGGTTCTGTGAGAACTTGTCCTCTAGGTGACCCTTACTTCTCCCTGCATTCCAGGAATGACCATGTACTGCCGTAAACTGCACCTGCCCGAAGTCTCTGGGAACCCCACCCAAGTGATTAGATACAATCAGCATCCAATGTTCCTCTGAGATCCAGCCTCCACCCAACCCACCTAAAGTTCAACATTCCTGTGACCCACAACCCCAGCTTATGTGCTTATGTTTTTTTTTCCATTACTGTTGAAGTTCTATACCATTCTCCTATCCTGTTGCATCAGGAAGGATTATGGTCTGAGCTTGAGCCAGTAATACAGGACACTGTGTGTGTTGCATCAGTATCGAGTCCTGGTGGTCTTTTCAGGGATCTCGCAATCTGGGTACTATATAACATTTGGAACATATGCCATAGTAGAGGGAAGTCTAACGATATTGATTTAACTTCATTAATTTCATTATGAAGAAAAAAATAAATAAACTGCAAATAGTTCTCTGACTTAGACAAGATGCTGACTTGTGCAAAGTTTCCCTTGATCATTGATATGTTTTGCAAAGGAAAAAAATAACAGTTAAATTCTAAATGCCAGAAAAAATATGATTCTGCATTTATTTTTATATTATATGCCCAGAATTTAAATTCCAGTTAGTTGAGCGCACACAAAGTACTAGACACTTTGCTTTTTGATGGGGAATTGCAGCATAGATAGTGGGATATAAAGTAATGGAAGCAAATAGTTCTAATATGTGATATGAAACCTGCTCTAATAGAAGTATGTATCAAACCCTGATGTACTAGAGAAAGGAAAGTCACCTTACATGAGAGTATAAACAGGCTTTCTTAGGGTAGAAATACTTACTGGGTCTTGAAATTTTGTCAGGAACCATTATGATGACACAGGGGTAGTTGCTACATAAGAAAGATAAAAACCCCATGTGAAATTAAGATGACTCCTATATGCACATATATAAGACAAAGCAAAAAATTCAGAAAATCCCACCGACTTTGTCTATTGATTTACAGCTTAATCATATGAGCTCAATGAATATTTAGAGACTGTATGATATAAAAAGAACAATCAGAAAAAGCTATTATATCTTCTTGAATCTCATTTAAAACCTAATTAAGTCTGGTGGGAAGCTGGCAGAGACCTGTCTGGGTGGAAGGAGATAGATCTATCTCTGAAAAGAAACATAAAAAAGTCAGCTTTTTCCTCCACAAAATGTAGCATTTTTACTTAAACTCTGTCTTCTAGTACTAGAAAAAAGACATATATGCATAGAAACAGGCATTCTCATTTATCAAATGTTTTTCAGACATGTTTTCAATTGATCCTTAAACTACACTTTGAGTAGCAACAAACATATGGTTGTACTATCCATCTTACCCATATATAAATAAGCACAAAGAAGTATAGCAATTTGTCCAATGCCACAAAGCATGTCAATTATAACAAAAATAATAACCCTTTCATATTAAATCAGTTGTTCTTTAATAAACTATACATTTTTTACTAAAATCTATAATATATTTACAAAGCAAATTATATCATAAAATTATTATTTTTATTAAATTGTGCCAAAGTAATCTTCATTTCAGTCCAACTGAATTGCTTTACTTCTTCACAATAAGCCGAATCTACAGTTATAGCCAAGAGGTAGGGACTTGGTAAGGTTTTACCCAGGGATCTGTATAGTATAAAATACTGCATTCTTCTCTACTTTGCTCCTTGCTCTGTGTTGCTTACTTGTATGTACTTATTCTTACGGTTCACCTTGCCTTCAGCTTCCTGGCCAGTATGCACCACTGTCAAGTGAACGAAAAAGAGGAAAGTTAGGTTAGAGTGTATATTCCCCAACTGCCCTCATATTGACCTTTGGTGACATAGCAATGTCTCTTCTCTTTACTTAAAATGTTAAGTTATGTCATATGTATCTTCCCAACTATCTAGTTTGTCTGGGTTCTAATAATCATTCCCGCTTTTTTCAAACTAAGAGGTAGTAAATCCTATACTGTTATTGTCAGCCATAGGTTTCATCATCATAGCGTATCACTATTACCAAGTCATACCCTATACATTAAATTCTCAAGTTTTCAAATACACAAGGACATATACTCTTGACTCATATCCTGATGAATGTTCCCATTCTTCCATTGTTTCCTACATCTATTTATTGATAACATTCTTACATAAATACCTGGCTCTCTAATGGTTATCATATTCACTTGGCTATTCTCATTCATACTGTTTTACAAATCTTTATGTTCCAGTGCTGGTTCTTGGTCAGAAAGTCATTCATTAGGCTTTGTTGCATGAGCATAGTAGTTGAAGGGATAACACTGAAGAGCAATAGACCTTGTCCTTATTGAATGAAAAGTCATACCACAAACAAGATACACACAAATGCCACAGTTCGATCACATGGGTATGGACTCGTTTTAAATGTTCATGTCTATGCAGTCAATAGTGCAGCAGGAAGTCTGAGATATAGTCTTCAATTATGAATAACCAGTAGATCTGTTGTTGTCACTTCAGAACAGCACCTTCTTTAACAATATTTTACTGTAAGTACAGAAAGTAGAAAACTATATAAATTTTTATGTAAAGAGTATCTTCAATGTTCCAAAAGCTATTATTTTATATGCAAATACTTTCATGGATGGATTTTCAGCACAAATTGACTTCTCTATGGCTATATTTTCCCTCTCAAAATAGAAATCTTTTGAGAGTGGGTTATGGTGTTGGTTGTTTGATTCTTCACATCAGTCTCGTCAAATAGCTCCAATTATCACAACCATTGAAAAATATTTCTGAATCCCCACCTGAGAATCTTTGAGATAGCCTGAGATCACACACACACACATACACACACACACACACACACACACACACACACACACACACACACAGTACATGCCAGTTTGCCATTAGAAATGTCATCTAGGCCACTTTGATGAAATTTGTTGATTGGTTCAATGCAATAAATGTTTTGCTGATTCAAGTCACTTTGCAGTTCATTGGTGTGGTTGTCTGTAGAAGAGGTGGAATTCTCGTGGATTTTAATGGATCATAGTGAACTTTCTATTGAGTATCCCCAAATGATCACCAGAATAGCATATGTGTCAGATAATACAAAAAAGACTCCTAAATCATCTCTTCAACTTGTTGTTGATGCAAATGATTTGGTGGTAACTTCTAAAATTATATGAGAATGAAGACAACATCTACAGCAGAAATAAGAATTTATTCCTGGATGTTTTAGTATCTGTGAGTTTTTAAATAGGCCACAGTATCACTCCTGATTTGGAACATCTCATTACCATCATCAAAAGGAATATTTGGTTCTGATGTCTTCAATATTTACTATCTATCTTTAAAATATAGCTGAAGGATTTTAGTGCTTGACATTTACATTGATCTAATTTATTGTCCACAAGCTTTGACTGCTTTGAATTACTTATTTAATTTAAATTAATGGCCCATGTACAAATCAAGGAAAGCTAAACTAATTAAGGCAGAAAAGTCTAATCTGGCACATTAAACTCTAAGATTTATTGCAGGCTTTCAAGATTTGATTTTCATTGCATTTATTAAATTAGGCCAGGAAGCTATTTTCCTTTAATGTTTGGGCTAGGCTAATCTATAATAAAGCCTATCCTAACAATAGAGGGTCGAGTTCAATTCAGTTCAACATTTGAATGCTGTGTGCCATAAAAATAAATGGTAGGTACTGAGATAAAGTGATGACTATGCTTACCTTAAAGGATCCTTAGTCTTCTGAGATTAAAAGAAGACATAATGTCATTATGGCTGTATCTGCTTATCTTTTGTCACTGCAAGTTAAGATGTAACTTCCAAAGATACATTCTTCAAACTCTTAAAATTACATATACATATGCAAATATAAAAAGTTTCAAAGGTGTTAGATATCCTATAATGGGGTACACTAGACACCACAAGTTAACAATTTAAAATCCAGGAATGGGTTATTTCTTTTGCAGATGTTGGCTAGTGGGGGGCCCCATATACCCCCACAAACATTGTAAGCTATTGGCATTGTTCTTGGTTCTCCTTCAGAACTTTATGATAAGACCCATCTATTTTATACCTTTCTCCCAAGGCATGGAATATCAGTGAAGAAGGAGTAGAAAGCCTATAATGACTAAAAGTACCACATACTTGAGTCATAGAGTTAAGAAATCCAGGTAATACTTATCTGGATGCTTCATCTATGCTGGCTAGCTTTCATAGTGCTAGAAGGTGCTGCCCACAATACTGCAGGACAGCACCAATCTTACCCAGCTGCAAACTCTGCAAGCTACAGTTACAAGTGTCCTGGCATGAAATGTCCACTGCTGCAATACTGAAATGAATATTATGGGAATAACTCATAACAGTCAGGTTCGATTTAAGTCCCACACCATAAGATGGGACCCATACGTGGCACCATTATTCAGACAAAGGACATATGTCTACTTAGGTCATAAACTTAAGGGGAAAACCTATTAGTATGATTCTGCTAAATGAGAATAATATTAAAATGACTTCTAATTTTTATAGTTTTATCTATAGATTAGAAGATCTCTCACCCCTTATCAGGAAAGCTACTCGCTACCCTAGATAGTGCTTAACAGACACCTATAACTGGTCAAGGTACAGAGAATAAACATTTACAGAGTGTTCAGTTCTAAAAGGGACCTCTATTTCACACCTTTCTCCCAAGCATAGATTATCAGAGAAGGATGAGTAGATCCACAGGTAGTGGATGACTGCAACAAAAAGTGCTTTCCAGATGCTACACATGGACTCATAGAAGTTGTGACAGCATATATAAGACTTGTACAAACTCAAACCAGACAAAATTCCAACATGGAGAAGGGATGTGAACACAAAGTCCTACACCTAGCTTGAGGAACAATCCATATTTGGTAGCTCTTGGGAAAAGGAGAGTCTGCTTTTCTTCAAGAGGTTAGCCCTTTGTAGGTCATCCATCCTTCAGTGAATGACCCACACCAAGGGTATACGGGCAGCAGTTATTAAACTAGATGAATTTAAAAAGAGGACACAGAGATGGATGGGTAAGTAGAGAATGGGATAGATCTGGGAAGGGATGGGTAATGGAAGTTAAAATGATCAAAATACACTGCTTGAACTTCTCAAAGAATTAACAAAAATTATTTTAAAATAATTTAAAAGATGGCATTTAAAAATTACTCCCAACAAAGCAAAGTATGTTAAGTTGCCTCAAATATTTTTCTTGGATTAACTTCTTATCTATGAATAGTAGATTATTATTTTTACAGTTTTTCTATTTATTTATTTAATCACTTTACAGCCAGATCTCAGCCCCCTCCCTCTTCTCCTCCCTCCAAGTTCGACCCTCAGGCCCACCTCCCCCAATTCCTCCCTCTCCTTCTCCTTAGAGAAGAGGAGGCCCCCATGTGTTACCAAACTAAGAGAAAGTTGAGGAGTGTCATATTTGATAAACTAGATTTTATCTACTTTATACTAAATAATTTGTATTATAATAAAAATTTCTATAAATAGCTCTGTTTGACAATGAATGCTTATAATCTCAGCACCCAACAGGTGGAGTAGGAGAACCAGAAGTTTAGGGCCATCCTCAGCTGCACGGTGATTTTAGGCTATCCTGGTCTACATGGGCCCTATTTCACAAAAAGCACAGCAGGAATTTTCTTTCTATAAGTTGAAACAGTAGTTCATAAAATTGCTGTCTTAGTATATTCCTATACTGTTGGGAGTCGATGAATTGGTAAATTAAAAAATTTCCAGTTATATAAAAGCTGCTTGCATCTAAAGAGAGCATATAGTCTTGTTTTAAAACCTGTATGTATGAAAACTATATTGGTTGTCAAAAAAAAATCTCTGGTTTATGTTTTGCAATTGTTACTTTCTTGGATTTGGTTTTACATGCATCCCCTGCAGTTAACTTTTATGGGTGATAGTCTTTCTCACATAAGTTTTTATCACTTAGAATTTTATAAGGTTGACCGGAGAACAATCATGCCATGCCACTTGCAGAGAAAAATGCATTCCAGTCCACTGGATTCATCTACTGGCTGCATTCAAGTGAATACTGAAAGCTGCTAAGGGTGTGAGAAAGAGCTATATCATGACATCATCACACCAGGAGTCACTTGAAAGTACTTTGAGCTTTCAGTATTAAATCCAACTTTCCTGTTCTGTATACACAATCATACTTCATCATCGTTTTAACATTTGATATCTCTAACATTCAAAGATCTTAGAAACAACTCCATTTGTCAATCTCATTCTCTATGCTATTTTTGTTTAGTATTATAATTTTACTTTATTTTTATCACACCCAAATTAGTCATTAATATGAAAAGGAAAGAAAAATATTTTGCTTTGTCTCTTTTGTAGAATCCAGACAGAAATATGTAAGGATACACGCATGCACACACATACACACACATACATACACAAATGGGAGCAGTGAGAACAGAGAAGGAAAACTTATATGCAAAAGTAATTTTGAGTAAAGCATAAGCAAATTATTTATTCACATAAGCAAATTTAATATGCATCTATGCACATACATATAAAACCCACTATTTGACATCACTAAAAATTTACTGCCAAAGAATGAAAAAAAAGAAAAAATATGATTGTTGTGTCAGTAATTAGTCTGTAAATATTTTTAGCAGATTGTAACTAAGTCAACTTATTTGTCAGCTAAGCTCTGCTGATGTACTCTGAAGTGGGCATGAAAAATAGTTCAGTGAACAGGAATGACAGTGTCCCAGCAAAATTGTCCTTTCAAAGCAGATATGTGGTCTACAGTTGATCAGCAAAGCAGCGTGTCAGTTTCTGACTCACAGTCTCAGAGCTTTGTTCAGCATTCACATCCTCCTCCTTTTAAAAGAAACATAATACAAAACAACAAAAACAACCTTGTGCACCCTGTTTCTTAGAGATTCAATTTTCTTTTTTAAGAAATCTCTCTTCTTTGTCAACTTTGACAGAAAAGCATAAGCATTCTATATGCAGTCATGTCTAAAGTGTAAGTATTCTTTGGTAGCAAAGAATTCATGGAGCCCTTCAATCTTGACTTCATAGTCAAATTTTCTTGGTAAGAATTTCATTATATATATATATATATATATATATATATATATATATATATATATATATATATATTAGAAAATTCTAGTTGTTTTTTTTCAGAAGGCCTTATTCTAATATATAATGTAATCTTCTCTACATTTAAAACTAATTAATTATAATACAAAAATGAATAAATACTAGAAAGGAATGTTGTAGAAATAACTGATTCATTATAATAGAAAAATTAGAGTTGATTCTATTTTTCTAGTTATGATTGGTCAACAAATACTATTCTTGTTAAAACTGATTCATGTTTTTCTTAGAGAGAAAAGTATCTCAAGTTTCAAAGACATTGGTATAATACCAATATTTAAACAAAATGACTCAATTTGCCTTTTGTAAGATTATAGTTGATCATAGGATACCCTAGGAAAAGATTGTGACTATTCCCTGTAGTTACGTTGTCCTGATGAAACATGTGTTGAACACTGATTCCTTAGAGTCCTGTTTGTTCACATCATGTGGAAACTATGACAACACCTTGGTCCTTCTCTTAAGGCCTAAGATATTTCCCTACAATATCTAGAATATCTACCTAGTAATAATGTACCATTAAATTACCAGCCTGATAATTACCCCAAGGAGTTCCTTAGCTAAGATCACATTCCCTTGTAGTCAGCCTTAATTTCGCAAATGACTAGTTACTTTATCTCAGTTTGAGGCAACTTTGAAGAACCATCTGAGCTCCCATATTTTCCAAGCATTTAACTAAGATATATTTGCCTCATTATCAATGCATTTATTATAGTTATTACCAGAAGCACTCACCTTAAAATTTTCTCATTGGCCATCTATATCCCATTGTCTGTATCCTAAAACATCCTCTGTCCACCATCTCTACCTGCAGCAGGTTTTCTGGGTCTCACCTCTCTAGGGGAATTTATAAAATTTTCAAGAGCATAAAAACAAATGATGTCTTCTGAGACTTGGTCATAGAACCTGTATATTTGTTCTTCTATGCAATATTTGTGATTTAAAATATATTTCTGCTATTGAATATTGGTAAATAAATAATCTTACTGGTAGTGAAGATGTTTCCCATGCATACTTTTTAACAAGCAGTTATAATGCAGTCTATATAATACATTATTTATTTCCACAGTCTTAAAAGGTAGATACTGCTGCTATCCTTTTGTTAAGGGTGAAATAGTAGAATTAACCACATAATTTCCCAAATACTTGAACTTTGCATGAAATTTATGTATCATTCCTAGTCCTAGTACCAAGAAATTTTATCATTGCAAAGTTCTTATGTTAATGAAAAATATCATTCATTCAAGAATTTTACCTGATGATCTGCTCTTGTAGTGCATATATTCCACTATAGAGGCCTCATTTATTCAGTTCCTTATTTGGAGTCTACCAGTGCTGTAGCCATCAGTGTTCTTGTGCTCATGTAACACTATTATACTTTAATCACTAAGAGATTCCCATGCTGATAGAACTTCAGGTGCAAAATTAGTCTGATGTTGTTAAATTTCCTGTTGTTCAGCAGAGTACACATTTAAGCATCAAGCCAGCTCATATTTGAGTAGAGGTGGATTTAGTTACTGATCCTTTCTATTTATACTGTCTGCCATTTACTTTAGAGATTGCTTTCCTTCAACCACCCTTGATAATCAGAAACAATTTTATGGCTACTCAGTATATAGAGAGCACGGATTTAGCATAAAACTTTTTACAATTGAGAACTAACTATGTCTTTACCCTTTTCCATTGAAGGGCAGAAAGTATTTCTTCAAAGAACAGCAGGTAAAATTGTAATGATTTCACCTAATCAAGTAAAAGGATGGATGTTTGATTTGCTTCTCTTTCATCCTAACTATTCACAAATACAAGAAGGGTGGGGGCTGCTTTTTATTCCGGAGTCTATAATGTGCTATCATTCCTTCCAGACTTTTGAAGCAAGGTTATAAAAAACATAAATAAGACCGAAACCTAATGAGTATAGTCTATAAATCTGTAGGCTCTCATCCTTGTCACTTATAGTGTTAGGACTTTTGACGTAATCACATATGCTGTTTTCTCCTTAACATGATCAAATGGGAAGAAGTGTTCTCCCAAAGGAGAGTACTGTCTAATATTCTTTCAAATTTAGCCTATGACATATTTTTAAGGAAACAATATAGAGCTGAGAGGCAATGAAGTGATTTAACTACCACTTCTAAAATATTGTCATTGTCTTAAAAATGATGATGATCATGAGCCTGAGACAGTTAATAAAAATCATTAATGAAAATTGAAAACTCATGAGGTTTCAGAGGTTCTCTAGTGAATGGCAATGAGCCAGATAAGAATGAATTTTTATTTTGATTGTATTTACAGCTTGTGGACTGTATTAAATTAGCAAACATTATTTGGACTTCCTGATCTTAATATTGTTATTGATATTACTCATGGTGTGAAATTTCTATGTAGGGAAATGATTTTGGTAGTGGACCACAAAGAGATTTTATCTCATTTCGGAGTCTACATTCACTTCAGATGACAATAGAAAACTCATGCTCTGAATGCAGTTTTGTTTGTTGAAATCTATAAGTAAGACAGCACCAGAAACATGGTAACAGAGTTCCCAGCATTCCCTGCTGCTTGTCTTCACTGCTGGGTAATATGTCTAATTTATTCTGGGAAATGTATCTCACTAAATAAATCCTATCTGTCTAGCTTAACTTTCCAAATAGTCAAGTGGAGAGAAAATCATCTTTTCTATTAATGAACAAATATGTTAGAAACAATTTCAGTGAATGATTTAATAGAACTAACGTAAAAATATCTAGAACCTCTCTCTTTTTTTTTCAACTGAGCCTCATTTACTTATGCAATGGAAATGTCAAATAAGTCAGGGAGATTGATGTGTAGAGGGATTTTAATCGGCAACATGGCTGCTCTAGTGAGGGATCACATCCAAAGACCTTTAAGGTCTATGTGATCCAATTGGAAAGCAGATACACTCTGGATTATAGTATTATCTGTCTGGAATACAGACATGACCTTAGTACATGCATTTAATCCCGAACAATAAAGGTAAGGTCAGTTTATAGAAAGAAGAAGCCATATTAGAAAGTGATGTCTAATTTAGTGACGAAAAAAGTGATGGATCAGAAAAAGATTTGACAGAATGAGTCAGAAATAAGATATGCCCAATTCTCTTGAGAATAGGACAGGAAATAGAGGCTACTTAAGAGCAGTATAGGGAGAAAGATGGAGTTTTTACTGAGTTTCTTACTAGGACAGTTTGACAAAGACTGGCTTCGGAGAGAACAAGCTTGACACAGGTGAAGACAGAACGAGCTAGAGATTTAAAAGGAACCAGACGATTAAAACATATTGCAGGATTAGTTTGAGGCCAGAAAGATAAATTCAGTCAGAGGCCAAGAAAATCCCATTCAAATCAGTCAGCTTGGAGAGGAGTTTAGGGTAGAATAGCTGAGGTGAACCAGGCAGGGAGAGTTCAGAAAGAGCTAGAAAGGCTTGGGAATGGCTCATACCTTAAGCCCTCTAGTGAGGAAATCAAAACATTTACATTGGTGTGATTTTCAAATTCTGTAAAATGAGCAAATAAAGGTCTGAAGGGAGCTTGTTTTCTCTTCTGGGCTCCAAGTCTAATGATGATATCCTATTGTAGGAGAATTAAAATCTAATCAGACAATTTTATCAGTACATATAATTCTTTTCATCACTGTTAACTCTTTTTGAAGTTGTCTTACCTTTAGTTGTTCATTTCTTTTTCAGTGTGCTTATGGTAAAAGCTAAAAGTCATTATTAAATATCCACACCTGGTTCTGCTTTGTTCACATTTTCCTCGGTCAGGCTTTTGCATGGGGTAGTGGTCCATTTGATATGACTGATATTTTGAAAACTAGAAATGCAAATATTTTTATAGCATAATTTCACTATATATTATTATTTGTGAATCATTAATAATATTAGTATAAATTGTTATACATATCCCAAGGCCTGTGCCATGTGGATGGTTTTCCTCAGATATATTTGAACTAGTTTGGTAATCACAATCTTCTCCAGATGTTTTCATTAATATCATTAACATAAAGGCATATTTATCTTTCCAGCTTTCTAGATTTCTCAGATGCATATGTTTTGGGATTAATATTTGATGCCACCTTCCTTAAATTTCCATTTTGATATGCCATTGCCAACATAAATGCCATACTAATAGCCATTTGCCCTGATACATCAAGAAAGGAGATTATTTTTTCAAACGCCAATATTAAAATTGTAACCAGTCCTCCCTAGCTCATGTGCAAACTTATTTATTTTATGCGCTTGAGAGCTAGTAGAATTTACTCCCAATTATCTAAAAAAAAAAAAAAAAAAGAGAGACTCCTTATGATTTAAACCAAATTCTTCAAATATGACAACCTCATTAACATTGATTATGGACCCTCAAGATCCAGCATGGTTGTGGACTATTGTCTTTGTAAATTATGGACTGATTATCTTAAAACACAGGCTGTGAAGAGATGGTTGATTAGCAATTAAATCGTGTCATTTGTTAATTAACATTTAATAAGTTCTATAAAATCACATTTAATCAAAACTGTACTAGCATCATCTTAAAAGAACCAACATGACAGACACATTTATTGGAAGTAAACACGAATGCAATCAGTCTAGAAAAAACATGCTACATAAGACTGTGACCAGTTAAAAACCTTGGAATCAAAGCAGGCAACAGAGGCCAGGCCATAGACAGCTCCTCCTCAACTCTCTAGGAAACCCACAGGAAGATGAAACTGCCTGTTGGTTACATATGTGCAGGCCTCTGTTGCCTGCTTTCCATTAGTTCCCCTTCTGGGCTGCCTTGTTTGGCCACAGTAGATGAGGATGAGCTCAGTCCAACTGCAATCTGATGTCCTGTGATGGCTTAGAGGGGGGCACTACCCTTTTCTGAGGAGAAGGGGAGGGGTAAGAGGAAAGTGGGTAGCAGTGGGGATCAGGAGAAGAAGAGGAGGGAGGGAGCTACAATCAGATGTAAAATGAATATATAAATTAAAAATAAATAAAAAAGAATAAAAAAATAAAAATAAAAACCTTGGATTCTCCAGAATGAGCATATGCCCTTATTTTTTTCCACAGTGAATTTCAAAGAATCTAATGAAAACGAAAGAAAACGCACACATGGTTAATTCTGTGCATTCTTGATCTTCTACTTTTCTTGTTTATTTTTAACTAGGCAACTATGTGAATTTATGTACATTAGAGGCAAATATTGGTAAAAAGCAGTGAATTCAACCCATAAAACAAATAAGCTTAAAATTTCTCATCACTGTGAGCCAAAGCATTTGGGCCACTGTTGCACCCATGAACCAGCATGTTGTCATGCTGGTTACTGCTGTAGATTGGTACCCTGTATGGTTCACAGCTGGGTAAGATGACTGATGACAGTTTCTCCACAGCAGCCTACATAGCAACTTTTGGTGCCATGGGAGGTAGTCAGCAAGGAGGAAACTTCCTGGTCAGTACCAACTTGATTCCTCCATGTCCTGTGAACAAAGTGTGTGGTATCTTCAGCAATAGGGTCATACCATCAGGTAATACTAAGACCAAAGAACAGTGGCAAGAGTATCTCAGGCCAACAGCATAAGGCGAGATATCCCACACCCATCAATGACTTTTTATTAGACTTCTGAGAGGAGCATTAGCCCGTGTGTAGAACAGCATGAATTAAACATTTTACCCAAATAAACATAAGGTTTAGTTTACATGAATATATAATGTATATTATGTTCACATATATATGAAGCTTGTAAAATAGGTTTCTATTTGGCTTTTTTGTACATTTTAAAGTATTCATTATCTTTTTCCACCCACTTCTCTGCTTTTTCCTCTAACCCCCTTTCCACCTAAGTCTCCTGCCCCATTGTTACTTTTCCTTTCATATTACCTATATTATACCCTCTCCCCTCCATTAAGATATTCCTTCCTCCTTCCCTCCAGTAGCCTTTCTCATTTCCTGGATTCTACAGGTACTTTAAGTGAAGCATGCAACTCTAAAGGTTCTATACTAAAATCTATGTACTAGAGAGAGTATGTGCCATTTGTATTTCTGGGTCTTGGTTACTTCACCCACCATAATGGTTTCCAGATCAATCCATTTACCAGCACACTTTACATTTTCCTTTATCTTATCTATACAAATAACAAACACAAGAAGAAGGCAATAATACCATTTATAATAGCTTCAAAGTATAACTTGGAATAACCCTGATCAAGCTAGTGAAAGACTTGTACAATGCAAACTTTAAGAAATTGAGAAAAGAAACCAAGGAAGATACCAGAAGATGAAAAAGATTCCCATGTTTGTGGATTGGTAGGGTTAATTTTGTGACACTAACCGTCCTACCAAAAGCAATCTAGAGATTCAACATAATCTCCATCAAATTTGCAGCACAATTCTTCAAAGAAATTGAAGAATAATCTTGGACTTCATATGAAAACACACACAGACACACACTCACTCACTGAACAGTTTTAAAAAAAATCCTAAATAATAAAAGAATTCTGGAGGCATCATTGTCCAAAGTTCCAAGTTTTATTACAAAGCTACAGTAATAAAAACAGCATGGCATTGGCATAAAAACAGACACATTGATCAATAGAATTAAATTGAATATCCAGACATAAGATAGGACTATTTTTTGCCAGTGTTGTTTTTATCATGACATGGCACTATAGTATAACTTGAAATGAGATATGGTGATGTCTCTTGCAGTTTTTTTTATTGCTTTTTTGTTTGTTGTGTTTGCGTGTGTGTGTGTGTGTGTGTGTGTGTGTGTGTGTGTGTGTGTGTGTGTGTGTGTTCATGGTTGCTTTGGCTACCTTTGGTCTTTTGTATCTCCATATTTGAGAATATTTTCCTGTGTCTGTGAAGAAAGATCCTGGTAGTTTTGGCTGGGATTGGATTGAATACTATAGAGGAATGATGGCTAAATATAAAAGATTGTGCCTTCCCTTTCAGATACAATCACATGGCAAGTGATTACATAAAGTTTAAAAATAAAATTATAACTCAGAATAATCAACTCTATTGCTAGTGACTCCCGAATGTGGTTAGGTGGGAGTAGTCAAAACAGTGTATTATATTTCCATCAAATACAGCAAATACTCTTGGCTATGAATAATGGTGGCAAACATATGATTCCAAAATTACAGCTCTATCTACACTCATTCCCCCCTTAAAATATATTCACAAATCATCCTTTGTGAAAGAACTGTAAAGGTAAAACTACTGTTTTGAGTCATTTTTAAGAAATTAAATCATCTGTAGTCAATTTGAATTCCTCCATGTGAACAGATACATACAATAGGTTTTCATAAGTAGCAGCATAGTTATGCTTTTTGATGTAATAGTCACAAAATGGTTTCTCTCACCATGCTAACCTTTGTCTGTAAACAGAACCACAGAATTAAACTTTTTTTAAAATCACAAATCAGACCTAAGCATTATTAACATGTTTTAAAGTGAAGTTCATGTATTTTTATACAAGACTTGCCTTTTAAATTTTAAAATCTATTCATAACTGTACTGGTATGGGTTCATAGTCAGAAAGAAAAACATGTATCAATATCAATAAATACTTTTGGATTACACAGAGCACCTAAGGTAAGCACTTCTTCCCAGATGCATTTCTGCCGTATGGTTGCTTGGATTAACAACCTCTCTGTTTTGAATATTTGTTTGGAAACAGGGTCTCATTACATAGTCAAAGCAGTTTAGAGCCAGCCTTGGCTGCCCAAGAGCTGAAATTAAAGGCATGTGCCACCACACCTGAGCTAGATTAGCTATTAAACAAAGATAAGCATCATCACATTGATTCAATGATGGATCCAAATAAAAAACATCCAAGATACACTGTGATTTTAAAAATTATAATTGTGCACTGGAAGGTTGATTTTTACCTTTTTTATAACCATATTTGATCTTGGGTGGTTATAGTAGTGTGTGTGGTAGCAGTAGTAGGAATTTCTGCAGCAGCAATGATGGAACATTTATTTAGCACATACTGTGTGTTATGCACAATTTTAAGACTGTACATATGTAACGTCGTTTGATCATACCATCATCACAAAGTATTTCTTATATTTATTACTCTTTGAAAGGTAATGAATCCTAGCCATAGGATGATCATGGTAGAACATTTTGCCCAAATGCACAAGACTGACAATTAGTTGATTAAAATTCAAATCCTGGCCATTTTCTTCTTAGGTCCTTTGTATGTCACCATATCATTCCAGCACAAAATATGAGTCCTGCTGATTGTGATAATGTGGGCCAACATGAAAATTTGGGTAACTGAAATAAGCCAGATACAGGAAAAAAATAATCATCTCACTTGTTTGTGATTAGACTAGTTTGGTTTGAGACCTAGTAAGGGCGTTTTGGGGACAAGATGTAGAAGGTACAATCTTTAGAATAGGATGAATGACACAGTCCTGTAGGTTTTAGAGAAGAGTTTGTCATGAAAGAAAAACGGTTACTTTGTGGTGGAATAACTGAAAAGATGGGGAGAGAGGAGAATGGGGACACAGCATAGATGATGAAGCCGTGAGTAGCGGAACAGCAGGCCAGGAGAGTCAGAGACCTGCTTTTATAAGATTTGGATTTTGTCCGAAGAGAAATGGACAGTCTTGAACATCTTTTTGCAGGACAGTGCCACGGTCAAGTTTAATGTTAAAATGGCTATTCCTGGCTAGTTGTTTTGTTTGCTTCTAAGAAAATACAGGTTTAAAAGTAAAGCAGTTAGATCCGTTGGTGAGAATTGAATGAACAAGGGGCATGAAATCTGGTTGAGCGTTAGGGTCTCTGCTCTGGAAGAACTAGTTTCAATTGTAACCCAAAAGAAATGAATATTTTTCAGTGTCAAGTACAGAGTGTGAGGAAATGAGCAAGAAAGGCCAAATGGTGGGTTAGTAGAGAGGAAGAGAGCAGGTGAGTTCTCTGAGGATTCAAGTTAGTTGTCACATAAGGGAGTCTTAGACAAGTAAAAAGCCTCTAGATTTGGAGAAGCATACAATTAATGTTTCAGAATACTAAGAGACTGATGAAGCTACCCTCCTCATTACAGACAAGGGACTGAAAGTCTAGGAAGGTTCCAAGATGAAAATCTTAGGATCAGCCTTTTATGCTCATAAAAGTCTCTCCATCTTTTACCCTACCACCACCTTCTCCAAAACCTGAAAAATATCACTGAAATTCTGAATTACCGTATATACTTTTCCCTTGGCTTCTTTAATAGAAAATGACTCCATTTTCTTTTCAAAGAAAGTTGACTATATAAACATTGCATGCCTCCGGTGAATCCTAACTGCTCTAGTGTGCTATGAAAGCATGATTAATGTTCAGTCACTAATGACCTCAGACTTCTCCCTAGATATCCTCAGGCTTTTCTCTGGGGTGTCGAGACTATAGCATTCTGGGAAGTAAGTAGCAGTAATGGTTTTGTCAATTAATGTAAGTATTTAGTGTGATTACATCCAAATGATGAAGCTTTTATTTATTTATTTGTTTTTACCATTTTGGATGTAACACACAGCACATCTGAAACAGTTCCTGCAGATTAAGTTATAGTCAATATTTCATCAAATTCCATTTAACAATACTTCCCTAGAATTATAGACCCCCCTCTCTGTGTGTGTATGTGTGTCTTTCAGCCTCCCCTTTCTCTTCCCCTTCCCCCCCATTTCTCCTCCTCTCCATCATGTTTCTCTTCCCATCTCTTAGCAAAACCTACTGTCAGGCTTAAATTAAAAAAAAAAAAAAATCCAACAAGTCCTGAGCAAAACGTGTAAAATCAGTTAGAATTGTATTCTAAGGAGCTTGCAAATCGAGCTTGCATTTATGAAAATTGGGAAGTCCAAACTGACAGTGAATGCCAGCGATTGGAGACCTAAAATGTACTGTGTTCCTACATGAGGATGTTCAGTAGGTTAGGCAAGAGGAAACTTTCAGTTCACAATGCTCTGTCAAATGTAACCCCATTGTAATTTGAGAAGCATCTGTCTATGTATTTATGTGGTTTTATATTAATTTGAGGCAGATGATTCCAAATATGTTGTGACATTTTATTTCTTAAGTGTTTTTATTTCTTTTCCCCTTACATGATGGATGATTCAAGACGTTATGAAATATCTGCTGGTATTAGCCTGCTCTCTTTGAAACTGTGAAGAACATGATGGAGTAGGCAGAGAAAATGCAGAAAATATATGTTAGAGGAAAATGCTTTTCCTCAAAGACAGTTCTCATTGCACAGTGAAATTCATATAAATAATAATTTACATGCCCCTCCATGTAAGACTCAGCCATTTTTCTGGTGCCTATACTGGTTTGTAGAACTTATGGATATTAATCACATATTGTTATGGTACAGTCTATTTTAATTAAATACAAGGAGATTTACCAAAGGTTGTTTGGCAACTTACAACATGTTTCAGAATATAAGGACGCTTAACTTGGCCATTCTAAGGCAGTGATGTGGGATTCCCAACAAAGTCATGGGGCTTATGGTTTGCATGATTAGTAAAAACTTCCACTAATACTACTTTCCATCACTTCATGTCAATGATTTTCAGCAAGAAAGAACAAAATTTCTGCTATAGCTTAACCCTGAAAATTCTGAAACTTTATTCACAGTCACTCCCCTCTAAAATGTAATAGGAAAAGAACATCTGACCTGGTGCTTCCTAGACCATATGCAGAAACTTAGATGTAAGCAGCTTGGGAAATGGGATGCATTATTTTAAGAGCCTTAGAACAAGAAAGTAGAGTAAGAAAGGATTGAAAGGGTATTGGACGAGGCAAGTCATAATACTTGACATCTTTTCACTCTAAGATTATGTCAGGACAATTATCTGGCTCCAATTTATTTACATATAGGAGACCAAGAACTATATTATAAAATTCCCTGCAGAAAAGCAGTTTCATCATTTTTTATAGAATTCATTTTGCCACCTGTCAGTCTGCTAAAGTTCATGATCATTGCATTTATCACCCTATCATAAAAATCTGCCTCCTGATTTTCCTGTTATTTGCACAAATATTACACAATTACTTTGTAATAGCAACTAAGCTTGACTCCCTTCAATGAATTCATTTAAGAAATATAGGTATGAGATGTTTATACAGCATTTATCTGAAGATTAATATATGCACATTTTGAAACAAGTGCAATGAACTATATTGAATTCATGTGATAGAAGTTTTAAGCTGCTACTTCAAGTGGAAATCTATTTGCAGACAAGGTGCACCGAGTTCAGTGCTTCTCTTCCAGTGTTAGGCTGAATCACATTTGGCAGAAAACTACATCTAGAAACCTCTAGGGATTCATTAAAATCAGGTAACTCTGAAGCATAGCAAAATGTTTTCTATTTGGACCATATGCCAATTTAATAGATGTATGGAAAGTAAAATGATTAAGTAACTTCTTGTGAGGACATACATCTGGCCAGACAGTTCCTAAAAACAGCCAATATTTATAGTTGACCTAACTTGTTTTGATCATAGGACCTAAACACAAGTGACAAGAGATGGCCTAATATTATATATACTATTGATGTGCTAGCAGAATGAAAATTAATTGTATCACTTTCAATGTGAAATATTAGTGCGCAAATATGCCTCATTTGTTTGACATGAAAATAAGAATAGTCACTCGATAGAAGTAACAGTTACTAATGGGGGCATTGCTTTCCAGTTCTGTGTATGAAACATTCAATCTCAAACCTCAAAGCAGTTAGAAATATTTTGCTAGTCAACAGACAATCCATCATCATTGTAGAACTTTAGGAAATATACAGAAGGAAAATGAATCTAATTTGCTAGCAGATACTAATGTAGTCATTTGATGGAATGATATTATATATATATATATATATATATATATATATATATATATAAGCATTTTAGTATGTATATTTTGAAAGAAATGTGTTCTACAGTTAAAAAATGTTTGATTTCTTATATCATTGTTGCTGTTTGATTAATATCCACATATTTATTCCTCTTTATAACATTTTTGCATGAATACTTTGTATTTTTGCTATATCTACCTCCAACTCCCTCTCCAAGTCCTTCAAGCCCTCCCCAACATGTCCCCTCTCAACTTTATATTCTCTTTTATTTCTTTGCCACCCACTAAATTCAGCTAGAGTTTTCCATATGCACATGCATGCATAGGGGTGAGGAACTAACCACTGGGATATGGGTAACCTGCCAGTTGTTGACTTCATCCCATAAATGAGCCTTTGTCTATCAGCAGCCATCAACTGCTAATAGCCTCCTCTAGGTGTGGAGAGTCATGAGTCCTCCCTCATCTCAGCTGGAAATCTGCCTGTCTTGACATTGTGTAGGTCTTATATGGGTGATGACAGTTGCAGTGGGATCATGTCATGTCCAGAAGACAGTTTCACAGAATTCTTCCACATACTCTGGCCTTTATGTTCTTTCTGCCATCTCTTCTGTGGCATTCCCTTAGCTTTGGGAGGAAGGTATTAATATAAATGGCCCATTTAGAGCTGATCTTGCACAGGCACTTGCTCAGCATGTTGACCAGTCATGAACCTTTGGATTAAGCACTACCTACTGAAAAAAATATTTCTCTGAGCAAGACTAGAGCACAATATATCTATAGATATAATCATAAATATTTAAATGGCAGTTTGGCAACATGATTATTCAGAAAAACAACAATAATAAACCATCACTTTGGTCTCTGACACCCTCAGCCCAATGATTAAAACCATCAGCATTAATAGTTAAGTTTTTAACCACATACATATTACCAGACTTGGTTTCTGATACTTATGTTAGTAATTTTGATTAGCTGTTCAGAAAATGCTTTCTAAAAGGCATCATTAAAGTTATAATGATACCCCTTGAAATTTGAAGCACTCCAGTGAATGTTAAATAGGTCCTTTACAGGGATAGATAATGTGTTCCTTCTCTAGAACTCTTTAATAAGAACTGTTGGTCATTGTGAAGACTGTTTATGTAGATAGAAATCAGAATAAGCTCTCATTCTGATCTGCTATTAAATTGTTACTTAACCTTGTATACCTATCTGTATATGGAAGAGAAGGGAGTTTGGAGAGGGACAGGTTTTAAATGCTCTGAATACTTACCTAGTCTAAACAGAAGATACAGGTGATACATAAGCTATTCAGTGGTTGAATAGCACTTGAGATTCAGAAAAGTTAAGCTGTCAAAACTGAGACTATATTAATGAGAGATGAGAATCCAGCAAGGAGTAAATGTACCAAGACTCTTAAGATGATTTTCACTGAAAATCATAGTAAAATGTCTCTTTTATAAAATAGGTAGTTGAAACCAGCAATGTAATAATGCTAAGTCACTCACTTACTGAGTTTGTAATCTTGGTTTGCAGATCCCTTTATCTCCTTCCTCTCCTGAAATTTCTTCTTTGCCCACGTTTTGTTCATTACATTTGTTAAAGCAAGCTGAGTAGTTTATTATATGGGGTTTGGAAATGCATTTTCAGCAAGATTATTAAATTCTTATTAAAATAGTCAATCTTTCCTTAAGTTCATTTGTTCTTAGTTCCCCTTCAAATGTACAAGAAAAACAATTGTTTATATGTATTTGTAAGTTTTATTAAAGAGATTTTATTTTTATTTTTTGGTTCAATTTTCATGACTCACTGTAATAGAATCTTATTAACTATGTGGCTATTTAAGACCTTAGAGCTGACAGAGCAGTTTATGAATGATACAAAGAAGAAAGCTTTGACAGGTCTCACAGTGACAAAGTGCCAGGTCCTGAGACAGGCAAAAACTATGAATTTCAAAATCTGTCATGAAATTGGTCTGGCTTCACTAATCATAACTGTCCTTCATGAATCTGGAAAAGAAGGCCCACTTTCAAAGCCACCTACATCAGTTTTCTTCATCATTTCTATGCTGGTCTTCATTATAGCTGATTCTTTTTCTCTTCAAAGTCAGCAAAACATTTTTGAGAATGGAGGGAGACTACAGATTTCTGGGGAAACTAGAGATTTTTGCCCCCCCTCATTTCCTGTTCCCAGACATAGGAAACAAGAGAAAATAGGTATTTAAGAACAGAGAAAGAGAGGTGTAGAGGAATTTTAATTCAGAACATGGCTGCTCTGGCAATGTATTTTATCCAAAGACCTTCAAGATCTGTATGATCCACCTTTAATCCAGGAGACAGAGGCAAGCAGATCTGAGTTCAAGGCCACCATGGTATAGAGCAAGTATCAGGTAAAGGAAAAGCTTAGGTCCAGGCATGGTGATACACATCTTTAATCCTAAACAATGGAGGTAATATTAGTTTGTAGGAGAAAGCAGCCATGTTTGAAAGTGATGTTTAATTGAGTGGCAGAAAAAGTGAAGAATCAGAGAAAGATTTGGCAGAATAGGATATGCCCAATTTCCACCAGAAGATAGAGGAAAGGGAAGCTACTTAAAAGAACAATGCAGAGAGAAAGAGAGAGGAGGCAGTTTTATCAGGAGTTTTACAGAGAAAGGGTGAATGAAAGAGCCAGGTAGACACAGGTGAAGACAAAACAAACCAGAGAATGAGAATGAACCAGAAGATTAGAAAAGATTGCTGGAGTTAGTTTGAGGCCTAGCAGTGCAACTTAGAGGCGGACAGAAAAGTCGGATTGAGTAAGTTAGCTGGGAGAGAAGTTTGAGCCAGAACAGCTGACTTGAACCAGCTGAATGAGCTCAGAGAAAACAAGTAAGGAAGTGTGGGCTTATTATGCAGTAAGTCAAAGAGCTTGAAAACACTCTAGGATGATATTAGAGTGTTCAGAAGTTAGAAGCTTCAAGGACTAGGGTGAGGTTAGCAGACAGGGGCAGTAAGCCTCGAAGGCAACAACTGAAACAAGCAAATAAAAATTCCTTTTACAGAGAAGAGTGAAGGAGAAAAAATATAAAGTATTATTTACTTTCCCTTCTTAGTGATCCACAGGGTCTTCTCTCAGGAAGATTTGGGGAAATATTATTAAAAACAATAATGAACTATCATATGCAATCTAATATTTGAAAGCAGAGCTACCTCACCTTAAGGAAACTAACTTA
Source organism: Acomys russatus (assembly GCF_903995435.1). Taxonomy (NCBI): domain Eukaryota; kingdom Metazoa; phylum Chordata; class Mammalia; order Rodentia; family Muridae; genus Acomys; species Acomys russatus. Next base: position 110,225,500 of record NC_067169.1, read on the forward strand.
TTGATATATAATCCTTTCCTTACTTACACATGGCTCAGGTTATTTTTGGCAACACACCCATAATTTTTCCTTGAGCACATTATGAAAATTAACATGGCACTAAGAACTTTGCATATGATAAGTGGCCAGATAATGGCATCTGGAAATGAAAGAATAATTAGGAAGAAAGGTAGAGAAGTAGCCGGAAGTCCCAACATTTATGAACAATTATGCATACAGCTATGTAGGAGTTTCCAATACAGCTCTTCATAGGCCCTAGGAGATATGAAAATTCACATTTCTGCCTAAAATAACAGATAGCCAAGGGTTAACTAAATCAAGTGTCTGACACTCACCATATGCTAATATGTTGTTTGTGTCCATTCTAAGTGGTCAGTGGTCAACTAAATTATGATACTTCTTGATAGAATTCCAGATACCGAAATTTTGACCTTGAGTTTTCCTGTCATATTCCAGTGAGTTATAAAGGAAGTTTGAGGGTTGCACATGAAACAAATTTCAAAAATCTTCCATTGGACAGTAGGAGTCTATTTAATAGTTCAAAAATATCAATAATCCTGAAAAGACTTGGTTAAGGAGTACATACAAATTAAAGTAACTGATAGGTAGCAGATAGCTTAGGACTTAGGAGTCAAGTAAGTGTCTCTTTATCTGCTCTGTTTTTTCCTATTGCTTCTTGCAGGGGATTGTCTTCATTACACAGTATTACCAAAACCTGAACAGGCAGAAGCTATAGCTTTTTTATTTTTATTAATTTTACATCCCAGTCATAGCCTCCTCTCTCCTCTCCACCCAGTCCCACTCTCTCTTCTTCTTCCCTCATCCCTCTCACCTATTCATCAGAAAAGAGCAGCCCCCTTACTCACCTACCCCAGCTCATCAAAGTGCATCAGGACCAAGAGCATCCTCTTTCTCTGTGGCCTGGCAAGGGAGCCTTGCCAAGGAGAAGTGATCAAAAAGCAGGCAACAGAGTCTATGTCAGAGACAGCCCACACTCTTCTTACTAGAGGACCCACATAAAACCTGAGCTGCCCATCAGCTACAACTCTGTAGGGGCCTAGGTCCATTTCATGCATGGTCCTTGGTTGGTGCTTCAGTTTGCAAAAGCCCCTCTGGGCCCTGGCTAGTTGGCTCTATTTCTCTTCTTGTGGAGCCCCTGTCACCTCCAGGTCCTTCTATCCTCGCCATTTTTCCACAAGACTCTCTATACTTTGCCCAATGTTTGGCTGTAAATCTGGGCATCTGTTTCAAATCACTGCTGAGCTCCTGTATGCGATCGTAGCAGAGTATCATTAATAGTGTCAGGGATTGGCTCTCTTCCATGGGGTGGGTCTTTGGTTGGGACAGACATTGGTTGGACATTCCCTCAATCTCTGCTCTATCTGCTCTTTTTCCCCATACATATTGTAAGCAGGGTAATTTTTGGGTCAAAGTTTTTGTGGGTGGGTTGGTGTTCCCGTCCAGCCACTAGAAGTCGTGTCTAGTTAGAGAGTATCCTCTTTGGTCTCCATGGCCCCTGCTACTAGGAGACTCAGATCTTCACCAAGTCTACATCTGACAGTGGGCTAATAGCCAAACTATATAAAGAACTCAAAAAATTAAACATCAAAATACAAAATAATTCAATTAAAAATGGAGTACAACGCTAAACAGAATTCTCAACAGAGGAATCTTGAATGGCAGGGAAATGCTTAAAGAAATGCTTAACATCCTTAATATTCAAGGAAATGCAAGTCCAAATCACTTTGAGATTCTACCTTATACTCATCAGAATGGCTAAGATCAAAAACTCAATGACAGCACACGCTGGTAAGGATGTGGAGAAAGGGGAACACTCTGCTCCATTGCTGGAGGGAGTACAAACTTGTACAGCCACATTAGAAGTCATCTGGGCCTTTCTCAGAAAATTGGGAATAATGCTACCTCAAGACCCAGCTATACCACTCCTGGGCATATACTCAAAAGCTGCTCCACCATACAACAAGTACATTTGCTCAACTATGTTCATAGTAGCTTTATTTGTAATAACCAGAATCTGGAAATAACTTAGATGTTCCCCAACCGAAGAATGGATAAAGAAACTGTGGTACATTTACACAATGGAATACTACTCACTATTAAAAACAAGGAAATCTTGAAATTTGCAGCCAAATGGATGGAACTGGAAAAGATGATCCTAAGTGAGCTATAGCTATTTTTAAAACCATGAAGCCATCAGAATTCTAGCATACTTTCAAGAAGCTGCAGGAACATTCTGGTAGGCGTTCTCCCAAATGCACCTGAAATATGTAGTAGAGCTAGAGCTATAGTAACGCAATCAGGTTTAAAATGGCATCCATGAGCTCAACAGATGCCAGGATAAACCACAACTTCTAATTGGTTCTGGAAAAATGTGAAAATCACAAGGAGAAAGACTAGTTCTATGATTATCCAATTAAAGCAAACTTTTTTTAGTACTTGCCAGGAAGATGAACACTGGCATAATCCATACTGGGACTCTCAGAGAAATGGCCCCAAATTTAGGTGAGTCATGTGCTCAGAAAGGCAACCCCCCACAAGGCGATGGTACTTCCTGCCTTCATCCAACTTGGGATAAATGTACATCCTGACATACTTCCTGGTAGATGTTTCCCACCTAAGTATAATTAAGCATACCTGGTGCAGCTGGATTAGCCAGACTTGTTTAGGGAGTGGAAATATGTGACTTGCTTTATGAACAGCAGCCTTGAGCATCTCAGGAAATATCTGTCCTTAGGCAAGTGGGGCTTATTAACTTTAACCCCTGAAATTTGGAAGATTTTGTATCTTTGGACTCATGGCTATAGTTAGTTCCCTGCTGTCTTTTCAGTCAAGCTTTTAGTTACTTTTTGGGTGAAGAGGCAAAATACCACAGAACAATGCCAACAGTAGGTCTAGCTGAGGTGTAAATTTGAGAGAGGTTTCTAATGTGGGAAAAGTAGCATTAGAATGCAATTATTCTAATATAGAAGATCATTACTCCCCCCAAAGCAAGTAGAGGGCAATCTTAGAAGTGGCTTAGTGTTCATGATGCCTATTTGTCATTTCAGAGTGTGAGTATGTAGTCTGGCCAAGATGTTTGGTGTTTCATAATGCTATCAGCCATACTGTCCATCCATAAAAACCCAGAACAAAATATATAGGGAGCAAAGAGAGACGAATGTTTTACAAAATAGGAGTTATCTTGATGTAAGAAATAGATTTAAAGCCAGATAAACCAATTTCAATCCCAAATCTTTCCTTAAATTTACATTTTGCAAATTTAATCACCTTGATTGGCGTATTCTAATTTCTCAATTGGAAACACTAATAGCAGCAATTTATGAATGTTTAATGCAAATAAATGATATATATGTCATATATACTATAAGCACTTGATACGTAGTAGGTACTCAGTAAATCATTACTCTCTTTTGTTCCATTTTGTTTTTCATTTCACCCTCATGAAGTACAGGGGCTCGAGACAGGGGCAGGTGTGGGCCTAGGAAGGCTGAAAGATACCTGAGCACAATACTTCTCTTCTCCAGAGTATAGTTAATGACAAACTAGTTCTGCCATCTGAGTTCTGAAGGACTCCTCTATAGCAATCTGGGGAACAAACAAAGGCAACTAAATAAACAGTTCATTAAGTCTTAACATTTAATGTGGTATGATAAGATGTGGGTGGAAAAAAATAAATGTATTCTAAGGCTTCTGTGTCCACTTTGTGCACCTTTGCTCTGAAGATTGCATGCAGCAAGATGAGGTTTCTAGGGGACAGGCTTGTAAAGGTTCAATGTGCTCACTTGGAAGCCTGGGATTTTCACTACACATGCATGATAATGGTCCCCATTCATGAAATCCCACCTAGATTCATCAGTGAAACTTTGAATTTGAAGGGCTAAGCTGAACTTCATTAGCATTATGGGCAGCCTTTTATGAGAATGTAGACCAAGAGAAACATGTCTTTGCTGGGAAGAATGTGAACATCTGTGAGTACCAAGCAAGCTGGCCCACTAACCTTACCTCGGATCAGCTATCAAAGTTTCTCCTCAACAGACATCAAGGAGCAGTGGCCCAAAGCCCAGAAATACAAAGAATTGAAATCAGAAAATAGCTGAAAGATGCAAATACTTATGAGTCAAATTATGTCCCTTGCTAAACTCTGCAGGTGCTTTAAGAATGGCCAAGAAAAATCAAATGCGTTAGCAACCCACTACAAACTGTATGTGGAAAATTCGAGTTCCTTATTTTCAATTTGCTAGAAAATAAATTAGAATTAGGAGCCATTTCTGTAATGCAAAAAAAAAAAAAAAATCCACAAAAACTAACAACAACAACAACAACAAAAACCCTCAAACCAAAAAACGTTAAGTCCAGCTTTTCTTTCAATAGTGCATTTTAAAACTAATTTTCTCCTTACATAACTTTATAAATGGGCCTTTGGGGGCATAAAGGAAAGAGGGGATGATTTATAATGAAGCAAGCATAAAAGGACAAATCTGTAGCCATTGGATCAAGTGCTTTCTCATTGGTTGTATGGTGCTAACAACCAATTACCAGTATCAGCTGAAAATGTCATCAAACAAAGGGCCAAAGTTGGAAGTTTGGCTTCTGAATTCTGCATCTAACATCAAGTCGGTGACATAAAATTCATATATGCATTACCCACTCTTTTAGGAAAAAAACACATGCTATAGCGAAAATCTATTTATTAAGTTCTGATTCTTAGCACCTAGGCAGTCCATGTATACCTGCTATAGTCCTTTTTTGGCAATGAGAGAGATATTATAATTTAGAAAGGCAAAGAAAGAAACAAAATTAGTTTCCATTAAAATTAAAGAGAAGCATTAGCTGACTTCATTAAGCCAAGTCAGAGCCATTAGGAAATGAAATTACATATCCCAAATAATGAAGCCCACAGATAGAGCAATAAGTATGGACTCTATTTCTGTTCTAAATTTATCCAGTATTACTTCAAAAACCCTGCCAACAACATAATTCATCCTCTCATTTCCCTTTCCTAGAGTTTTTGAACTTTACGTAAGAGGCTAAAATTAACCTGTATTGTAAGACACTTACTAGAAGGTTATTCATGTTTTTAGTCCTTGTCAAACCAGTCTGTTAGATGGAAATTTTTCAAAGGAAGTCATTTTTAGTTATACTTCCAACACTGCTGTATCAGTCAGAGTCCCAGTAGGACAAAGATGGCATGCTCCAGTAATATACCTGAGGGTGGGTTAGCATATAGATCACTTTGACAAAGATATAGGCATGTCATGAAAAACTATCAAAGATTGTGAGGTGACTGGGGACTAACAAGAAAGAGAAGCTGCTTCCATGTTTAGGATAGAAAGAATCAGAGGAGCAAGGTGTACTACCAGAACTCACAGGGACCCAGTAAGATGGAGAAAGGATTCATCCACAAGTATTGTAACTCTTGGCATATTATGACAGCCACTAACAAAAGCGTAGCCAGGTTGCTTACAGGGTGCTAAATCAGTACATTGTCCACAGTCTCATTCGTTCTTTGCTTTGATCGTGGTGTTTTCCATGGATTAAGTCTCACCTAAAGACCCAGTTAGGGATCCAGAAGATGAAGTACCTAACCTATGCAGTGCAGGACAGAGCAGAGACTGGTGATTAATGATTGCAGAAACAAAACGCAAAACCAATCCAGTTCAATTGTGAATTGGGATTCAAAAACCACAACATTCCTTAACGTGTCACATTTTCCTGACTCCTTCTCATATCATTGTTTATAACAAAACTCAGTCCTGTTATATCTGGAAGACCCTCTTTTTTGGAGTCACCCACCACCTCTCTGGCTCTTACACACTTTCTTCCTCCTTTTCTACAAGGTTCCCTGAGCCATCAGGAAGGGGATTTAATGCAGACATTCCGCTTAGGACTGACGATCCCATGCTCTCTTATTCTCTGTACACTGTCCAGATGTGGGTCTCTGTGTTTGTTCCCCTCTACTGTGGGAGAAAGCTTCTCTGCTGATGGTTGAGCAAGGGACTGATATATTAATATAGGAGAATTTCACTAGTAGTAGTTTTATTGCTATATTCCTTTAGCAGAACCATAATATTGGCCACCTAAACAGTGTCAGGTAGAGGCATCCAAAATGTTTTCTCACTTTCTCTTCCATGTACTCATTACTAGTTTCTTCTGATCCTATCTCTGTCTTTTTTTTTCTTTTATTTTGATTATGGTTGTCCTCACTCTACTCCCAGTTCCTCCTCTACTTCCTCTCCCACCCATATCCACACTATTTCTGATTAGAAAACAAATAAGCATCTAAGAAATAATAAAATAAACTAAGATAAACAAATCAGAATAGGGCAAAACAAACAAGAATAAGGGTAAAAAAAAGCAGAAGAAACACACATGGAAACATATGCATTTACACACATAGGAATACCATAAAAACACAAAACCAGAAGTCATAAAATATATACAAAGACATATAATTTTTTTGGTATTTGTTTAATATATTATAATTTATTCAGATTACATCCCAATTGTTATCCTCTTGCTTGTATTTTCCAATTTCCATCCTCCCTCCCTCTTCTGCCCTACTCCTCTCCTTTAACCTCTAACAGAAGGGGACTTCTTTCACCACCATATGACCACAGCCTATCAAGTCCCATCCAGAAAGCCTGCTTCCCCTTCCTCTGTGTGCTGCCAGGACCCCCCACACAAGTGGAAGTGATCAGATTAGGAGGCACCAGAGTTCTTATGAAAGGCACTCCCCCTTCTCCCCACAACCCTGGAGAATGAGCCAGGCGCTGGAGAATGGTCGTATCTGAACACAGAGTCTAGGTTTACTGCATGCACTTTCCTTGGTTGGCCCAACAGTTTGTGTAGGACCCCTGGGTCCAGATTCACAGGCCTTGATGGTCTCCTTGTGGGACTCCTGAACTATTTGGGTCCTTCCATCTCCCCAATTTTTCTATACCACTCTCACCTGGAGTCCAGCAGCCCATCCCAGCTTTTGTCCTGATCGCTCGCTGGGTGAAGGCTCTCAGAGACCATCTATATTGGGCTAATATCCACTTATAAGTGAGTACATACCATGTGGGTCTTTCTCGGTCTGGATTACCTCACTCAGGATGGTCTTTTCTAGGTCTATCCATTTGCCTGCAAATTTCATAATATGATTTTTTTTAATAGCTGAGTAGTGTTCCATTGTGTAAGTGTACCACAGTTTCTTTATCCATTGTCAGTTGAGGAACATCTAGGTTGTTTCCAGATTCTGGCTATTATGAATAAAGCTGCTATAAGCATAGTTGAGCAAATGTCCTTGTTATGTGGTAGAGCATCTTTTGGGTATATTCCAAGGAGTGGAATTGCTGGGTCTTGAGGTAGTCCTATTCTCAGTTTTCTGAGAAAGCCCCAGATTGATTTCCAAAATGGTTGTAGAAGTTTGCACTCCCAACAGCAATGAAGGAGTGTTCCCCTTTCTCCACATCCTTACCAGAATGTGTTGTCACTTGATTTTTTATCTTAGCCATTCTGATGCGTGTAAGATGGAATCTCAGGGTCATTTTGATTTGCATTTCTTTGATTACTAAGCACATTGAGCATTTCTTTAAGTGTTCCTCAGACACTCAATATTCCTCTGTTGAGAATTTTCTGTTTAGCTCTGAGCCCCATTTTTTAATTGAGATATTTGGTTTGGTGGTGTTTAATTTCTTTTTTTATGTACATATATATATATATATATTTGTATTAATATGTATACATGTATTAATTTGTATTATATCTCAATTGTTATCCCATCCATTGTATCCTTCCATTCCTTCCTCCCTCCTGCTTTCCCTCTACTTCCCTCCCCTAAGAATCTGATGGTGGGGGAACTCCTCCCCCTCTATATGATCATAGGGTATCAAGTCTCTTCTTGGTAGCTTGCTATCCTTCCTCTGAGTGCCATCAGGCCTCCCCATGCAAGGAATGTGGTCAAATATGGAACACCAGAGTTCATGTGAAATTCAGTCCCCATTCTCCACTCAACTGTGGAGAATGTTCTGTCCATTGACTAGATCTGGGTAGGGGTTTGAAGTTTACTACACATATTGTCCTTGGCTGGTGCCATAGCTTGAGCAGGACCCTTGGGCCCAGATCTGCCCATCATAATGTTCTTCTTGTAGGTTTGTAGGACCCTCTGGCTCATTCTATTTCCCCATTCTCCCTTGCTTCTCTCACCTGGAATCCCAATAAGATGTCCTCCCCTCTGTCCCCCTTTCCTGGTAAGTGAAGACTTTCATGGGACATGCCCCTTGGGCTAGTGTCCAGATATACATGAGTATATACCATTTGACTCTTTCTGCTTCTGGGTTAACTCACTCATTATGATCATTTCTAGTTCCATCCATTTGTCCACAAATTTTAGGAATTTCTTGTTTTTAATAGCTGAGTAGTATTCCATAGTGTAAATGTACCAGAGTTTCTTTATCCATTCTTCTACTGAGGAACTCTTAGGCTGTTTCCAGGTTCTGACTATTGCGAATAAAGTTGCTATGAACATGGTTGGGCAAATTTTCTTGTTGTGTGCTGGAGCATCTTCTGGGTATATTCCAAGGGGTGGAATAGCTGGGTCTTGAGGAAGCCTTATTCTCAGTTTTCTGAGCTAGCACCAGGTAGATTTCCAAAGTGGTTGTACTAGTTTGCATTCCCACCAGCAATGAAGGAGTGTTCTCTCTCCACATCCTCACCAGCATATACTGTTGCTTGAATTTTTGATCTTAGCCATTCTGATGGGTGTAAGATGGAATCTCAGAGTTGTTTTGATTTGCATTTCCCTGATGACTAAGGAGGTTGAGCATTTCCTTAAGTGTTTCTCAGCCATTCGATATTCCGCTGTTGAGAATTCTCTGTTTAGTTCTGAGCCCCATTTGTTAATTGGGTTATTTGGCTTGGTGGTGTTTAATTTCTTGAGTTCTTTATATAGTTTGGCTATTAGTCCTTTGTCAGATGTAGGGTTGGTGAAGATCTTTTCCCAGTCTGTAGGCTGTCACTTCGTTCTGTTGACAGAGTCTTCTGCTTCTCAACCTCATGAGGTCCCATTTATTAATTGTTGATCTTAGAGCCTGGGCTGTTGATGTTCTGTTCAGGAAGTTGTCTCCTGTGCCAATGAGTTCCAGCATCTTTCCCCTTTTTCTTCTAACAGATTTAGTGTCTCTGGTTTTATGTTGAGGTCTTTAATCCACTTGGACTTGAGTTTTGTGCATGGCTATAAATATGGTTCTACTTGCGTTTTTCTACATGTAGACATCCAGTAATACCAGCACAATTGTTGAAGATGCTATCCTTTTTCCATTGAATCAATTTGGCTTCTTTGTCAAAAATCAAATGTCCATATGTGTGTGGGTTTATATCAGGGTCTTGACTTCTATTTGATTCCATTGATCAACCAGCCTATTGCTGTGCTGGGACCATGCTGTTTTAATTACTGTTGCTCTACAGTACAGCTTAAGATCAGGTACGGAGATTCCTCTGGAGGATCTCTTGTTGTCCAGGATTGTTTTAACTCTTATGGGTTTTTTGTTTTTACATATGAAGTTGAGAATTGTTCTTTCAATCCCTTTTTAAAAATGTATAGATATTTTGATTTGCAGTGAATCTGTAAATTGCTTTTGGTAAGATGGCTAATTTTACTGTGTTGATTCTCCCAATTCATGAGCATGGGAGATCTTTTTCTCTTCTAATATCTTATTCAATTTCTTTCATTAGAGACTTGACACTTTTTTCATACAAGTCTTTAACTTGCTTTGTTGGAGTTGTCATTTGTATACATTAGGGCTACCAATTTTTAAAAAATTAACCTTGTATCCACCCATTTTTGCTGAATGTGTTTATCAGCTGTAGGGATTCTCTGGTGCAATTTTGGGGGTCATTTATGTATAGTAACATATCATCTGCAAATAGCAATACTTTGACTTCTTCCTTTCTGATGTGGATACTCTTGATCTTCTTTTGTTGTTATTGCTCTAGCTAGAACTTCAAGTATTATATTGAAGATACAGAGAGAGTGGGCAGCCTTACCTAGTCCCTGATTTTAGTGGAGTTTCCTTGAGTTCCTCACTATTTGATTTGATGTTGGCTATTGATGTGCTGTACATAGCCTTTATTATGTTTAGGTATGTGCCTTATATCCATGATCTCTCCAAGACTTTAAGCATGAATGGAGGTTGAATTTTGTCAAATGCTGTTTTGGCATCTCTGGGCCTTATCGTGTGTGTTTTTTTCTTTCAGTTTGTTGATATTATGAATTACATTGATGGATTTCTGTGTATTGAACCAACCTTACATGCCTGCAATGAAGCCTACTTGGTCATGGTGAATGATATTTTGTATGTGCTCTTGGATTCTGTTTGCATCAATTTTATTGAGTACTTTTGCATCAATGTTCATAATATAAATTAGTCTGATCTTCTCTTGATATTTTGGGTTTTCTGAGGTTTAGCTATCAAAGTGACTGTTACCTCATAAATTGAGCTTGTTAATGTTCCTTCCATTTCTATTTTGTGGAGTAATGTGAAGAGTATTGGTATTATCTCTTCTTTGAAAGTCTGGTAAAATTCGACACTGAAACCATCTGGCCCTGTGCTTTTTTTGGTTGGGAGACTTTTGATGACTGCTGTATTTCTGCAGAAGAAATAGGACTATTTAATTTGTTACATGATCTTGATTCAACTTTGGCAAGTAAAATCTATTGTGAAAATTGTCCATTTCATTTAGATTTTCAAATTTTGTGGCAAATAAGCTTTTGAAATAATACCTAATGATTCTTTGGATTTCTTCAATGTCTGTTATTATGTCTCCTTTTTCATTTCTGATTTTGTTAGTTTGGATAGTGTTTCTCTGTCTTTTACGTATTTTGGCTAAGTGTTTTTCTATCTTGACAATTTTTTCAAAGAACCAGATTTTGGTTTCATTGCTTCTTTGAATTGTTCTCTTTGTTTCTATTTAGTTGTTTTCACCCCTAAGTTTGATTATTTCTAGCAGCCTGTTCTTCTTGGGTGTGTCTGATTCTTCCCCCCCCAATAGGTCTTCGAGATGTGTCATTAAGTTGCCTATGTGAGATATGAAGGCACTTAGTGCTATGAACTTTCTTCTTACCACTGCTTTCATTGTATGCCATAAAGTTAAGTATGTTGTACCTTTAATGTCTTTCTTTATTTCTTCACTGACCCAGTTGTCATTAAGTAGAGAGTTGTTCAGTTTCCATGTGTGTATAGGCTTTTTGTTATTTCTGTTGTTGAGGTCCAGCTGTATTCTATGGTGGTCTGATAGGATACAAGGTATTATTTCAATCTTTTTGCATTTGGTGAGGCTTGCATTGTGGCCTACTATATGGCCAATTTTGGAGAAGGTCTCATGAGGTACTTAGAAGAAGTTATAATCTTTTGTGTTTGGGTAAAAACTTCTGGAGATATCTGTTAGGTCCATTTGATTAATGACATCTGTTAGTGTCATTATTTCTCAGTTTAGTTTTTGTTTTGTTGACCTATCCTTTGGTGAAAGGTTAAGTCTCCCACTATTAATGTGTTGGGATATGTGTGAGGATTAAGCTTTATTAATGTTTCTTTTGCAAATGTGGATGCTCTTATATTTGGGACATAGATGTTCAGAATTGTGATGTCATCATGGCTGAGTTTTCCTTTGATGAGTATGAAGTGTACTCTCTCGTCTCTTTTGATTAATTTTGGTTGAAAGTCTATTTCTATTATCTATTAGAATGGCTATTCCAGCTTGCTTCTTGTGCCTATTTGCTTGGAGAACCTTTTTCTAGCCTTTTACCCTGAGGTAATGTCTGATTTTTTGGCTGAGACATGTTTCTTGAATGCAGCAGAATGTTTGGTCTTGTTTATATGTCCATTCTGTAAGTCTGTGTCTTTTTATTGGAGAGTTGAGAATATTGATGTTGAGATTAATGACAAGTCACTGTTAGGTGTTTATTTTGATGTTGGATGTGGTCATGTGTTCCTGTGTTGTTTGGTATTTGTTTTGTTAAAGTGACGTTATCTATTTTCAGAGTTTTCCTGAGTGTAGTTAGCCTCTTTGGGTTGGAGTTTTCATTCTACTATCTTCTGTAGGCCTGGATTTATAGACAGGTACTGTCTAAATTTGGAGGAGGTCCTACTTGGTCTTAAACCTAGGGGAGGGGAATAGGGTGAAAGTGGAATGGAGGAGGAATGGGAGGATACAAATGATGAGATAACAATTGCATTGTAATCTGAATAATTGAATAATAAAAAAAGAAAAAATTCTTTTTGCCATAGAATATCTTGTACTCTCTGTTTATGGTTTTTGAATGTTTTGATGAGTATAATATTCTGGCCTAATATCTCTGGTCTCTTAGAGTGTGCAAGATCTCTGCCCAGGCTCTCAGGCTTTTCTGGCTTTAATGTTATCTGCTGAAAAGTTGGGTGTGATTCTGATAGGTTTGTCATTGTATGCTACTTGGCCCTTTTGCCCTTGTTACTTTTAATATTTTTCTTTGTTCTGTACATTTTGTGTTTCGGTTATTATGTGGTGGGAAGATTTTCTTTTCTGGGCTACCCTATTTGTTGTTCTGTATGCCTCTTCTACATTTATAGTCATCTCTTTCTTTAAGTTAGGGAAATTTTCTTCTAGATTTTGTTGAAAATATTTTCTGGGCCTTGGAGCCTGGTATCTTCTCTTTCCTCAATTCCTATTATTCTTAGGTTTCATCTTTTCATGGCATCATTGATTTCTTAGATGTTTTGTATCAGGAGTTTTTTAGATTTAACCTTTTCTTTGATGGTTGCATCAAATTCTTTTATTGTATCTTCTATTTTTTTAATTTTTAAAATTAATTTATTCTTGTTACGTCTCAATGTTTATCTCATCCCTTGTATCCTCCCATTCTTCCCTCCCTCCCATTTTCCCCTTATTCCCCTCCCCTATGACTGTTCCTGAGGGGGATTACCTTCCCCTGTATATGCTCATAGGGTATCAAGTCTCTTCTTGGCTACTTGCTGTCCTTCCTCTGAGTGCCACCAGGTCTCCCCCTCCAGGGGACATGGTCAAATGTGAGGCACCAGAGTACGTGAGAAAGTCATATCACACTCTCCACTCAAGTGTGGAGACTGTTCTGACCATTGGCTAGATCTGGGTAGGGGTTTAAAGTTTACCGCCTGTATTGTCCTTGGCTGGTGCCTTAGTTTGAGCGGGACCCCTGGGCCCAAATCTGCCTATCATAATGGGTTGAGCTAGAAATGATCATAATGAGGGAGTTAACTCAGAAGCAGAAAGACTCAAATGGTATATACTTACTTATATCTGCATACTAGCCCAAGGGGCATGTCCCACGAAAGCCTTCACTTACCAGGAAACTGGGACAGAGGGGAGGACATCCTATTGGGACTCTAAATGAGAGAAGCATGGAAGAATAGCAAAGTAAAAGGATCCAGAGGGTCCTAGAAACCTACAAGTAGAACATTATTGTATCTTCTAAACATGAGATTCTTTTCTCTGTCTCTTTTATTCTGTTGGGATGTTTACCTCTGCAGTTCCTGTTTTCTTCTCTAAGTTCTCTCTTTGCAGGCTTCCTTCAGTTTGTACTTTCATCAGTTTCCATTTTAATCTTCAGATCTTGAACCGTTTTATTAATTTCCTTCACCAGATTGTGTTTTCCTGAATTTCTTCCAGTGATTTCTTAATTTCCTCTCTGTAGGCTTCTGTCATGGCCTCTCTAAGGTCCTCAATCTCTTTAGCTGTATCTTCCTGAAAATTTTTATGGGTTTTATTCATTTACTCCTTTATCATTTTCATTATGAAGGATTTGAGGTTATTTTTATTGTTTTTTGGTTGTGCTTGAGTTTCTAGGGCTGATTGTTTTGTGATAAGTGGGTCCTGAGATGCCATATTATTTTGACTTTGTTGTTTGTGGTTTTGCACTGGCCTTTAGTAATCTTGCTGTCTCTGTCACTGGGTGGTAGTTTCTAATGTCTTTTACTGATTGTTAAGAGCAACTTGTAGGTAAGTGGCTATATGTTGAGACCTCTCACCTGCAGGGATAAGAGAACACTTGTGTTGATCAGGCAGGTGACCTGGGTTCAGATCCAGGAAATTTCCATGTACTGGCCTGAGGTCTGATACACTTGTGCTCTCTACCATGCCTTCTCTTCAGAGCTAGAAGGCCCTGGTGCCTTTCAGCCCACAGTTTCCTCTGAAAAACAGAGCATGGGTTCTGTGCACTGGCCTGAGTCTCGCTAGCTAGGCTTTGGAGACTGAGCGTGCACCTGCTTGGACCTGAAACTCTCGTTGGATTGGCCAAGGGTCCTGAGGTCAGATCTATCTGTGTTCCACACTTTGGGGTCTCTTCTGGGTTAGAAGCCTCAGACAATGGTGCCGCTGCTTGGTCCAAGACAGAGAATGAGGTTGCTGCACACCTGCCAGTATGGGGCTAAGGTTTGTGGACTGATCCTTCACCTGTGCCTGCTTGGACCCATGAACTCTCCTTGGATTAGCTAGGTAAAATGAAGTCAGATCTATCCATGCTCCACACCTTGGGGTCTCCCCTTAGCTAGAAGACACAGAAGCTGGTGCGATATAGCCAACAGTTCATTCTGAGACAGAATGCTGATGCAGAGAGCTGGCAAGCCTGTGGTTAGGCTTTGGAGACCATGGCCATGCCTCCCTTGGCCCTGGAGCCTTTTGTGGTTTGGATGGGTGATCCTGCAAGGTCAGTTCCACCCGAACTCCATACCCTGAGACTCCCTTGGGCTACTGAACCCAAAAGCTCGTGTCCTGAAGTCCACAGTCCAGTTTGAGACACAGAATGCAAGATGGAGAGTGTGGATTCAGCTAGCAGGCATATATGCATTCAGACTCTGTGGACTGGGCACATGCCAGCAGTGACCCAGGGTCTCTTCCATGGACCAGCTAGATGGCCAGAGGCCAGACTCACCCATGCTCCATACACTACAGATCTCTCTTACCCAGGACACTCCAGCTCTGGTACTCTGTAGCTCCTAGCCCTTTCCCTTTGCTTAGTCCCTCTGATCAGACACAATGCATCTTGGATCTCCAACATACAAGTTTTTTAACAAGCTTTGACTATTTTAAGAGACAAAGAACCTTCAGAGATGCTATTGAGTTTGTTTTCTGTTTGCCATGCACTACTGGGCATGCAACCCACCCTTTAGAGTGGTTTGTTTCTCTAGTGAGACTCCCTTGGAAAATAATTTTTCCTTTGCAGTTGGATATCAATTAGGATAGCTTCTGGGTTAGGGATGGGAATATATGCCCTCTTATTTCTGAGATTCTCTCCTTTCTGAAATATATACTGGCCTTTAAACACTTGAAAAATCCTAGCCATTATTTAGCAATTAACTACATTGTTCTTTTAAAGACTATTGTTTGTCATACATAAAAACCTGCCATTGAAGTAGATTATATTCAATGTTTTAACAGGAAAATTTTGACCTCCAGGAACACAAATAAAGACTCCTATACTTGTTTTCGCAGATTAGTTCTTTTTCATAACTTAAGCTTTTGGTGAAAATAGGATCCAGTCTAAGGTAACAGCTTAGGAACAGCTTAGGTATTTTCTTAATATAATGTCTAGTAATGGATATGCATGACTTTCTAAATTACCATGCATCCACTGCTAATTTTTAATATAATAGTTACACACACACACACACACACAGAGAGAGAGAGAGAGAGAGAGAGAGAGAGAGAGAGAGAGAGAGAGAGAGACAGACAGACAGACAGACAGACAGACAGACAGACAGACAGAGACAGAGAGATAGAGACAGAGACAGAGAGACAGAAAGAGAGAGACTCTATGCCCACCTTAGGTGATGGTTTCAGTGTTGCTATAGGTTATTATAGCCTACCTTTTAGACTTTTTAGAGTACTTAGGGTTAGTTCATAGTTTCTGAGACTGAGAAATACAAAAGCATGGTAATATAGTCTATTCAGTTTCTGTTGAGGGCTTCATGTTACATCATAACATTGCAGAGACACAGAAAGTGTTACATGATGAGACAGGAAGCTCAAAAAATGAATTAAGCCAAATTTATTTTCTTACCAATATCCTGAAATTAACTTAGTCATTAAACTCTTCATGACATTAGAACCTGACAAGAGTAAAACACATTCTAATGGTACCATCACCAGCACTGTTTCATTGAGAAATACATTTAAAATTTTTTTACAAGGAACAAACTACAACTAATTCATAGAAGTATTTGATTAAAGATTTAAGCTGTAAGTTTTGACCCTGATGCACAAGGATTGTCCAGTCAGCTTGCAATATTTTCAAACCAAAGGTAGTTTTTGAAGTATCCTTAGGGGATAGATGTCTTATGTTTAGCAAAAGAGTTGCAAGTAGGGAGAAGAATGTTTTTAGCTATTCTACATGGAATCTATAATATAGAAAACAACATCTAACTCTCATTAACACCTCAGCCTCTACAACAGAAGTCCTAGACCGTCCTCTAGGGAAGGACAAGGAAAAAAGCTGCTAAATCTTTCCTATGAAAATCCAGGAAAGTTACTTTCTCAATTGGGAAGATCATCATTTCCATTTGGTTGGCAAGGATTAGAACTAAACTAGTTAGAGTGTGTTGAAGGGGATTGAGAGAAAAAATGGGAGTTGAAAGCTGGTGGAAGAAACTTTGTACAAATTCTGGTTTTTGCATGAGGGGGAAATATCATCAAGTGATGAATAAGATTTTGCCAACAGCAAATTGAGAACCTAGACTTTGAGCTACATCTGGCTTTTTGACAATTGTATTATAGTATTTTTTCTTGGAAACAGGAGTCCAAGTTAATTCAATTGTTAAAATAATTCATTAGTATTTTCTTTTCAATCATCTCACAAAAGAGAAATACAGATATTAGTTGATGATTTACATAGACATGGACATGTTTGTAAGTATCCCATAGAAAAATAGTATACTATAACATTTTAACAGAAAAATTAATAGTTCTTGAGTTGAAAAAACTATTATATGTTCAACTTAACACAGTAACTGTATGGGATAGTGATTATTGTGTATAATCTTGTAAATGATCAGGACAAAACTCAAAACCATTTAAATGTCTTTTCATGTGCCCCAAATCATTTAAATAAAATTTAAATAAATTAAAACCTAAACTTGATAACATAAAATGCACTCTAAGAATTCTTCTTGTCTGTGTAGTCTGTGGTGCTATACCCCACCAATGAAAGCCTGTGTGTTTTGCTAAAAATATTTGTCTACTTCTCTTACCACAGCTATTGTAATGCAGGCTTTCTGTTGTGATCACTCTGCACTGCCACAAGAGGATTACATCTTCCCTCATGTTCAGTATAGTCTCCCTAAAAAATTTTAAAGAATACAGAAGCAGGAGACAATGTACCATTTAAATGCAAATCTAAATTGAACATATACTTTTGTTATAATGAATATTAGGGAAAATTTATTTCCATACTTTGGAAGTAATAGCAAAAACTGTTACTTAAAATTTTTTGTGGCTGATTTTTTTTAAACTTTCAAAAAGTATTAAGGCATGTTCATTATACAAAAGATATGCCTTGCTATGATATTTTTGTATGTGTGTATCACACACTTGGCTCATATTCATACCTATTACCTGTGTTTATTATTCTTCCTCACATTGGATTTGTTCCCCTTTCTCTTTTGAAAAAAGCTTAAAAGTGAATATAATTCTAATTATATACACAGATATGTGTATATGTACATAATATATCTATATCCATATATATTTATGAATATATATTCTACATTCCACATATGATAGAAAGCATATAGTTTGCTTTACTGAGTCAAGACTCCTTTAATCTCCACAATGGCCTCCAGTACTGGACTGGGCATACATCTATGGTATTTAAGATTAAAGCTAAGTAACATAATATATCAGCAATATTTTACTCCAGTAGATAACCTACTATTATGTATGAGCTTAAACAATACAATACCATGTAGTATTTATCTGTGTTTATCTATGTCTTCAATGGCCAAGTAATATTACTTGGGGGAGATTTGATTAACATTGTCAACATTCATACCCCAAAAGAAAATTGAGCATATCAGAAAATACTAAAATAATATAAATAATGTCCATATTCATAATAAGATGTGCCATATGGATTATTCTGTTTCTTTCAGAAAAATATTTTGAAAAAAAAACTCTTTGTCAAAACTCAGTGATTGGTATACCTGCAGAATGTTCATATTCTTTATTCTTTTTTTAGTACTTAAAGATATGCATACATTCAAGAATATGTAATGCTGTACAATGCTATTAAGGTCTGATTCTCATTACTAGGAATGATACCTCTGATGGGAACTGTGATTGCTTTCCACTAACACATTCACACTGATTGACACTATATCTATTCTACTGAGCCCAAATGGCTTTTCCAGTTGCTGTAGGGAGTTTTTCCTCATCATCAGTGTGAAATGCCAGGCTTATAATAGCTACCGCCTGGAGTTAGAAGCTAACAATCTATTACACCAAACTCTGAGAATCAATTAAACTGCTTTATTGAATCAATGACTCAAACTTTCATCAAGCATCCTCTCCAAGGCCCTAAAGCACAACTATTCCTTTCTTAAATATCCATTATCTCAATGTTTTTTCTTCTTTTTAATTCTCCTGTATATCAGTCCATTTTCTATTTTGGCAAAAGATACAAGCTATATGTGATGGACCATTGAAATGAATGTTAGTATAACACCACCTAATAGCAATTATAATAAAGAAAATGGTAAGGGTAAGAATAATAATAAATAAAAGATTAGTTTTTATTATCCTCATAATAAATGTTCCAAAGAATTTAAACCACCAAAAAAAAAAAAAAAATCTTAAAACCAAACTTAAAGAAACAAAGCTACATAAGAATAAAGTAAGATCTGTGCCAAGACATGAAGATAAAGACCCCATACCCCCACGAATACACAGATGTTCATTTTTTCCAAATTACTCTATGCACTATAGAGACATGTGTTTATTGCACCAAAAGAAAATTTATTAATTATTTATGTAACAGAATGAAGAGATGTATATAATTCATCGAGAAAATTATGTAAAAGAAGAAATAGAATAGTTCTTTTCTTTAAAAAGATGTATTTATTTATTATTATATATACGGTTCTCTAGGGCATGAGATCTCATTATAGATGGTTGTGAGACACCATGTGGTTGCTGGGAACTGAACTCAGGACCTCTGGAAGAACAGTCAGTGCTCTTAACCACTGATCTATCTCTCCAGTCCCCAGAAAATTTTTTTTCAAGACAAGGTTTCTCTGTGTAGCCCTGGCTGTCTTGGACTCACTTTGTAGACCAGCCTGGCCTCAAACTCACAGTGATCCACTTGCCTCTGCCTCTCAGTGTGCTGGGATTAAAGGTGTGCGCCACCACCATCTGCCAGAAATAGGATAGTTCTATAGCAAAATTAATTTGAAATAATATTATTTTAGAATTGGTAAACTCAATGAAACAGAAGAAAGTTTTGATAGGCATCACATACAGAGCATATATAAATATATAATTAAAATTCTGTGTTAATTTAGTGGGAAAAGGAAATTTATTACATATGATGAAACAAAATCTGATATAACCTTATAAAAGTAAAAACTACTGTGGGACGGGGGACTGAACTCACATAATATGTTTAAAACATCATTACTATCTAAAATTCTATTAGGAATTCAAAATGAGTAACAATTCCCAAAAGTTGTCATTTATGTGAACTCAGTAGACACATAAAAGTAGATAGTAGTAAATAGGCACAAAACAAGGTAAAAATATAGAAAGTTCAACATCACAAAATAACAGAGGAAATATCTCATCTATTATCCTGACAAATGCATTCAAAATTCTTTTTTATTTAAATAATTTATTCAGATTACATCCCGAACATTATCCCCTTGATTGTATCTTCCCATTCCTCCTCCCTTTCTCTTTCACCCTATTCCCCTCCCTTAGGTCTGTAACAGAAGGGGACCTCCTCCCCCACCACATAGTTATAGCCTATCAAGTCTCTTCTGGATAGCTTGGTTATCCTTTCTCTGAGTGCCACCAGGTCTCCCCACCAAGGGGAAGTGATCAATACGGGGCACCAGAGTTCATGTCAGAATCAGTCCCTGCTCTCCACACAACTTTGGCGAATGCCCTGTCCTTTGGCTAGATCTGGATAGGGGGTCTAGGTTTACTGCATGCATTGTCCTTGGTTGGTACAGTAGTTTGTGCAGGCCTCCCTAGGTCCCGATCTGTCAGCTTTTAAGGTCTTCTCGTAGGATACCAGGATTTGGTGTTGGCAATGGAACATAGAATAGGGATGTTGATAGCATACAATTGAGAAAGCAATCTAACCATTGGCTAGATCTGGGAAGGGGTTTAAAGTTTACCTCCTGTATTGTCCTTGGCTGGTGCCTTAGTTTGAGCGGGACCCCTGGGCCCAAATCTGCCTATCATATTGTTCTACTTGTGATACGACTTTCTCACATACTCTGGTGCCTCACATTTGACCATGTCCCCTGGAGGGGGAGACCTGGTGGCACTCAGAGGAAGGACAGCAAGTAGCCAAGAAGAGACTTGATACCCTATGAGAATATATAGGGGGACGTAATCCCCCTCAGGAACAGTCATAAGGGAGGGGAATAATGGGAAAATGGGGGAGGGGGGAGGAATGGGAGGATACAAGGGATGGGATAAACATTGAGATGTAACAAGAATAAATTAATAAAAAAATAAAAATAAAAAAAAAAAAAAAAAAAAAGAGAAAGCAATCTAATGAATTTCTGAGCCAAAAACTCTAAAAACATGCATCAGCTGAAAGACAATTTTTTTGCTTCTAAGAGTTGATCTGAAGGAAATATGGAAATTAGAAATTTAGATGAAAGAATGCCCACCTAAGTATGATACGTTATGTACCAAGTTATTTAATTTCCTTTTTCATATATTTTTACAATATAGCATTTTTGTAGAAAAGAAGGAATAAATTGCTTATCATAAAGTTAAATGAAGTCATTGACTTAGTAGAAAATATTAGAGATGACATCTGAAACCTAGATGTACCTCATAGCATAGAATAACCATTTAAAATGCTGTTTTTAGAGACTATGTAAATTCTGGCTTCTGGCATCTAATGCCATATCATTTTTTCATGTTAATAACTCAAAGAATATAGAAATCACAGCATTAATCCTAGCCCACAGAAGAAACCTACCACTTAAATTCTTACTGGTTCTCCTTAACATATTCCTGAGTGCCCTAAAGAATACAGATTCCTTTGGGTTCCACTATGGAACTTATTTCTATTTTCTTTTGTCAATTTTAATTTTATTGTAGTCAGAAAATAGTTTGTATAGTCTAAAATATTTTAAGCATATTAAGATTTGCTCTGTGACCTTGAGCATATCTTCTTTTGTGACATTTATAGATACAAGAGGATTGAAATAATACCTTGTATCCTATCAGATCACCATGCTCTTAGGCTGCAATTCAACAACAACAGAAATAACAAAAAGCCTACAAGTACGTGGAAACTAAACAACTCTCTGCTAAATGACACCTGGGTCAGGGAAGAAATAAAGAAAGAAATCAAGGAGTTTCTGAAATTCAATGAAAATGAAGAAACAACATACCCAAATTTGTGGGATACATTGAAAGCAGTGCTAAGAGGAAATTCATAGCACTAAGTGCCTTTAAAAAGAAATTGGAAACATCGCACATAAGCATCTTAACAACACAACTGGAAGCCCTAGAAAAAAAAGAAGCAGAAACACCCAAGAGGAGTAGACGCCTGGAAATAATCAAACTCAGGGCTGAAATTAACAAATTAGAAACTAAGAAAACAGTCCAAAGAATCAACAAAACCAAAAGCTGGTTCTTTGAGAAAATCAACAAGATAGACAGACCATTATATTCCTGTATTTCCATCTTCCTGAGACTTTCTATTGCTTCCTTTACCATTGGCTAGGGAAATTCTGGGGTTCACACTTCTCACAGCATGAGGTCTATATCTACATGATTTCAAGACATGTATTGCTGTGAGTTTTCCCCATCAGCATCCTTTCTGGAGTATTAAATCCTGTGCCCTAAGGAAGGATCCTAAGTCAGTGGATTCTCAATTCACCAATGTACTCCAGCTCCTTTGTATGAGAATGCTCAAAATTCACTCCAAGAGAAATGATGACATCTACAGACACACTCTCAAATGCTTGCAATTGGGCTGAACATGTGATTCATTTAATACAGTACTTGGCCAGCATGCATGAAGACACAGCGACACATAAGAGCAGTCATGGTGATATGCACTTACAAACCAAGCACTAGGGAGGCAGAAATAGGAAATCTAAGAGCTCAAACTCTTGCAGTCATTTAATGTATAATGTTGATCTTCTCATCGAAAACATGATCTACTATGGCAGGTCCTTTGGGGAACTTACTCTTACTTATTGGCTTAGAATCCGGGACATGAGGTAAGACATCTCAGGGGGATAGAAAGCACCAGTTGTATCACACTGGAGATGTTTCTACAGTTTTCCCTCATTGAAGAATTGTTACCTGTTAAATCCAGAGTGATATGCTGCTTCTGGAGAAAAAAAAAAACATAAAGAGCCTGTATCCTTCAGATGATCTTCTTTGGCTCTGCCTGCTCTGTCACTTGAGTTCTCTTGTTAGGCTATCAGAAGACCACATAGGGAAATATCATTTTAAGTTAATAAAAAATATCAGTCCTTCTGAGACTACATCAAAATTTAAAATTTGCTTTGCACTAGGCAGTCTACAAAACAAAAATGAGCCAAAAACATAAATGTCACAAAAGAAGATATGCTCAAGGTCACAGAGAAAATCTTAATATGCTTAAAATATTTTAGACTATACAAACTATTTTCTGACTACAATAAAATTAAAATTGACAAAAGAAAATAGAAATAAGTAAAAATAAGTTAACAAGGAAAATTAAAAAAACACATACTAGAAATTTGATGGGATACAACTAAAATAATACTAAGAGGGAAAATTATGACACTGAATTCCAGACTGTGAAGGAAGAAATATCACACCCAGTCTCTAATTTTACCCAAAGAAAACTAGGTAAAGAAAAGAACATTTAACAAAAATCAAGGAGAGGGAAGATGTAAATATAAGAGCATTGAGGCTGGAGAGATGGCTCAGCAGCTAAGAGTACTTGTTGCTGTGTTTGGTTCCTACCCAAACCCATGGCTCAAACCCATCTTTAATTTTAGTTCTATGAGTTCTGATCCATCCTCTTACCTACATTTGCTCCTGATATGTATGTATGCTGTGCACATACATATATATTCAGGCTTGCTTGTGTGCATGTGTGCATGCACACACACACTTTTTTAAAGGTAAGAGCTATGAACTTGAGAAACAAAGGAATAGCAGATTGCCTTAAAAGTCAAAGCTTACAGACAGATTGGCCAAGAAAAAAGTGGATCATCAAGTATAGGTGTCAAGAATGAAAAATACATCCGGGCATGCTAATTTCAGCACTAAGGAGATAGAGACCAGAAACTCAAAGTCACCCTGGTCTTCATGCAGAGTCTCAGGCCAGACTATACAACAAGAGCCCGTCTCAAAAGAAGAACATTAGAAAGGGGAGGGAAAACCACTATAAGCAATGCTAGTATTACAAAGAGAATAACAAATTATTAAAAATAGAACAATGACAAATTCTATAATTTAAATGAAACATGGATTCCTTAAAATATTTCAAGACTCACCAAATGAGACATGGGCAAGCAACCTCAATCATGCTGTGTAACTCTAGGAAATGAAATTTTAACTTAAATATTTTCCAACTAAGAAAAATTTCTTACTGCAGAAAGTTTCACTAATAAAATTTATTCAGTGCCTAAGAAAGGAATCATGATAATTTTATAGAAATTCTTCTATGATACATAATAAAAAGGACTGCTTTATAACTCAACTTATAATACCTGCATTAAGTTCCTATAGAAATTGGATTAAGACACTCTAACAAAGAAAGCTATACATTAAAGTCCATTATAACATCTATTTTAAAATCTCCAATAAAATACTACCAAATATGCACTCACAGTGCATAGAAAGGAGAATGCTTAGTGTTGTTGGAGGGATTTAAAGCTTAAGTAAATTGGAAGGCTCAAATGGATTAACTTTTCAAAATCTAGTTCTCCATAATTTGAAGGCCCAGAGAACATGTCTACCGATACTAGATGCAAAATGGTGAGATCAGCACTAGACCAAGTGAAAAATGTAGTGTTCTTTTCCTTGTACAATAACTTAGGGTTAGAGACACAAGATTGGATGAATTAAATGAAATGTTGCAGTGTTCTGAGTTATATGAGATGATCAAAGAAAGAGTGTCATGTGACCAAAGTCATGCAAAGGCTGTAAGGCTCCTTCAGACAAACAACTATGCATAATAGAAAACACTGTTTTCTACAATGATTCCTTAAAGGTCAAAGTACTTCTAGAAAACAGATGTTTCATTCTGATGCTTACCCTAGATACAATGACTCTACTAGATTTCCTACTACAGTGATAGCTTTAATTAGTAGATTCTAGGCAGCAACCTTGACTTGCCAAAGGCAAGGTGAATGTAATTACCATAATGAACAGGAAAAGCTTTGGCTATAATGGCATGGCATGTATGGACCTTTGGGATCCGCTAATCAATCGTGGTGTTTCCAGAAACATAATAGTTAACAGGCCTACTAAGTTTTGTCCAGTCTATATGAGCAGAAAAATTCTGGAACAAATGTAAGGAAGGCTAGATTGGATTATATCAATAGGGAATTCAAGTCCATCAACTAGTTTCTTGACTTGAGCCAGTTTACAAAACTAGAGCGCCTTGAATGAAGGGAAGACCAGCTTCCCTACAGAAGGACTTTGTTAAAATACTGAAGAGTTTAATGCACACTTTTCTCCCACCCTTCTCTAGAAGGACCTATGATTTTTACTGGGAAAACTATAGCCATAGAAAGAGGAAATAGACAGACTCTCCAGGATCTAGCCACTACTTGAATAATTGTTGAGGTAATAACTATGTAGACAACCCTGGTCCCAAACTATTCCATCTCGTTGTATATAAACACTCTCCAGAAAATTCGCACAAAGCCAGATCCCACATCATCTGTTGAGGGTTTTCATTGAAAGAGGAAGAAGGAAATGGGAAATTTAAAAGAAAGACACACTCCTACTCTCCAAAGTCTCTGCTACAGGATACTGAATTCATTATCTTTTAACACTTTGGCACTGAGGCTTATATTATTATTTTTTACATATACATTTATATTATTACACACACACACGCACACATGCACGCACACACACACACACCCAATAAACTACCTACAGCAAGAAGAACCATGAAACAATCAGGAATTATATGAATGATACATTCTTAGTGTTTTTGGCTATTTGTATTTGGCAACCTTGAAAAAAAACTCTTTCCTATCTTGGCGAGTCTTTAATCCCAGCACTCGGAAGGCAGAGGCAAGCAGATTGCTGTGAGTTCAAGGCTAGCCTGGCCTACAAAGTGAGTCCAGGATGGTCAAGATATAACATAGAGAAACCCTGTCTCGGGAAAACAAACAAACAAACAAAAAAGAGTCTAAAATTCTGAACGTAAATCTATGTCTATCACATCTAATCTTTATCAACTTAAAACATCTATCTAGACCTAAAAACATCTTAACCCCTAAACAACTAAGCTTAATTGTAAAACTAAACTATCTGGTCTTTAACCTCATCAGAGACTTGAGAAGGAATAAAATTAATTGCCTGAGTATACAGGAAGTGCAGGTTAGCAGCTTCTCAAATGAGAAGATGACAGAGACAATTTGCTACCTGAATAGTCACCCAAAACTCTCTAGAAGGTTGGAGCATCATCTTCAGCTTCCTGGCCCAACATAGCTGACAGACATATTTATGAGGCAGGAACTATTGAAGACTTGCTTACACTGTCTTGGCCATCAACTCTGCCTGCATCCAAGCTTGTCCATTTTTAGGCAGAATTCTGTCTGTGGTAGAAATTAGGACATTTTGCCCAGAGGCTTGTTTGCCACATTTGAAGACTTGATAGGCTGAGGTCAGATGTTAGGAGAGGAGAGCTCTCCTTTCTTAGGACTAAGGGAGGGAAGTATAGTGGATGAGTTAGGGAGGGAAGATCAGGAGAAGATGATGAGCATCAAAAGAAGAAATATTAACAGAGGAGGACTTTAATTGGGCTTGAAGTTTAGGATATACAGTCTATCAAGACAGAAGTATCATGGTATGAGCAAAATAAGCCTGAGATAATACTCCATCAACAGATAGGAAGCAGACCATGAACTTGGTGCTCAATGGACTTTCTCATTTTTCTTCAGTTCAGAACCACATCCCTTGGCACAATGCTAGTTCTATTTAGGCTATGTCTTCACACCTCAGTTAACCCAATCTTGCAATGTCCTCTCAGACATGGCTAGAGTTGTTTCCCTTCCACCCCTTGGGTAATGCAAAATCCTATCAGATTGAGGAGATTAACCATTCCATTTATTTTAGCTCATGGTTTCAAAAAGTTCTGTACATAGTTACTGGTCACTCCTTTTTTCTAGTTCTATGATAAAATAGAACAGTTTGGAGGAAAATGTGATAGAGTAAGGCTTCTGGCTTTGTGGTACCTAGGAAGTAGAATCTATCAGCAAAGAACCACAGGTGATATGTGTACTTCAGGGTCATGTGGACTGTAACTTATTTATTCCAATTATGAGTTTACCATGGCTTTATCCATATAGAAAAGAGTGCTGTCAGGATTCAATCACCTCATCACACACCACTAACTGGGACCAAGACTTTAATACATGAGCCTTTGCAAAGGTCTTATAGTACATATACAACTAATTATTTCTTTCTCTGATTACATAGTTTTCAGTTATTTTGTTCTGGTAAATCATTTGCTACTCTTTTCCACTATTTATCATTCAATTTTGTGTTTACTTTTCTCTTTAGCTATTATCTCCTCTCTTTTTCTTTGAAGTTAAGAGTTTAGATATGTGGGAGGAATATAAACCTTTAATGGAATTCAGGGTGGTACCATGAAGAATTACATGTTTTCATATGACAATTTATAACTTTCTTGTTGTGTGAGATATATTATATATAATTTATCCAGTCTAATTATACATTTTATGAATTCCAATAATTTTTAGTGCTGTTCATCTGCCCCCATAGTACAGCTTTAAAACACTTCTATTACTTCAAAAGAGTTTTATGGCCATGTGTTGTCAACACCCACACCCACATCCAGGCCCAGAGAACTAGTGATGTTTTCTGTAAACATAAATTCCTCCTCTATATGTACTCATATGAATAAAATCAAACAATATGCAATATTTTATCTCTTTTTTCCTTCCACTAGAATTATGTTTTTGAGGTTCATCATATGGAATGTTTCGGTAATCTGCCCTTTTCAAAAGATGACTAGTATTCCACTGGATAGATAAGGATACAACTTATTCTTTCACCAGTTAATGGACTTTAGATCTGTTTTCATTATTTTAAAAACTATTTTATTTATTTTTACTTTATGTATGTGTGTTATGTGTACCACATGTTTGCAGTGCCTGTACAGGTCAAAAGAGAGCATTGGCTCTCCTAAGACTGGAGTTACAGATAGTTGTGAGCCATCATACAGGTGTTGGGAATTGAACCAGGGTCCTCTGCAAGATAAACAAACATTTTAAACTACTGAGCTATCTCTAAAACTCTTATAGCTTTTATTTCATATAAAATGTTTTAAGGAATGTTTCTTCACAAGTCTTTTTAGGAAACTTCATAAGTCAGTTGGACAGATAATTGTCATGCAGTATGTTTATGCTTAATTAAAGAAGTTGTCAAAAATTTCATGAAAGTATAAGGAGAATAAATATAGTATAATACTAATGAGAGGGGGAAGAGAGTAGAAAAGCAAAGGTTGAGGTTAAAGTTAACTGTATTCAAAATATATGGTATCTTATTTATTATGCCTTGAACCATTTTACATTTTGATCCTTAATCTACAAGGTTTCTATTTTTCCACATTCTTGTCAACACTTGTCATTTTCTCTTTCTAGTTATAGCCATTTGAGTCATTGTATACTATTTTTTTTTTTTTTTTTTTTTTTTATTAATTTATTCTTGTTACATCTCAATGTTTATCCCATCCCTTGTATCCTCCCATTCCTCCCCCCCCCATTTTCCCATTATTCCCCTCCCCTATGACTGTTCCTGAGGGGGATTACGTCCCCCTATATATTCTCATAGGGTATCAAGTCTCTTCTTGGCTACTTGCTGTTCTTCCTCTGAGTGCCACCAGGTCTCCCCCTCCAGGGGACATGGTCAAATGTGAGGCACCAGAGTATGTGAGAAAGTCGTATCACACTCTCCACTCAACTGTGGAGAATATTCTGACCATTGGCTAGATCTGGGAAGGGGTTTAAAGTTTACCTCCTGTATTGTCCTTGGCTGGTGCCTTAGTTTGAGCGGGACCCCTGGGCCCAAATCTGCCTATCATATTGTTCTACTTGTAGATTTCTAGGACCCTCTGGATCCTTTTATTTTGCTGTTCTCCCATGCGTCTCTCATTTAGAGTCCCAATAGGATGCCTTCCCCTCTGTCCCAGTTTCCTGGTAAGTGAAGGCTTTCGTGGGACATGCCCCTTGGGCTAGTATGCAGATATAAGTGAGTATATACCATTTGATTCTTTCTGCTTCTGGGTTAACTCACTCATTATGATCATTTCTAGCTCAATCCATTTATCCACAAATTTCGGGAATTCCTTGTTTTTAATAGCTGAGTAGTATTCCATAGTGTATATGTACCACAGTTTCTTTATCCACTCTTCTACTGAGGGACACTTAGGCTGTTTCCATGTTCTGGCTATTATGAATAAGGCTGCTATGAACATGGTTGAGCAAATTTTCTTGTTGTGTGCTGGAGCATCTTCTGGGTATATTCCAAGGAGTGGAATAGCTGGGTCTTGAGGAAGCCCTATTCCCATTTTTCTGAGATAGCACCAGATAGATTTCCAAAGTGGCTGTACTAGTTTGCATTCCCACCAGCAATGAAGGAGTGTTCCTCTCTCCCCACATCCTCGCCAGCATGTGGTGTCGCTTGAATTTTTGATCTTAGCCATTCTGATGGGTGTAAGATGGAATCTCAGAGTTGTTTTGATTTGCATTTCCCTGATGACTAAG
Organism: Acomys russatus; assembly: GCF_903995435.1. NCBI lineage: Eukaryota > Metazoa > Chordata > Mammalia > Rodentia > Muridae > Acomys > Acomys russatus. The sequence goes on from NC_067169.1 coordinate 110,254,722, forward strand.
GAGGTTGAGCATTTCTTTAAGTGTTTCTCAGCCATTTGATACTCCTCTGTTGAGAATTCTCTGTTTAGTTCCAAGCCCCATTTCTCAATTGGGTTATTCGGTTTGGTGGTGTTTAATTTCTTGAGTTCTTTATATATTTTGGATATTAGACCTTTGTCAGATGTAGGGTTGGTGAAGATTTTTTCCCAGTCTGTAGGCTGTCGCTTTGTTCTCTTGACAGTGTCTCCTGCCTTACAGAAGCTTCTCAGCCTCATGAGGTCCCATTTATTAATGGTTGACATTAAGGCCTGGGCCGTTGGTGTTCTGTTCAGGAAGTTGTCTCCTGTGCCAATATGTTCCAGGCTCTTTCCCACTTTTTCTTCTAAGTGAGTTAGTGTCTCTGGTTTTATGTTGAGGTCTTTAATCCACTTGGATTTGAGTTTTGTGCAAGGTGACAAATATGGGTCCAGTTTCATTTTTTTACACATAGACCTCCAGTTAGACCAGCACCATTTGTTGAAGATGCTATCCTTTTTCCATTGAATGGATTTGGCTTCTTTGTCAAAAATCAAGTGACCATATGTGTGTGGATTCATATCTGGGTCTTCGATTCGATTCCACTGATCAACCAGCCTGTTGCTGTGCCAGTACCATGCTGTTTTAAGTACTATTGCTTTATAGTACAGTTTGAGATCAGGTATGGAGATTCCTCCGGAGCATCTTTTATTGTACAAGATTGTTTTAGCTATTCTGGGTTTTTTGTTTTTCCATATGAAGTTCAGAATTGAACTTTCAATGTCTTTAAAAAATTGTGTAGTTATTTTGATAGGGATTGCATTGAATCTATAGATTGCTTTTGGTAGGATGGCCATTTTTACTATGTTAATTCTCCCGATCCATGAGCAAGGAAGATCACGCCATCTTCTCAGGTCATCTTCAATCTCTTTCTTCAGAGTTTTGAAATTTTTTTCATACAAGTCCTTCACTTGCTTAGTTAGGGTAACTCCTAGATATTTTATATTGCTTGTGGCTAATGTGAAGGGTGTGGTTTTCCTAATTTCTTCCTCTGCAAGCTTGTCATTTGTGTATAGGAAGGCTACAGACTTTTTTGAGTTAATTTTGTATCCAGCCAATTTGCTGAAGGTGTTTGTCAGCTGTAGGAGTTCTCTGGTGGAGTTTTGAGGGTCACTTATGTACACTATCATATCATCTGCAAAGAGGGATAATTTGACTTCCTCCTTTCCCATTTGGATCCCCTTGATCTCCTTTTGTTGTCTTATTGCTCTGGCTAGAACTTCGAGTACTATATTGAAGAGATATGGAGAGAGTGGGCAGCCTTGCCTTGTTCCCGATTTGAGAGGAATTTCCTTGAGTATCTCACCATTTACTTTGATTTTGGCTATTGGCTTGCTGTATATAGCCTTTATTATGTTGAGGAAAGTGCCTTGTATCCCCGATCTCTCTAAAACTTTAAACATGAATGGGTGTTGAATTTTATCAAATGCTTTCTCTGCATCCAAGGAGATAATCATGTGGTTTTTTATTTTCAGTTTGTTTATATGATGGATTACATTGATGGATTTCCGTATATTAAACCATCCCTGCATGCCTGGAATGAAGCCTACTTGGTCATGATGAATGATATCTTTGATGTGCTCCTGTATTCGTTTTGCAAGTATTTTATTTAGTATTTTTGCATCTATGTTCATAAGAGAAATTGGTCTGAAATTCTCTTTCTTTGTTGAGTCTTTGTGAGGTTTAGGTATCAATGAGACTATGGCCTCATAGAATGAATTTGGTAATTTTCCATCCATTTCTATCTTTTGGAGTGGCTTGAAGAGTATCGGTATTAGCTCGCCCTTAAAGGTCTGGTAGAATTCTGCACTGAAACCATCTGGCCCTGGGCTTTTTTTGGTTGGGAGACCATCGATGATTGCTTCTATTTCTGTCGGGGAAATGGGACTATTTAACTTGTTTATCTGTTCTTCACTCAACTTTGGCAAGTGAACTTGATCAAGAAAATCGTCCATTTCCCTTAGATTTTCAAATTTTGTGGCGTATATGCCTTCAAAGTAGGATCTTATGATTCTTTGAATTTCTTCAGTGTCTGTTGTTATGTCTCCCTTTTCATTTCTGATTTTGTTGATTTCAATACTGTCTCTCTGCCTTTTAGTTAGTGTGGCTAATGGTCTGTCTATCTTGTTGATTTTCTCAAAGAACCAGCTTTTGGTTTTGTTGATTCTTTGGACTGTTTTCTTAGTTTCTAATTTGTTAATTTCAGCCCTGAGTTTGATAATTTCCAGGCGTCTACTCCTCTTGGGTGTTTCTGCTTCTTTTTTTTCTAGGGCTTCCAGTTGTGTTGTTAAGATGCTTATGTGCGATGTTTCCAATTTCTTTTTAAAGGCACTTAGTGCTATGAATTTTCCTCTTAGCACTGCTTTCAATGTATCCCACAAATTTGGGTATGTTGTTTCTTCATTTTCATTGAATTTCAGAAACTCCTTGATTTCTTTCTTTATTTCTTCCCTGACCCAGGTGTCATTTAGCAGAGAGTTGTTTAGTTTCCACAAACGTGTAGGCTTTTTGTTATTTCTGTTGTTGTTGAATTGCAGCCTAAGAGCATGGTGATCTGATAGGATACAAGGTATTATTTCAATCCTCTTGTATCTGTTGAGGCTTGCTTTGTGACCTACGATGTGATCAATTTTGGAGAAGGTTCCATGGGGTGCAGAGAAGAAGGTGTATTCTTTCTTGTTTGGGTGAAAGGTTCTATAGATATCTGTTAGATCCATTTGACCCATGGCATTGGTTAATGATGTTATTTCTCGGCTTAGTTTCTGTTTCAATGACTTATCCTTCAGTGAGAGTGGGGTGTTGAAGTCTCCCACTATTATTGTGTGGGGATCGATGTGTGGTTTAAGCTTTTTTAGGAGATCTTTTACATATGTGGGTGCCCTTGTATTTGGAGCATAGATGTTCAGAATTGTGATGTCATCTTGGTTGACTTTACCTTTGATAAGTATGAAGTGTCCTTCCTCATCCCTTTTGATTAATTTTGGTTGAAAGTCTATTTTGTTCGATACTAAAATGGCTACACCTGCTTGCTTCTTGTGACCATTTGCTTGGAATATTTTTTTCCAACCTTTTACCCTGAGGTAATGCCTTTCATTATGGGTGAGATGTGTTTCTTGGATGCAGAAGAATGTTGGGTCTTGTTTATGTACCCATTCGGTTAGTCTGTGTCTTTTTATTGGAGAATTGAGGCCATTGATGTTGAGAGATATTAATGACCAGTGACTGTTAAGAGTCTTAATTTTGATGTTGTTTCCAGTCGAGCGTTTGTGTAGTTGTGTTTTTGCCATGGGATAGTTATCTATTTCCTGGGTAGTTTTGGTTGTAGCTTGACCCTTTGGGATGGAGTTTTCCTTCTAGTACCTTCTGTAAAGCTGGGTTTGTGGATAGGTACTGTTTGAATTTGTTTTTGTCATGGAATATTTTGTTTTCTCCATCAATGGTTATTGATAATTTTGCTGGGTAAAGTAGTCTGGCCTGGCATCTGTGTTCTCTTAGGGTTTGCAGGATCTCTGTCCAGGACCTTCTGGCTTTTATGGTCTCTGCTGAGAAGTCAGGTGTAATTCTGATAGGTTTACCATTAAATGTTATTTGGCCCTTTTCCCTTGCAGCTTTTAATATTTTTTCTTTGTTCTGCATGTTTTGTGTTTTGATTATTATGTGGCGGGCAGTTTTTCTTTTCTGGTCAATTCTATTTGGTGTTCTGTAGGCCTCTTGTATGTTTATAGGCATCTCTTTCTTTAGATTGGGGAAATTTTCTTCTATGATTTTGTTGAGAATAGTTTCTGGGCCCTGGAGTCTGATGTCTTCTCTTTCTTCAATGCCTATTATCCGCAAATTTCTTCTTTTCATGGTGTCCTTAATTTCTTGGATGTTTTGTGTCAGGAGTTTTCCAGATTTGGCATTTTCTTTAATGGTTGATTCAATATCTGTGATTGTATCTTCTAGCCCTGAGATTCGTTCTTCCATCTCTTGGATTCTGTTAGAAAAGCTCACCTCTGTGTTGCTCGCCTTCTTCTCTGAGGTCTCACGTTCTCGTTTTTCTTCTGTCTGTGTGTTTATCATTGAATCCATTTTCATTTTCAGATCTTGAACTGATTTTTTGATTTCTTTCATCTGATTTTTTGTATATTCCTGAGTTTCTTCCATTGCCTCTTTATAGGTCTTCAGAGCTTGAACCGTTATAGCTATTTCTTTCATCTGGTTGTTTGCATTTTCCTGCAATTTTTCCAGTTCCACTCTATGTGCTTCTTTTATGTCTCTCACCTGTTTGTCTGCGTCTTCCTGCATTTGATTACGAATTTTATTTGTTTCCTCCATTATCATCCTCATTACTAAGGATTTGAGGTCATTTTCTTGTATTTCCGTTGTATTTGAGTTCTCTGGGTGGTTTTCTTTGGGATAGCTGGAAACTGGAGACGCCATGTTGTTTTGGGGTTTTTTGCGTATGCTTTTTCGTTGTCCTTTAGACATCTTGCCGTCTTTGTTTTTGTTGGGTAGCTTCCAGAGTTGAATGGAGGGTGTCTGATGATAGATTCACTTGTTTTCTTACGATTTCCCTAGGCTGCGAGCTCAAAGCTTCACTGGTGTGGATGTTAGGAGGTTAGCCCTGTTGTTCTGGTCTCTCACAGCCAGTGATCCTCAGTCCCTCTCTGCTGTGGATCCTGCAATTGTTCTGGGTCTCTGAATGAGCGTTGGGTCAGGCCAAGGTATCCACAGCCTTCTGTGTTCCCTGCCAAGTCCAGCCAGGAGCACTGGGACCGAACCACGGGCAGAACTCAGCTAGATTCTCAGGGCCAGAACCGTCTGCCAAGCTCAGCTAGGGATTTTGGGCCCAAAATGCACACAGGGCCCAGCCAGAGTTTTTGGGCTGGGACTACGCACCAAGCTCCACTAGGGCCTTTTGGCCCAAAGTGCGTGCTGTGGTCAGTTATTGACTCAGGGCCCGAACTGACCACCAATCTCAGCCAGGAATTCTGGATTCAAACTGTACACTGTGTCCAACCAGAGTCTTAGAGCTGGTGGAACCGAGAGCTCTGTCCAGCCTGTGCCACAGCAGGAGAACTGCGGCTGCTCTGAGTTAGCGCCAGTAGTGGAACAAGTGCTCCACCCGGACTGTGTCACCGCAGGGGAGCTGCCGCTGAGCTGAGGTGGTGCCTAGGATGGAACCGAGCACGTCACCAAGCCTGCGCCACAGCAGGAGAACTGCGGCTGCTCTGAGTTAGCGCCAGTGGTGGGACAAGTGCTCCGCCCAGACTGTGTCCCCGCAGGGGAGCTGCCGCTGAGCTGAGGTGGTGCCTAGGATGGAACCGAGCACGTCACCAAGCCTGCGCCACAGCAGGAGAACTGCGGCTGCTCTGAGTTAGCGCCAGTGGTGGGACAAGTGCTCCGCCCAGACTGTGTCCCCGCAGGGGAGCTGCCGCTGAGCTGAGGTGGTGCCTAGGATGGAACCGAGCACGTCACCAAGCCTGCGCCACAGCAGGAGAACTGCGGCTGCTCTGAGTTAGCGCCTGTGGTGAAACCAAGTGCTCCGCCCAGACTGTGTCACCGCAGGGGAGCTGCCGCTGAGCTGAGGTAGTGCCTAGTGTGGAGCAGCGTGCTCAACTACGCCTGCGCCACAGCAGGGGAGCTATGGCCACGCTGAGTTAGTGCCTCAGGCAGAATTGTTTGCTGGGCCGGGCCAATACCCGGGACTCTGGGGCCGAACTGTCCGCCGAGTCCAATCTGGGTCCAAAGGCTCCACGCGACCCAAATCCTGCCCCGAGTCCCCTCTCCCGCAGCAATTCCCACCAGCCACCACACCAATCGCCTCCACCGGAAGGCTATGAGCTGCAAACCTCAGCCGCCGCTGCTGGTGCCGCTGGTGCTGCCGCCTCTACCGCTGCCGCTCCGATCAGAGAAAAACCACGCTCCTCTCGTGTGCAGGGGCACGCAGGTCCTCCGCACCCTGGTCCCTCCGAACCGTGGAGCACTCCCGCTGCCGTGATGTTCGGACCTCGGTGTTCCTGGCTCAGAAATCTGTGCAATTCCCTGAATTGTTCACTGGAGCCTCCAAACGCGGTCCACACTGCTCGCCGCCATCTTGGATCCTCGAGTCATTGTATACTATTAACGTCCTTATATTTTGTGTTTTTCAGTGTGTATATGTGTGCTTGTACAGACACGCACACACACACACACACACACACACACACATACACACATGAGTCCAGATGTCTACGCTGAAGTCTTTCTCTTTTTAAATTTTTTATTATTTAATTAATTTATTCAGATTATATCTCAATTGTTTTCCCCTCACTTGTATCCATCTGTTCCTCCCTCCCTTCTGCTTTCACCCTATTTCCTTTCCCTCTGTCTATGACCAAGGGGACCTCCTCCCTCACTACATGCTGATAGGCTATCTATCAAGTCTCATCTTGGTAGCCTACTTATCCTTTCCCTGAGTGCTCTCCAGATCTCCCCACCATGGGGAAGTGGTCAAATATGGGGCACCAGAGTTCATGTCCAAGTCAGTCCTCACTCTCCACATAACTGTGGAGAATGTCCTGTCCATTGGCTTACCAGGAGATAGAGATAGATGTGAGGAAGTCTTTCTTAATTGCACTACACCTTATATTTTGAGTGAGTCTTTCACTGAACCTAGAGCTCACCAGTTCAGCTAGTGGGCAAGAAAGACCCACTAGCACTGACATTACATATTTTGCTTTTTATAGGTCCTTGAAATCTGAACTCTGGTGCTTATGTGTGTACACCAAGCACTTTGCTGACAAAGTCCTTTCCCCAGACCTATGCTCTTAGTTTACATTTTTATAATAACTAATAATGTTGAGCATTTTTCATGTGCTTATTTACTACCCCAAAGTATTTCTGATGAATCATCTATTTGAATCTTATGTCAGTTCTTATTGCTTTTTAAAATCTGTATACAAAGTAAAGTTATGTGTGTGTATATCTAACTAATACTTCTTACCTATTGCCCTCATTCACTCCCTGCTTTCTACTTGTTCTCCATATATGCTCAAATACTCCTTGCTGCTCTCTGATTTCAAGTTAATTCATTTTATTAGTTTCTCTCTGTTAAGATCTCTTTTTCCTTTCTCGTGTTTCCCTTTTTATGAATTACAAACACACATGCACCACCTGTAGACGCATATGGAAATTTAAATATAGATCCTGAATATAACAGAAAACATGCAATATTTTTCTTTATCAATCTGACTTATTTCACTTTACATGATGATTTCTATTTTTACCCATTTTCTTTAAAATACTATGGTTTCATTTTTATATGAGAATGAAATTCTACTGTGTATATACTGTTAGACTTCTAGGCTGGCTTCATTATTTAGCTGCTGTGAATATGGAATTATAAATATGGTTTACAAATATTCTAGTGGTAGAATTTAACAGTTCTTTGGGTGTATACTCAGGAATGTTAAGATTGGTCCATATGATAATTCTACTTTTAGCTTTTTTCATACTTAATTCAAAGGGAATTTTTATATATATTGTGCCATTATATTTCATTCCCATTCATTTCCTTCTTCATGTTCCCTAACACCCTCTGCCCACCCCATTGAGTCCTCCCTTTCCTCAGATAGGTGCCCCTTCAGCTTTCATACCATATTGTTTTTCTTACTCACTCATTTCCCCCTCCATTAGAATATCTTCTTTCAAAACTCATGAACCTCTTTCCAGTTTTATGACCTGCTCACACTCAAATTTTGAATCTAGATTTCATATATGAGAGAAAATATGCATTTGTCTTTCTGCATCTGGCTTCTTTTGCTTACTATGAAAATCTGTCTTCTACAACTTAAGAGCTTTATATTTATTTTAAATTTAACTTGTCAATATCTTCTTTCATCTACCATACTTTTGGCATCTTACCTAATAATGTCCTAATCCCAAAGTCATAAATTATTTTCAAAAATTTTAAAGTTTTACTTTTAAAATTTTGATAGAATATATTTTAATTTTAGGATATTTTAAGATTTATTGAGTATTTTCTTAGTAGTGTTATGCAGGTAGCATATATAAACAAGAAATTCATTGTTTACATATGCTATCAAAATACCACAGAACCATTTTCTAAAAGATAATAACCCTCTACAACACTCATTACACAACTGAACTAAATAACAGTTGATCATAAATATGAGTGTATTTTGAGTATTTCAGTTCATTTCTACTAAAAAATATGCTCATCTATTTTCTAATATTATACTATCTTCAGTTATAGTTTATAATATAATTTGAAATTAGGAAACGTGCTTTTCCAATTTTGTTTTATTTCATAATTTTTTGGATATTCTGTATCCTGTTTTTATCCCACAGAGATATTGAGAAGAACCTGTAAATTTATGCAAGAATAAATACAGCGGTATACTATATATCTCATTTTACCACCATGTACCATATTGATATGTTTAACCTGTGACTATGAAATCTTTCTGTTCTTATTTATATATTTTCTTTTCAGCTGTAGTGTGTAATCTTGAAAATAATTATATGATGTCATTATAACTTGTTTATTTAAAATGCTAATTATATGATCATATCTGAAAACTTTCATAAGTATGGTTTCTAAAGACTATTTGGAATAACATAAAAAAACCTCTCTCATAACTCCAAAGTTATGTCCCCTGGAGGGGGAGACCTGGTGGCACTCAGAGGAAGGACAGCAGGTTACCAAGAAGAGACTTGATACCCTATGAGCATATACAGGGGGAGGTAATCCCCCTCAGGAACAGTCATAGGGGAGGGGAATAAGGGGAAAAGGGGAGGGAGGGAAGAATGGGAGGATACAAGGGATGGGATAAACATTGAGATGTAACAAGAATAAATTAATAAAAATTTAAAAAAATTATTCTCACATTAATAAAAATTAACTAGGTACACATAAGATTGTGAACACATACTGCTTTGTCAATTTAGAAGGAAAAACTTAAGATAAAATTTCAAACAAACAATTTATACTCATTAAGTAATAAATTATTTTTAGACCTCATTTAATTCCTGACAGCTTTGATGTGAGATCATACTTAACTTTCATATTTAGGATAGGTATCTGAGATTGGAAAAAAAGGTAATTCTGAAAGGATACACATAGACTGCTCTAGAAATATATAGGCTCTTCATTCATGGAAATAGAATTTATATTGTAACATAATATTGCAAACCTTTTTACATATCATATACAAAATTTATCAGTTACCTACAGCTGCAGTTATAGTATAAGATAGTCACAAAAGCTCAGTATCCTGAATGGAAGACATTTGTTTAGCTCACACATCTGTATGTGGCAATTTTTCTCTAGGCTCTGCTAGGCAGCTTTGCTGATCCCAAATGTTCCAGAAATTGGCTAATTTATGCTGATTTGGGCTATGGCACCAACTGTACTCCTTTCCCCAACTCCTTTTTCTTCAGTATTGAAATAAACTATCGCAAGTTGTGTTATTTCTCTGGAAATAGAAATGTGCTCTCCATGGCTAACCACCCAATCGTACCAAACTTTGAACTTGGGAGGACACGGATGTAATATGGCTCACTGGAAAGATGAGGAATCTGAAACAAAAATATTCAACAAAACCTTAGAATAGCTAATTATTAAAGTTCTGAATTCAATGTGAATTATGATTACTTAAACCCACATTTGAGAATCTCTCTCATCCATGGGTTTTTTTTTTTTTCAGAGTGATTTTCAGCAATGGTTATTTAGCTTGGTGTGGCAGCACATTCTTATGATCCTAAGGAATTTGGAGATAGGAAGATCACAAGTGTCAGGCTACCTTTGGCTACATAGTGCGGTATTGTCTGACAGGAAAAACCAATCTAATGTCAGAGTGAGGGAATACTGAAACTGTTTTTATCTGACTCTTAATTCCACATTCTGAGGCTTAAGTGCATAATACATTTCTAAGACAATGCTCTGGGATGTCACAACTAGTGTATTTAACTCAATACTAAGAACAACTGACTTTGTACTTTTGAAAATGTATGTTTTTTAGCCGTTTGTATGGTGCCCCCTCTGATAGCTATCTAGTTTTAATAACGGTGTATTTCAACACTCCCTTGCCATTTTCTAGTAAGGAGACTCAGGCTGAGGTATTTAACATTTCAATTGATATGATTTTTATTAAGTCAGATTACATATAACCACTAAATAATAGAAATATCTCACTATATTGCAAAAAAGTAGTATTTGACATTTAATTAGATCATACTTATTTAGTAAATTGTGTTGGAACTAGAGGGAACTTACAATTTGTAAAACATGAAGGGTATATAGAAAAGCTAGTGTTTTATCTGGTCTTATGCTTTCATTATGGGTTTCTATGCATCAAGTAAATAGAAATTATTTGATTCAGTGAATTCTAAATGCAAAAAATAAGGAAGAATCAAAATTGATTAAACTTAAAATTGCCAAAAAATTTCTGATAATAAAACATTAACACCATATCACAGTCTGAACACATTAAAAACCACATAGCATCCAGATGGTACTGGACCTTCAGAATTCCATGAAACTTAAATGAATCATACGTTTTGGTTATTTGTAAATACATGTTTGAAGCAAATCATTGGTTTAGTACAAGTCCTCAACTACTTGCTATTCTTTTATTCCACTAGAAATCTAAGCATAGCTCCTTCTGAATCAGTTCATTTTAACAGCTGGTTACTGAGTCCTCATTATTTATAGAGCTTGAGGCAAATGCTCTATATTTCTAGACATGGTTAGAGAAGATTTCAGTCTAAGAAAGAAGACTAATACTAATGATATTAAGTAAAGTTTCTGAGTGATTACTACATGTTAGTCATCATGTTTGGAATCAAATGCTCATTTTGTTATTTAATCCTCAGTATCTAACATTAAGTACTATCCATATGTGTTAATGAAGTTCTAGCCTGGACAGCTACAATGTACATGGTTTCATAGCTAGTAAAACTTACAGCGTGGTTTGAAGATAGTTTTGTTGGCCTTGACATTTCATTGTTCAATTAGAAATAAGTGGTCTTATTAGAAAAAGAATCTACTAGTCTCTAAGAGAAGAAATTTATTAGTTAAGAAAATGGGTCAGAAATATGTATCATATACTAAGAAAGATAATTTCAGTCAATGGGATACACAAGCAAAGTTCAAACTCTACAGAGCTTATTTAGACAATGTCAAGGAAGTTAGTGATAGCTAATATAGAAAGGAAAGTATGGGGAAATGAGCCTGGAATGATAGTTCAGGGTGATGTTGACACATTTTTAATGCTTTTCATGGAAAACTAGGCCTTGTTTGTAAAGACAGTAGCTTACAATAGAAGATGTTTTATAAGGTGAATGATGAATTTAAAATGATGAGATCTCCATGCTAAATGGTGCTTCTGTGTGCTATTGTTCAACACAGCTTATTGACTTCCAAAGTAGGTATACAAGTTTGAACTCCCACTACTAATGGAGGAGTGTTCGACTTACTCCAATGTGATACATTTACACAATTGGAGTATTATTAAGCTGTTAAAAACAATGGCATCATGAAGTCTGAAGGCAAATGGTTGCAATTAGAAAAACATCATCCTGAGTAAAGTAACTGAGACCCAGAAAGATAAACATGGTATGTACTCACTTCTAAGTGAGTAGTAGCAGTAAAGTGAAAGACTGTTACACTACAATTTACAGGCCCATAGAGGCTAAATAACAAGGAAGGCTCTAGGGGGCATGCATGGATCTCCCTTGGAAGGGGAAATAGATTTTTTTTTTATGTGGGCTGAGGGAGGTGGGAATGGGAACAGAAGGGATCTGGTGGCTGTGGAGAGAGGGAGAAAATACTGAAAGAAATGCCTGGTATTTGGGGAAAATTTGGGAGGTGAGGTGGGAATCTTGTGAAATGGAAACTCCATGGAATCTATAAGAGTCACTGAAGCAAAAATTCCTAGTAATTGGTGACATAGAGCCTGAACTAGTCATCTTCTATCACCAGGCAAAGCCTCAAGTGGAGAGACAGTGACACCAACCCACCTTCAACCTACAGATTATTTGGCCTTCAGAGTACTCTGTGATGGGAACCTAGCAGAACTGTCATTAAAGAGACCAGAGAGACTTCATCCAGTAAATAATGGAAGCAGAAGCAGAGTCCCACAGCCAAACATTGGGCAAGTCTCATGGAGTCCTGCAGAAGGCAGAGATGAAGGATTCAAGGAAGCAGAGGGTTCAGTGACACCAAGAGAACAGGGCCCACAGACTCAGTTGACCCAGACTCATGGGGGCTCACAGAGATCATGGAGCCTGTATGGCTCTGAACTAGGTCCTCGGCATGTAGCTTGGTGCAGTTCTTATGGGAATCCTAACAATGGGAGTAGGGTCTGTCCCTGCTTATTTTGCCAATTTTTCCTTTTCTACCTACTGAACTGCCTTGTCTAGCCTTGATATGATGGCACATGCCTGGTCTTACTGTAGCTTGCATTTTGTTGATGTCCCTTGGAGGCCTGCTCTTTTCTGAGGAGGGAGGGAAGAGGGAAGAGGTGTATGTATGGGAGAGAGGGAATGAGGAGAGAGCCTGGGAGGAGGAGAGGTAGGAGAAACTGCAGTCAGAATATATGAGAGAAGAAAAATTAAAAGATAGATAGATAGATAGATAGATAGATGATAGATAGATAGATAGATAGATAGATAGTTGGATAGATAGATAGAGCTAATGAAAAGCTCACAGAAATCCAGCAGTAGAAGATAGTCAGTATAAATTAATATAAGAAGCAACTCAACAAGCTCACTATTGCGCCAATTTCAGTAATGATATCAAGTAGGTATAAGATGCTTGTTATATTAAACCGTCTTCATATTTAGATGTTTGTAAAACCTGACATATTTGATATTTTATTTTCCAAATGGATAACACTTCTAGTAAACTTTCAGGAATCTCAAGATTCTTTGGAGTAACTCTGAAAATTATTAGTTGAAGGAAATATATCACCTGTATAAACATAATGTCTGGAATGAATTGATTAATGAAGTGATAACATGTGACATCACAGCAGGACTGAAAGTGAACTTTCTTGTTTTATTGAAGAAGTTATTGTTAGTTTGAATTTCCATCCTGATTCTTAGTCTTGCCTCACTGTAGGTTTAGGTTTTTCAAAAGCTTACTTTATTTAGGGTTCTTAAACACTTTTACCTCCCTTCCAACCCACTGACCTGAGGTAGTGGAAAAAGAAGGTTAGTACGAAAGAAGGTTGTGAACCTCTTTAGACATACTTCCTTTGGGAGAGTCCACTCTTTGTCGTCAGGATACCATCAGACCAGCAAACAGCAAACAGCAGTAGCAGAAGCACCACCTAGTAGAAAAAGCAAGACTCAGCTGAAGCAGCACAAGTCAACAGGAACACCAAGACTCAGCTGGGGTTACATGAGAAGTTCTCTGGAACATTTTTCTCTGTCAAATACAAATAACCAAAACACAAAGAATGTAACATTTATATAATTCCTGATTGTGTCATGGTTCTTCTTGCTATAGGTAGTCTACTGTATATATGTGAGGCAGCTTTCAGCAAAATATCAGGGACCCTCTCAAGAAGAGTCTGTTTTCAGATAACAAAGATCATGAGTCTGCTTCCAATGATGGAAAATATTACCACATCCCATACTTGGGAATAAAACAAAAAACAGATTCACATAAAAAACTAAGTGTGTGTGTGTGTGTGTGTGTGTGTGTGTGTGTGTGTGTGTGTGTGTGTTTTGTTTCGTTGAGACAGTGTTTCTCTGTGTAACAGCCCTGGCTGTCCTGCATTCCCTTTGTAGACCAGGCTGGCCTCAAACTCACAAAGATCTGCCTGCCTCTGCCTCCCGGGTGCTGGGATTAAAGGTGTGTGCCACCATACCAGACTTCCAAGTTTTTAAAGAAACCAGAAACTTCTACTTCACCTCACCATCTTTGCATCTTGTAGTTCTCTAACTGGAATGTTCATCTCATGTTTCTTTCATAGATTCACTCCTAATGATCACATTACATTCACCTTGAGTGTTACCACCCATTCCAGAAGCTACATCAGCATGTAGTCCTGTTTACATCTTAATTCAGTGTATATTTGGTGGGCTACCTGTCTCTGTTTCTTGCCTCCATATACTTCTATTTTTGCTTTTATTGTGTTACAGTGGTCTGTTTGTTGTTGTTGTTTAAAGTTCTTTTTTGAAAACATTTTTCATACACTATATTATAATCATCAATTTCTTCCTTTCAATTCCTTCCCAGTTCCTCCCCACCCACCAAACTCTATCTTTTTTTTTTTCTCTTTAGAAATAACTAGGCAAAATAACTATGAGGTCTATGAGTTCAAGGACACTCTTTTTTTAAAAAACATATTATTGTTATAATTTTTTCACAATACATCCTGATTCTAATCCCTTGGCTCTTTATCTTTCTGTTTCTACCCTCCCTCACTTTTCCATTCTATTTCCCTCCCATAGATCTCTGACAGGTGGGATCCTCCTCCCTCACTATCTGACCACAGCCTACCAGGTCTCATTTGAATAGCCTGCTTCCCCTTCCTCTGTGTTCCCACAGGGCCTCTCCCATAAGGGGCAGTGATCAAATTAAGGGCACCAGTTCTTGTCAGAGGCAGTCTTCCGCTCCCCCTTACCTTGTGGAGAATAAGCTGTCTATTGGCTACATCTGAACAGGGGGTCTTGGTCCTCAGCTTGCAATGCTGTTCATTGGTGCATCAGTTTATGCACTACCACCCCCAGTCCAGATCCCCCAGTCTTGACAGTCTTTTGCAGAAGCTCCTAGTGGAGCTTCCGACAACCATTCCACCCCCACCATCTTTCCATCCCCCAAACCCTCCATACAATTCACAGCTCTTCACCTAGAGTCCAGCTGCATGTCCCAGTATCTGTCCCAATCCTCCACTGTGTGGAGTGCCTCAGAGGACATCTATGTTGGGCTAATATCCACTTATAAATTCGTATATATCACGCGTGTCTTTCTAGGTCTGGGTTATCTCACTCAGGATGATCATTTCCAGTTCCATCCATTTGCCTGCAAATTTCAAGATTTCCTTGTTTTTGATAGCTGAGTAATATTCCATTGTGTAAATATACCAGAGTTTCTTTATTCATTCTTCATTTGAGAGACATCTAGGTTTTAAGGTCAACAATTAATAAATGGGAACTCAGGAAACTGAAAGCTTCTGTAAGGCAAAGGACACTGTCAACAGAACAAAACCACAGCCTACAGATTGGAAAAAGATCTTCACTATCCCTACATCCAACAAAGGGCTAATATCCAAAATATGTAAAGAATTCAAGAAATTGAACACCACCGAAACAAACAATCCAATTAAAAGCCGGGTACAGAGATAAACAGAATTCTCAACAGAGGAATTTCGAATAGCTGAGAAACACCTAAAGAAATGTTCAACATTCCTAGTCATCAGAGAAATGCAATTCAAAATGACTCTGAGATTCCACCTTATACCTATCCGAATGGCTAAGATAAAAAACTCAAGTGGCAGCACTTGCTGGCGAGGATGTGGAGAAAGGGGAACATTCTTCCACTGCTGGTGGGAGTGCAAACTTGTACAACTACTTTAAAAATCAATCTGGTGCTTTCTCAAAAACATGGGAATGCAGCTACCTTAAAGACTCAACTATTCCACTCCTAGGAATATACCCGAAAGGTCCTCCTCCGTACAACAAAGGCATTTGGTCAACTATGTTCATAGCAACTTTATTCATAATAGCCATAATCAAGGACATTCTTATTACTATATAAACTCTCAAATTTTGTATCATTTATGTGGAATGACACATTTGATGAATAAATGGATGCACATATAAGTGGTGATCTAATACATTTGACAAAGCAATTTAATTTCTTAAAGTCATGAATATAATCCTAAATTATATAAAATGGTATGAGATAGATTTTCTTTATAATTAATGCTTACTTTTACTTATTTGGTTATTTCTTTTGAAAGGACTACAAATGTTTGATCTAAATATTGAATAAGGCTGTAATATTTCAAGTATTATTGTTCAAGAATAAATACCATGACGTACAAAAGTAAACTTGAAATAATTAACTCTAAGACCAATATCAAGTACTACGTCCTTATCACATCAAATTTCAACTGCAGTTGACTCTACTTGTTCTTTTTTTTTTTTGTCTTCAGGTGGTTCCAACTTTCTTCATTATTAAATTTTATATGTTCTCTGTGTTTATAGTAATATATGTTTCCTAATTTCAAATTATTGACAGAAATCCTTGGTAAATATTTGAACCACTGACTTTATATTAGTATCAAAATGACATCATGATATTAGGAAAGGTATCATACAACTACAAATTAGTACTTGGGTCTTTCTCTAATTTGAACTCTTAGGTCTGCTGAATTTCAGTATTGTGAATTCAAATAGATTTAGGTTCTTTCTCTTTTCATTGTGCTCACACTATAAAGGAAGCTTCAACTAGTTTTTTCTTTGAATTCATACAGAAATACCTATTGATTGAATTGTTTTCCTAGTGACATAGGACAATGTATTACATAAAGTATACATCAACATGCAATCCTTGTATTGGCACATTAATTTTTATCCACAGTAGAAATTACTTCTTATAATATATATTAGTGTATTTTTTTCTCATAAAGGAATTTAAGAAGGAAGATTTCCATCCTGCAAATGATAACACTTACATCTATAATGGTGAATTGTAGGTCATGTTTGGAAGATATAGACTCTAAGAGCTCTCTCTCTCTCTCTCTCTCTCTCTCTCTCTCTCTCTCTCTCTCTCTCTCTCTCTCTCTGTCTTTCTCCCTATCTCTGTGTGTCTGTCTGTCTGTCTGTCTCTCTGTCTTTATCCCCATATATATTTGCATGTATACCCATAAAGCAATGGCTGGTTGCTGGCTACAGAGGTAGATAACCATATAATGATTCATTCCAATAAGTACAGCACCATCATCATGGATTTGATAATCCTGTTTCATGTGATGTCTTATTTTCCAAATGTATCATACATTCATCATATTATTTCTTCTCTTGGAAATCAGAGCTTAGATGGCTCTTCATATTTTATTACAATAGTATCATTAATTAAGTCAGCTCTCACTTAAAACTGTTCAGAAACTTTATTCATGTCCATTATTTGAGAGTCACACTTAATATACTTTCTGCTGTCCATATCTTGACATTTGGCTATGCATTGTGTAAGGGATGAAATTCTTACTAGAACAGCTATAGGCATCCTCAATATTGTTAGACCAATGCCTCAGAATATGTCAGGTGAAATGCAAGGAGGAACCTCCCAACTTTCAGCAATTTGAACCTCTTTTCATCTCAGTTACATAGAATTGAGAGGTCTATGAAGGTTTGTTCAAAGACTACTACATTAAATAACAGGAGAACATGGCAAGTAAATGAAAACAAGATTAAAGGCTCCATTCTATGCACAGAAAAATTTAAGGAGAAACTGAATTTTCATATGTATATGGATTTGATTTATTTCAAGTCACATTGTAAAAATGTCTTGAATTTGAAATCTCTCCACTAATACATTATCAATACTGCTTCTTTTCACATTATATTAGTGTTATCTTAAAATTTCAGCATTATTTAAAAAGTATCCTCAAGAAGAATGTAGCTTAATTACACAGAAAGAAGCCAACAGAAAGAAGCTTTTGGCACAGAAGTTTGCATGGTGTCAGAGTATAATTTATTTTTTTGCACTTAAGAATATATAGAGAAAAAAGAATATATTTTCCTCTCAAAGCTTGTTTACTACATTCTCTTTGAGATGAGTGGGATAGAGTTAAATAGCAAACAAAGCCCATGATTTCCACCCATTTGCAGCCAAAATTATATGAGCATTCATCTCAATAAGCTTTTTTCTCCTAAATATTCAAATTGTAGGTTAGATTATCCAGGAAACACTGCTGAGAGAGATTCCCCATGCCATAATATTTTCTAATAAGTACCCTTGAGATACAAAACAATGGAAAAAGAGAATGAAAGACGCCCAAACGCACTGTGGGACTGGTCAATTTGTGATGTAGTTAATAGCAGCCACATTCAAAACCTAGAGGGATCTCTGTAACTATTGTTGCCATTCAAAGGTGGTACACGCCACAGTATGTGAATATGACCAGTCTTACATATGCCTCAATTATTCATGTGTCTGAGCCATCTTGACATGAGTTATGACATTTAGTAAGGCACCTCTCTGTAGATAAAATGATCTCTGCTCTAGTTATTGCCAATGGTCTGACAGTATTCCCAATAGCTAAGGCAATGACTCCTCTACTAAAGGACATTCTGAGTACCACATCACTGTGTCCATGCATTGTGCTTGGCCCTAGAAATGCAGAAGTAGAAACAATTTCTGTTGTTGATAAGGCTATTGAAGGTCTGCAAGAACTGCAAAGGGATGCTGATCTGTCTATGTTGAAAGGCTGAAGGAGCTGGTTTGATACCCACAGGCAAAGAAAGTAGCAATAAACACAATTTCTCAGGAAGAATGGAGCTTGCATATGCTGTTTGGCTTTGTTTTCTTTCATTTTTATTCTACAGGTGCTCCCATCTTATTGGAAGATACTGTAGCCTTTGTCAACAGAGGCCTTTTCCTCTCAGCTCCTCTCCCATAGGTCATTCTTCTCTAGAAATTTTCTCACAGACACATCCAAAACTATGGTCTACTAATCCCTAAGCATATCTCAGTGTAGTCAAGTCAAAAATCAACATTAGGCATCACATTGCATTTTATGCAAATCAATAAGTAAAGCATGATGGACTTCTAACTTTGTACCATCCTCCACAAGAGTAATGGCCTTTTCTTGTGGTACACTTCCTGGAAGATAGTCTGAATCTTTTAGATTTCTTATATTTGCAAGCAGACACAAAATTATTGTCTTATCATTTACTATCTAGACTATGTCAATAACCATTTAAGTGGAGTGCTTTTCTGCTTTTAATCATTCTCTCTCCTCTCCCTATATTGAAATTTTTCTATATATGGCAGGCAGAATGTGTCAGTAATTTTGGGATTATGGCAATATCATTGCCAAAATCCTTACCATAGTTGCCAATAACACACAAGAGACACTTTGTATTTGCATTACATATATAACCTGATAGTTATTTGTCCCCTGGTGATATCCTTTGCCTTGTATCTCATTACACCCCTACATTCAGAGTCAAAATGATCAAAATTGGTGCTCTCAGGGTGTCTAACGGCTTGACACCTAATCAACTCAACATTCTTTAAATACTACTTCAGCCAATTTTAAGTGAGGGTATGAAGGAATGAATTTTCTTATGATACAATATTATTTCTCTTATGTTCAAGGTAAAGGATTCATGACATTAATTTACTCTATACAGTGTCTAAATGCAGACAATTCTTGGGGAGCAAAGAAAACCATTTAAAATGCAGCCATTAGATAAAAATTTTAATTCCAAATAGATAGTCATTGACTTTACTGCTGAATTTATGTGACTACTCTTTGACTAACTTCAGATTTGATTGAGGCAAATGTAGTTGGAACATGCAACCAACATACAGGACCCGTCTCTCATTAGAAAAGGAGATACTTCTAAGAGATAACAACAAAACACAACAAAATAAAATATGTTAGTACAAAAACCATCACATCAAAGTTGGACAAGCAACACCAACAGAAGGAAAACAGCCCCAAGAGAAGGACCAAGAATCAGAGATCCACTCGATCATACATGTAAACTTTCTATAAAAAGAATAAATTTAAAGGCATAATATATACACAGAGAACCTGATGCAGACACAAACAGGCCCTGTGTTCGCTGCTTTAGACTCTGTGAGTTCATATGGACTTTGCTCAGTTGGTTTAGAGGACCTTGTTCTCCTGGTATCCTCCATCCCCTCTGCTGCTTATACTCTTTCTGTCTCCTCTTCTGCTGTGTTCCTTGAGCTCTACAGGGAGGAATTTGATAAGAGTTGTATATTTAAGGTCTCTTTCTGTGTGTACTTTGTACAGTGAATGCCTATATTGATTCACATTTGCTGCAGGAGGAAGCATCTCTTATGATCGCTGAATAAGTCACTGATCTATAAGTATAGCAAATTACCTTTAGGAATTGTTTTGTCACTATATTTTTTAAAGACCAGTAGAAATTTCATTTTATCCTAGGTATCTGAGATGTAAAGCTCTTTTTCTTCATCAGTTTGTAGAGAACCACCTTATTTTCTTCCCAAAAGCTTGGGTTGTTTGGGGATTTCTATCAGATCCCTTTGGCCAACAACTCAGTTGGGTATATATGCTTCATTTAGTGACAAGAGATGGCTAGTTGGTACTCCTCCATCTCCCCTATTATTTGGAGACTTCATTTGGATTATCTTCATATATTTTAAGAAGTTTCCACTGTATTGTTTTTCCATACCATTCCTCAAATGCCACTAAATTCTAAATGTCTCTCCACACATTCCTTTCTTCTCCCCTCATGATCCTCTGATTCTAATTTCCCTTGTTCCCCAGTTCACCAATAAAATTTATATTATTTCTACATGTGACCACATAGACCCTCCCCTTTACCTAACATTTTTTGGGCCTATGCATTGTAGCTTGGCTATCATTTATTTAACAGATAATATCTATTTATAAGTGAATACGTGTATATTTATCTTTCTTAGTCTGGGTTACCACAGACAGGATTACTTTTTTTTTTGGTTGCATCCATTTGCCTTCAAATTTCATCATGGCAATTGTTTTAAGAGCTAAGTAATATTCCATTGTGTAAATGTACCACATTTTCTTTATATGTTGTTCTCTTGAGAGACATATAGATTGTTTCCAATTTCTGGCTACTGTGAATAGAATAGCAATGCCAAGGGTCCTCAAACATATGCTTTATTGCTACAATGTTATGCATTTCTTCCTTTTTGGATAATTATAATTATATGTAATTATGAAGTACATAGCAATGTTTTATATAGTGCTAATGAATATATCAAGATGATGAATGGAATCATCACTTTAAATATCACTTATTCCTTCTGTGTAATTGCAACTCTCTATTTTTTTGATTAGCATCATCTCATTTTACTATCCTAAGGACTTCGACTGTTTGAGATTTCATATATAAATTGGAATATGTTCCTGGGCTGACTGCTCTCACTTAGCACAATGTCTTCCAAGTCCAGCCATATTGTTAGCAACGACATAATTTGATGATCAAATGTATACCATATTTTTATATTTACCCATTCATTGACAAGGTTTTAGCTTGATTATATAACTTGCCTACTATATACATGGAATCAGATGTCTTACAAGCATAGAGGTTTTTTTTAGTTTTATCTATTTTATGAAATTTTATGTAAAGCTTTTCTAATCACCTTGAAGCCCTAGAAGCATTGTTGAGAAATCTTCATTTCTATAAAGGCTGTCTACAGGACTCCTAGGCCTGTCTTCAATAATTGGGTTATATTTTGGAAACCTTTTTGAGGAAAAGATAGTTCAATTTTTTTTAAAGACATTGAAAAATCAGTTCTCAACTTGATATGGAAACAGAAAAACCCTAGAATTGCTAAAACCATCCTGTACAATAAAAGATCCTCTGGCGGAATCTCTATACCTGATCTCAAGCTGTACCATAGAGCAACAGTAATTAAAACAGCATGGTACTGGCACAGCAATAGGCTGGTTGATCAGTGGAATAGAATCAAAGACCCAGAAATGAATCTTCACAATATGGTCACTTGATTTTTGACAAAGAAGCCAAATCTATTCAATGGAAAAAGGATAGGATCTTCAAAAATGGTGCTGGTCTAACTGGATGGCTACATGTGGAAAAATGCAATTAGACCCATATTTGTCACCATGCACAAAACTCAAGTCCAAGTGGACTAAAGACCTCAACACAAAACCAGAGACACTAAACTGGTTAGAAGAAAATGCGGGGAAGAGCCTGGGACATATTGTCACAGGAAACAACTTCCTGAACTGAACATCAAAAGCTCAAGCCTTAACATTAACAATCAATAAATGGTGCTCAACCATGTTCATAGCAGCCTTATTTATAATAGCCAGAACATGGAAACAGCCTAAGTGTCCCTCAGTAGAAGAATGGATAAAGAAACTGTGGTACATTTACACTATGGAATACTATTCAGCTATTAAAAACAAGGAATTCCCGAAATTTGTGGACAAATGGATTGAACCAGAAATGATCATAATGACTGAATTAACACAGAAACAGAAAGAGTCAAATGGTATATACTCACTTATATCTGGACACTAGCCCAAAGGATATGTCCCATGAAAGTCATCACTTACCAGGAAAGTGGGACAGAGGGGAAGATATCGTATTGGGACTCTAGGTGAGAGAAGCATGGGAGAATGGGGAAATAGAAGGATCCAGAGGGTCCTAGAAACCTACAAGAAGAACATTATGATGGGCAGATCTGGGCCCAGGGGTCCTACTCAAACTATGGCACCAGCCAAGGACAATACGTGCAGTAAACTTCGAACCCCTACCCAGATCTAGCCAATGGACAGGACATTCTTCACAGTTGAGTGGAGAGTGGGGTCTGACTTTCACACGAACTCTGGTGCCCCATATTTGACCATGTCCCCTGGAGGGGGAGACCTGGTGGCACTCAGAGGAAGGATAGCAGGCTACCAAGAAGAGACTTGCTGCCCTATGAGCATATACGGGGGGGGGATGTCCCCCCCAGTCACAGTCATAGGGGAGGAGAATAAGGGGAAAATGGGAGAGAGGGTGGAATGGGAGGATACAAGGGGTGGGATAAACATTGAGATGTAACAATTTAGATGTAATTTGAATAAATTAATAAAATATATTTAAAAAAAATAAATAAAAATAAGATGAAAAAAATCAAGAAATGGGACCTCATGAGGCTAAGAAGCTTCTATAAGCTTTTGATAGTTCAATTTTGAATACACCTAATTTGGGATTTCTTCCAGTACATCCATGTACTGAGGACATTATTTTGTTAAATATATATAACTTTAAGTTTTACATGAGAAAATTAGGAAATAGTTTCTCATGCTATCTTGAAACTCTGTGTCTTGAGAGCAGAATAGTCTGTGTAAAAGTTCTAGCTTTAAGAAAATTTTTAACCAAAAAATAAGGTTACCAAAAGTTAAGGAGAATAGGCCATGAAAGAAGTCTGTAGAACGATTTAATACAGAGCACTTAAAGCTGAGCTCCTTTTTTTGCGGGGTGCTTGATAGATGGCTCAGCCTTTAAGAGCAATTGCGCTTAGTGTATAGAACTAGAGTTCAGCTCCCATTACCTACTTGGTGGCTTACAACCATCTGTAACTCCAGTTCTACGGGATCTACTGTCTCCTTCTAACCTCTGCAGACACCAGACATGCACATGATTCACAGACATGCATGCAGGCAAAACATTCATTCATACAGAAAAATAAAAGCTGAACACATATTTTAATAAAATGATGATCTGCAGCTAATGACCATTGTCTAATTACCCTTGCACATACTCTTACCCTAAGAGCTAGCATGTCTTCAAAGTGTTGTCAAATTTTCAAGCAGAATTAGATTCCCCTTTCCTAAGATATAGTTACACCATTTTATATTTCAGCTTATCACTTATCACAGAGTATTGCATGCTTTACTCTTTTTCTTCTAAAGCCAACAATAATAAAGTACACATAGAATGGTCTTTATCTTAATATTTCTGTGACTTGGAACTTATTATAAGTGTATTTGATATGAAATGAGAAATTGTCTCAAATTGTCTGAAATTAGTCTCATAATATGGCAATTATGAGCAGACTCATGCCCAGAGCAGTCTCACACAGAGGGAAAATCTAATAAAATTGTGGCATAATGTAGAGGAGCAAAGGAGGATTCTTACATGTATTTTGATTTAATTTTGTAGCATTCAGAGAGGATTGATGAAGACAAGACACTTTAATGGTGAGTAAGCAAGAACAGCTACATATAGTGCTGACCATCTATATGGGACATTTGTTCTGTATTGTTTCATTTACTGTTTAAGAATTGTTGTAAAATAGATATCATTGTAACAGAAAGACAGAGACATTAGTTAATGACATTACATATGCAGTGATGATAAAAAAGACAAATGACATAGTATCTGAAGCCCTTATGGTTTCTAAGACTTTTTCTGATACATTAATTTTTAGAAACCTATGTTTAATATATAGTTATCATGGGCATGAGAGACCATAGCACATTAAATTAATATGCTAAAATAAAATTTTTGTAGTCAAATACATTGAGAAGAGTGAAATAAGTTGATCATGTATCTGTTTTCAGAACTTTTAATATCTATTTATATTCTAAGGTTCTTAAAATCACTATCAAGAGAAGCATAGCATCAGGTTTTCCTAAATTAATTTGATTCTATGATCACTTTATTCATAGATTATCCATTGTCATATCTCATGGTCATATTAGGCCAGAGTTGAAAAATTCTATCATCTACACTGATAGAAATTACCAATTATTGTAAAGTCTTGTTTTGCTTATAAAGGAAAAGTAACCAAAATAAAACTTGCATGATTTCTATGATTTTTTTTTTCACTCAGAAGTTACAAGCAAATGGATCATAGGGCTCAGAGATCTGTTAATCCAGTATTGATTGTATGTTGATTTTGGGAACACCAGTGTGGATCTTCTTAAAGTAAAAAAGCTTTGTGTGTCAAGTTCTGATTATAAACTCTTTAATGATTTATTATGATATATATCTAGGCAGTCTATTGGTCTTTGGTCACTTCTTTACTTTAGATAGCCAGTTGAATTTTAGTTATTCATCCATAATGTCTGTGGATGGTTGTATGAGAAAATAAAGATGACACTATGAAGTAGTTACTAGTTTTATATTTCTACTTACTGTGAATTCAAGTGGATTGCATTTCCCTTACAACTTCAAGATAAGTATAATCTACACCATCTGTTAGTTTATTATGAGCAAGTAACATTATAATTTCATGCCATTTATATATGCGAGAGTTTCTGTGTAGTATGCATATGTGTGTGATTGGGAGGGTGTGCACAGAAGCAAAGGAGGTCAGCAGATGTCCTCTATCATTCTCCACCTTATACTTTAAAGGCAGGGACTCTTGCAGAGATTGGAGCATGTTTTACTTTACCTAGGATGGAAGACATCAAGCCTCAGGGATCCTCCAGCCTCCAGCTACCTCAGTGCTGGGGTTATAGGCATTCCCAAGAACAAACATAACTTGTTTGGTGGATGCTGGGATCCACACTTCAATTCTCATGCTTACCTGGGAAGCACTCTTTATGGCTGAGCAAACTCTCTATCTGTTATGTTATTTTATATAAACATTATAATAAAATTATAATTCAATTTGACATAGTAAGTAGAAGTATAGAGTCTAGAAACGCTCCTTAAGGACTTTGTCCCTTACTAGTCCTATGGGTGTCATGCAACAGGTAACACACTCTACCTGATGTTTTATTAATTCTGCTGTGGCATAGAACAAAGAATCAATGAGATAGATCAATGGATAAGGACGCTTTTTGTCGTGCCTGAGGATCTATTTTATCCCAGGACCCACATGGTGGAAGAAGAGGACTCACACATGCTGTTCTCTGATTGCTACGTGTGTATTGTGGTGCATGTGCTCATGGAAACCCACATTCAATAAACACATGTAATAAACTATTTAGTGCTAAGAATATAGCTTGCTAGAGTGGTTGCCTTATAAATATGAGGCCCTAAATTCAATTCCCAGTCCACAAAATATTCAGTCATACTAATGTGTAGCTAAAGAAATATTGGATTTAATGAACACACTCATATATACAGGTACAAATAGAGAGGGAAGCAGGGAAGGAGCTAGGGAGGGAAAGAAGGAAGGAGAGCGGTGGGAAGGGAGGAAAGCACACTACCTGACACACATCCCTGAAATATAGTATTATTACATATGGTTATTGACAAATTAATTTATGCTATCTCAACCCTTTGTTTATGGTTGTGAATATACTAGAATCTGGCGCTTAAGAAAGGAACTATCTACCAAGTTATTAAGTGTTATAGCAGAATGCTTACCTCATCATAAAGCAAGAAAATGTAAAAAGAAAAAAAGTTTGTGTTAGAAGTAACCAATTCTGATATTAATTGCAGAAAAGTTTATCTACATAGAAACCAAGGGCACACAAATGCACATTTTTCAAGAGTTCAGCTACATTATTGCAAAACATATCACTACACAACAATCAACTACTTTTCTAGACACTGCCAACAAAGAAAAATGTGAATAAAGGCTAGCATTGACATTAGTACCAGGATGCCAAATACTAAAAAAAAAAAAAAAAAAAAAAAAAAAAAAAAAAAAAAATTAGCCACTGTGGACCTTGATGTCATCTGGAAGAGTTTACAGGCTCTCAGGGAAGTGAGAGTCTTTGGCTAAGAAAGGCAGCACTCGGTCCACACAGAGAGGCTCTCTGGACTATAAATCAAGGTAAGAGAATTTCTTGAGAAGGGGTCTCACAGAGTTCCTTGAGTGGGGATGTCTTAGAAAAATCACCGTTTTTCCTCTAAAGGCCGAGTCAGGGCTTTCTGTGACAGGCATTTCTGTCAACAACCTCCATAGTCCTACGGAAAGTGTTTCAGGGAAATAGAAGACTTTTTATAAAGGCAAGGAATACAAGGCATATGAAGAGAAATACAAATATGTTGAGCTTCTGACCTGAATGATAGCAAAATCCCGCAGAAACCTATATAGCTATTTCTTAATCTCTAATAAACTTATGAAATAAGGGATGTCCCTCAGTCCCGTACTGGTGACAAGGGTATAATAAAGATATTGTTCTGAAGGGTGTGGTCTCCGGAAGTCAAGGAGATAAAGTGTGCCAGAAATTGAGAACACTGAGCTAAGAATAAAGGGTATAAGTTGAGCAGGTACTATCTATAACATGGCCTGTGTTGCCTGCTTTTGATCACTTCCCCCTGATAGGGCTGCCTTGCCTGGTGTCAGTGGACTAGGAGCTCAGTCCTGATGCGACTTGATGTGTTAGGGTGGGTTGCTGGTGGTGGGGGCTTCTCTTTCCTGAGGACAGAACAAAGGGAGGGGCATAGGGGAAAATGGGTGGGGGTAAGGACCGGGAGGAGAGGAGAGAGGCTACGATTAGGATATAAAGTGAATATATAAATTAAAAATAAATTTAAAAATAGTTCTGTGAAAATAGTCACTATTTTTATTAATAATGGCATATTAATGAAAGAGTAAAGGCCTGCTTTAAGGAGATAGTTAACAGTTTTGATTTATAAAATCGCTACCTTAAAAAGATTAAAGATACAAAGTAATGTGGTTCCTTTAGTGTCCTTTGTTTCTTTTTTGGTTTCGGTTTTTGTAGACAAGGTTTCTCTGTGTCGCCTTGGCTGTCCTGAACTTGTTTTGTAGACTTCGAATTCGAATCCACCTGCATCTGCCCCGCACCCCCCTCGCCGTGCTTTCATATTTTATGTTTAAGACTCCCTTGCCCCACCTCTCTGCTTATAGGCTTCTCCTCTAGTATTTCCCTTTGCACAATCACATCATCATCATTTGTTCCGTACTCTCTACTCCACTTCCTTTTTTGTTTGTTTGTTTGTTTTTGTTTTGTCTTGTTTTTCGAGACAGGGTCTCTTTGTGTTAGTCTTGGCGGTCCTGGACTCGCTTTGTAGACCAGTTTGGCCTCATACTCACAGCGATTCGCCTGCCTCTGCCTCCGGGGTGCTGGGATTAAAGGCATGTGTCATCATGCCTGGCTTTACTCCCTCTTTCTCAATCCCAGCACTCTGGAGGCAAAGGCAGGTGGATTGCTGTGATCGAGGACAGCCAAGAATACACAGAGAGACCCTGTCTCGAAAAAAAAAACAAAAAACCAACAACAACAATAAAAACACAACCCTCTTTTTCCTCTATCATTGGCCCTCATCTAGTTTCATAACCTAAACCACCCCAAGTAAGACCGGATGTGAGGTGGACTGTTTTGCTCCACAGCTTCCGGTAACAGTGAGTGGATGTGACGTATACTGGCTTCCGGTTTGGCTATCTGAAGAAGGTGAAAACTCGCCAGAGCGCAGACTCGGAGCCAGAGCGCGTCTTCGTCCTTCAGCCAGCGGAGGAATTGCCGGCCCCGGCCCTGAGGTGCTTGAAGGTGAGGATATAGGAAAAGTTATAGGTACTTTCGAGGTATAAACTTTTCCACACAATTAGAATGGCCTTTTCTGCCCCTTACCGTGCTTCTACTGACGGCCCTGGTGGGGAAGGCCTGATGTGGTAATCTGGTTTACGGCAGCTTCCGTTTTGGAATTAAGAAACAATTTCTCTGGTGGGGTTTTATCCGGGCCCATAAAGGGAGGAAAGTATACCACACAAGGCTGGACCTACATCAAAATGAAACAGTGTTGTAGCGTCTCAGGGACCGCTTCCAGATAGAACGTAGCTTCTCAAAACCATCTCCGTGGCAAGCCCTCAGAAACTGCAGCGTCATGGTCCTCCGATTGCTAGACATCCATGTCAGTGTCTCATTGAAGGCATGCATAGGGCGTGCACAAATCCAAATCAAAGGGGACCCGCTGCCAAGATGAGAAAGTAAGCGACAGAGCTCCCATCCACAAGCAGTTTTTCTTCAGTTAACTACTTCTTTTATTAACTTACTTACTCACTTTACATCCTAGTTGTAGCCCCCTCTTCCCTCCTCTCTTGCCAGGCCCACCTTCCCTTTCCCCCTCCCCCCTTCTACTCCTTTCCCCCTTCCCCCCTACCCTCTCTCTCCAGCCCCTCCCTCCTCTCCCCCTCCCTCTGCCACTCCCTCCTCTCCCCCTTCCCTCAACCACTCCCTCCCATCCTCCCTCTCTCCCCACTCCCTCCTGCCCCTCCCTCCTCTCCTCCTCCCT
Source organism: Acomys russatus (assembly GCF_903995435.1). NCBI lineage: Eukaryota > Metazoa > Chordata > Mammalia > Rodentia > Muridae > Acomys > Acomys russatus. Next base: position 110,283,654 of record NC_067169.1, read on the forward strand.
CCACCACTCCCTCCTATCCTCCCTCTTTCCCTACTCCCTCCCTCCCCCACCCTCTTTCACTCCCTCCCCCACCCTCTTTCACTCCCTCCCATCCTTCCTCTCTCCCCACTCCCTCCAGCCCCTCCCTCCACCACTCCCTCCCCCCCACCCTTCACCACTCTCTCCCATCCTCCCTCTTTCCCCACTCCCTCCCCCATCCTCTATCACTCCTTCCCATCCTTCCTCTCTCCCCACTCCCTCCAGCCCCTCCCTCCACCACTCCCTCCCTCCCTCTCTATCCACCACTCCCATCTGTCCTCCCTCCCTCTCCACTCCCTCCCTCCCCTCCCTCCAGCACACCCTCCTCTATCCCCCCTCCTATTCCTCAGAAAAGGGGAGCCTCCCTACCCACCAGCCTAGATCATCAAATCACATGAAGACTGAGCATGTCCTCTTTCCCTGTGACCTGGCAAGGCAGTCCTGCCAGGCGGAAGTGATAAAAACACAGGCAACAGAGTCCATGTCAGATTACTAGAGGACCCACATGAAGCCTGAGCTGCCCATAGGCTACATCTTTGTAGGAGGCTTAGGTCCAGCCCATGCATGGTAATTGGTTGGTGCTTCAGTCTCAGCAAGCCCCTCTGGTCCCTAGTTAGTTGCCCTGTTGGTCTTCTTATGGAGCTCCTGTCACCTCTTGGTCCTTTTAATTCCACCTCCTACACACACACATGCACACACACACACCCATTTCTACTAGACTACCATGCTTCCCCCAATGTTTGGCTGTGAGTCTCAGCATCTGTTTCTAACCACTGCTGGGCGAAATCTCTCAGAGGACGAATCTGAAAAGCTCCTGCCTGCAAGCATAGCAGAATACCATTAATAGTATCAGGGGTTGGCTCTTTTCTATGGGTGGGTCTTGGGTTGGGCCAGGCATTGGTTGGACATTCCCTCAATCTCTGATCTATCTGCGCTATCTTTATCCCTGCATTGCTTGTAGGTACGGTAAGTTTTGAGTCAAAGTTTTATAAATGGGTTTGTGTTCTCCTTCCGATAGTCAACTACTTCTTGCAAAGGAAAAATTAGTTTCTTCCCTGGAGTTTCCCTTGGTATCCAAACTACATTTAAAGGCAGGCCCCATACTTGGCAGTAGGTAGCCAACACGAAGCATACCCAGTAGTATTGTTGGAGATTTTTCGTCTTGTAATGCTTTGTTCATTTGTTTTCTCTTAGTACTGGCTTTTTGCTTGCACATTATGGTTTCAATTTAGTGTTTTTGTTTTTTCTTTTGTTTTTTGGTTTTTAGACAACGGTTTTCTGTATGTGTCTGGCTTTCCTAGAACTCACTCTGTTGGCCAGGCTGGCCTCAGAACTCAGAGATTCACCAGCAGATTCTGCCAGTTGAGTGAGAGCTGGGATTAAAGACATGAACCACCACTGCCAGGGCTGATTTTTAGTTTTTAGTGGTTTAACTTGTGTGTGTCGTCCATGCACCTGTATGCGTGCCTATGAGCATGCACATTCATGCATATGCATGTGTACATACATTCTTACACATACTCATTCATACATATGTATGTATTCACTCGCATGGTGTGCTCCTGCATGCATGTCTATACATTTCTTATTCTCTTAGGTTTTTTTTTTGTTTTTGTTAGTTTGTTAATTTTGTTTTATCCTTGTTTGTCTTTTTTATTTGTCCCTTTTTCTTTTGTAAAGACTTACTTATTTTTTATATGCATTGGTATTCTGCTTGCATGTCTGGGCTAGGGTACCAGCACTCCTGAAACTGGATTTGTACAGACAGTTGTAAGCTGCCATGTGGGAGCTGGGAATTGAACTTGGGTCCTTTGGAAGAGCAGTCAGTGCTCTTAACAGCTGAGTTATCTCTCCAGCCTTTCTTTTTTTCTGTCTTTTTGGTTTGTTTGTTTGGTTGGTTAGTTGGTTTTGGTTTTTTGAGAGAGAGTTTCTCAGTGTAGCCTTGGCTATCCTGGAACCCTTCTTGTTTTCTTAAGAGAGAACAAAATGAGTCTTGATATTAGAGAGTGGTAAAATTAGGAAGATCTGGCAGGAGATACCAGAGGGGAAGCCGTGATCAGAACATATTGCATGAAAAAAACTATTTTCAGTAAAACAAAATAAAATATAGAACTACTTTTCTCCTACTATTAGTCCAAGAAGGTCCCAAACAGCTATGTCTGTATGAGAATTCTCTCATTTCTAGGACTTTTGGAGACTTCACAAAGGTGGGGATTGTTCTCAATATATTGAGTATTTTGTGTTAGTTTTTACATGGGAGGAATATGCTATGGTAAGACTTAAGTTGACAGAAGGAAGGACTCTGTAGGGAGACCAATAGGCCTCTAATTCACATGCATGATGGATTATGTGGCTGCTGTTGCCAAGGTCTAAATGATACTGAGCTGGAGTCACCTTTCTACCTTTGCCTTACTGGTCTTAGGAGGTCAAAGTAGTGTCCTAAGTGAGAGACTTAATTTATGTTAGCCACTGTGAGGACATTGAATAAAAATAGATGGGATCCCTGTGCTCATAGAGATTTGGTACCTCTGCCCTGAGAGACCTTACTTTCCAGTTTACTGGTTTGTTTTGCTATTATTTGCCCCTGTAGTGCCAAAAGACTAAAATCAGTTTATTAAAGAGAGGTAGGTGTTTTACGCCTTGCCAGAATAAATTAGAGGCTAGAGGGATGGTCCCTTTCATAGGAATAGATGAAACCTAGTCCATGGTTACTGATATTAAGAAGGTCTATCCATTTCATAACTGTATGGACCCCTAAAAGTTCATTTGTATCTACCATTCAGCCCTGAGACTAGGACCCAAGTCTGTGCTTGGTCTATAACCTAAGGCCTTCCTATGAGTTGCTCATATGGAGGCTTCAGGAACGAAGGGCCTGGTCATTGAAGTGAATCTTCTACAGAGGCCACAGAGCAGAAGAGAGTACACAGGATGCAGGCCCATGAGACCTATGATAGCTACCTAAGATAAATTTTGAAAAAGCCTTTGTCAATGTTAACAGCTTCCAAAATCTTCACATTCTTTCTCTCACCCTCAGGCCACTGTCAACTTTTTCCTGCCAGTTACTTGGAAAACAAATTATAATGTCCCACAGGCAGAAGGATGAGCAAGGCCTTGAGGGCCAGCTGGAGGAGGAGGTTGCTGCAGCTAAGGAAGTGGCCACCCCAGAGGAGGTACCTGCTGCTGGGGATTCCCAGGAAGCCTGTTCTTCCTCTGCTTCCATCCAAGCCAATTCATCAAGCAAAGCAAGCAAAGGTTCTCGTCAGGGAGGTCAAAGCACCTCAAAGGCCTACATGGAGTCCAAGATTTTGTTAAACCGTGCGCTGTGGAAGAAGGTGAAGGAGTTGGTAAAGTTTCTGAGTTTCAAGTACGTGGTAAAGGAGCCTGTCACAGAAGCAGAAATTCTCCAGATTGTTGTCAGAGAGTACAAGGACTACTATCCGATGGTCTTCACCCGTGCCTGTGAATGCATGGAAGTGGTCTTTGGCATTGAAGTAAAAGAAGTGGATGCTTTCAAGCACTCCTACGTGCTTCTGAAAATACTTGACCTCAGCTATGATGGGCGGTTGAGCAATGACGAAGGCATACCCAAGACAGGCCTGCTGGCGTTCGTCCTTGGTGTGATCTTCATGGAGGGCAACCGTGCCCCTGAGAAGAAGATCTGGGAGGTGCTGAATAAAGTTGGTGTGCATCCTGACAAGCCTGATTTTATGTGCGAGAATCCCAGAAAGTTCATCACTGAAGAACTGGTTTTAGAGAATTACCTGGTATACCAGTTGGTACCCCACAGTGATCCTCCATGCTATGAGCTCCTGTGGGGCCCGAGAGCCCATGCTGAAACAAGCAAGATGAAAGTCCTGCAGTTTTTCTCCAAGGTTGCTGGGAGTAACCCCACTTCCTTCACAGCTTTGTATCGGGAAGCTCTGAAAGATGAAGAGGAGAGAGCACTGGCTAGGCTTGCCTCCATAGCCATAGCCAATCCTACTGCCCCAGAAGATTCAGGTTCCGGGGACAAGGCCAGCAATGTCTCCCACCCTGAATAAATTCAAGCTGTTTCTTCATACCATGCTTAAATATTGCAAACAAGTCTTAAAGCAGAAGAGATGTTAGTTTCTTTTTTTTTTTTTTTTTTGGACTGTTTCAGATGTTTCTCTTTAGAAGGTTTCTTAGCTTCCGGGTGTAGGTTTGTTGACTGTATTGCTCACACATTTGTTGCTGCTTGTTGGATTTCAGAATAAGAATTTTGCTGTTGTGAAAAGCAAATTGAGAACATTTCCAGGTTGGAGACCTAGAGGAAGAGCCAATAGCATTGCAGCTGAATTTTCCCTAGAAATGTGAAATATTCCAGTAGTAAAATAGGACCAATAAATATGAGAAAGATGTAAAAACATGGTTAATACTGATATCCCTGTATCCTGTTAGTCTGTTTTGTAACACTAAAGATATGCACCTTACTTACTTGGTTTAGTCACAAATGTATGAGAAATTAAAGCTTAATAAAGTGCACTGCCTCGTTTCCCAAGCCAGTGTCTGCTTTTTGAAAAGTATTTTGCTAGTAGTGGAAATTAAAAACTCAGTGAGGAGTATGATGAAGCAGTGTGAAAAACAGAGTTAAGTAAAAGGACTGAGGAGATAGAATTCCAAATGGCATTGTCATGTATAAATGCTCTGAGCCAAGGCATTTTGGGGGCTTTGGGAAACAGATCCTTCTGTGAGTACTAACCTGTTACGGTAGCTAATGGTTCTCGGACAGTGTGGCTGGTAGATGAAAGGGGGACTCTTGGAATGGAACATGCTCAGAGAACTTCTTTTTGAACCATGGCTAAATAATAAATGAATCTCTACTGGGGGTGGGAGCAGTTAGAGAAGATGACTTGAACTCTTGTCTCAGTACAATTGAACATAGTGTGTTACCCAAGTGTTATGTACACAGCACCTGCAAGCATTTCTGGGAAATCTGATTACATCGCCTTGATTTGGTAGCTAGAATTATCTAGGTTGCAGTCTTTCCCCTCGTCTAGGAGAAACCACTCTGCTGTAAGGTCATTTATAATAAGGTAATCTTGACTTTTGTGTAGTCAACTCTAAGCAAGGATTAAATAATTAGTTATAGTTAAATGAATTAAAATAATTAATTGAATGAAAGGTAAAATTTACAGAACAAAAGTCCTATGAACAATATATAGCTTGGGGAAATTACCTCATAAATAAGTTTAAATAATACATATTTGATTAATAAGGATTAATAGTTTTCTTTGAAAATCACATAAACTGTTGACATTTGTTAAAAATACAGTGTTCACAGCACAGATATGACTCGTCGTTTGTATGTATTCCACACACACCCAAATTCTACAAGATGGCTTAAATCCATTTTACAAACAAGAGCTCTGAGACACATAGCATATGGCAGTTTGCCCGAGATCACATGGCTAGGAAATGACAAGTCTGAGAATTAATTCTTGGTCTGAGTTCACCAGGGCCTATGCTGTTCCTGCTCTCACAGTTCATTGCCTTTTTCAGCAGTGGTTTGGGCAACATAAAACATAGCCCTTAAGTAAAAAGGTACTGGAAACCTAATTGAGGAAAGAAGCTAACATTAAAAGAAAAAAAGCCAAAAAAAACAATTTGCAATTCATTGGTGAGTTTTCTTGGGGGTCTTCTAACCCAGTCCCAGAAGTCAAGAGATCTACTTCATCCAGGTACTACCATTTTGTTTCACCCTGGCATTTTGTTAAATGACAGCACCCTTCCCCTAAGCCTCTATCCCTCAGATCTAAGTTGAAACTGGCCTTCTGTACCATAACCGCTTTTGAAGGCTATATCCTGCTTCAAGTGGAACAACCCCACTTTAACTCCCTGACATAGAGCAGTTCCAAGTCCTCCCAGAAGGCTTCTGGATATCCCTCCCCGTATCAGGAATCTCTCTGATCCAATAGCTCAATGGAAAACAATTTGATGCCTGGTCATATCCACTGAACCCCTTTAACACACTCTCAAATAATTTTACAAAAATGAGATGTGAGCAGTTGGAGAAGGAATAAATGAGAGACTGAAATTAACAAGCATTATTCCAGTTTTATTAAGATGTATTATTTGCCCCTCGCTCAGTATTCAGGTAAGCCCTGTGGAATAGAAAGCATGGAGGACTCCAGGAGGAGAAAAAGGCCCTCTTGATCAACTAAGCAAGACAAATAAGAGCTCACAGAGACTGACGCAACAAGTACATGGCTTACAAGGGTCTGCGCTAGGTGCTCTGCATATCTGTTATAGTTGTTAGATTAATATTTTTATGGGACACATGGCTGAAAACAAGTGGGTCTCTGACTCTCGGGTCACTTTCTCCTACTGGGTTGCTAAGTTCAACTTTGATAGGATAGTTTTTGTCCAGTGTTTTATTTTGTCATGTTTGGCTGTTACCTCTTAGGTACCTGTTGTTTTTAAGTAAAGATAGAAAGGAGGTACATCCAGAAGGAAGGGGAAGTGTGGAAGAACTGAGAAGAGTTGAGGGAGAGGAAATTGTTACGAGGACATATCATATGAGAAAAGAATCTATGTTTAATAACAGGAAAAAGCTAACTTTTTTGCACTGATTTTTCTACACTTTTATGAATTAAACATTTTTTTTTTATTTAAAGATACCATACTTTGAAGCAGGCCACTGAGCAAATACACAAATGAATGGCTTTCCTTAGATGGCTGAAAAACTAAAGCCTTCTGCACAAGTGGCACATGAGAAAGACCAGAGAACATACATAGGAAGCCAAATCTATTTTTTTTAAAGATTTATTTATTAAGTATACAGTGTTTTGCTTGAATGTACACCTGCACACCAGATGTGCACCAAATTTCATTATAGATGGTTGTGAGCCACCATGTGGTTGTTGGGAATTGAACTCAGGACCTTTGGAAAAGCATGCAGTGCTCCTAACCTCTGAGCCAGCTCTCCAGCCCCAGGAAGCCAAATCACTTAATGCCCTGGAGATGAATAGTGGTTCTTTGGTGGACATTCTATCTCTAATGGGCAAAGAAAATAATGTTTAGCCATCTATGCATGGCTTCTTGTCTGTGTTCTCTCACCACAAAAGTCTTGAGAGCTGGAGTTGCAACTCAGTGACACACAAGCTCAAGACTCAGGGTTCAATGCCCAGTACTATAAAAGAAGAAGATAGAAAAACATCTTGGCTCCCAGTTTACCCAAAGTTACCTGTATAGTGTAGCATATGTGGATTTCCTGAGTGGAGATCCCTATTGCTTATTGCTTGTTTGGGGGCCAATGGCGGGGGGAGTAGTAGATTCTGGAATTTGGACTTTGATGGAGATGTACAAAGGAGTGGAAAGCCCCAAGAACATAAGTAAAACCTGCCTTTTGGCTCTGTGGGTAACTTTTTACATTCATCCTCCTCATCTCAAAAGACTGTCTGTTCTATGGAAAGAAAAACTTTATTCCATTCAAAACAAATGAGGTTCTTGGAACATTCATCTATATTTCCAAAATGTTGAGAAGATTCTGATGTCTCCTTGAAAATGAAGTCTATGGTTTGTATCACTTTATTTGTTTATTATTTATTGTTTGATCATCATTTCTATCTCCTTGAGAAGAAACTCTTCTTAGTCAAAACAAGATAGTCCAGGAGGTCAGCAAAGGTTTCTTGATCTCTAGTGGAGGAGGGAGAGAGATGGAGATGCGTGGCAGAGAGATCAAGAGAGCATGGGACAGATCTTAGAATGAGAACATGACAGTGAGTAACCAACTGGTATTTGAAGTTTGGTTCCAACTCTTCTGAGTTAACACACATCCCTTGTTTGCTTGAGTGAGCCATTAATTTCTCCTTTTTTATATGAGATTAGACTTGGGGTTTTTATTACCTATTCTTAAAATGCCCAACTGTTAAAACTGAAAACATTGTTAATACATCTACGCTTTCTTTCCAACTACAACCACCTCCTTTGATATTCTGATGACACCCTTGTTTTCACAATTAGTTTTCTCACATGCCACTCATTTACTGAGATGTTGAATATTTAAATTATTATAGGACTAGATATAAACTTAACCTTTACAGATATATGTGGTCCTACCTTTAAAAGGTCCCTGTGTTTGTTTTAATGCTTAATACTTGTCAAATTGAAATTCTTTCTCTGAGACTGTTTTCTATGGGTGGAGTCTGATGGAACAATGAAGCATGCACGTAAACAGGGGAAATGTGTTAGGCACTGAGTAAGTGTGAATGCCGAGTAGCTGGTGTGGCCATCCACAGCATACACAAGTGCAGGGCTTATGGGTCACATGAGACCCCAGTGGCTAGAACCTGGGTCCATATTAGGAGCAGTAGTAGTGTCAGCAGCTGTGGGTCACAGATGGGGGCAATTTCTGGAAAACAAAGAGATTGACATGTCTAGTTGTTCCCAGAGCCTAATGCTGAAGCATTTTCATAAATATTTAAGTCACTGCCCTGAATGTCAGGATAGATCTGATTGTTTTAGTAAATCACTGTCTAATAAAAAAGAGAGGGGTGAAGGGAAGGAGGAATAGGAAGGGCAAGAGAATAGATATTATAGTAATATGTAATATGTATTGGAAAGTTTTTAGAATATTTCACACTATAGAATCTGTGGTTTTGGATTTTGTTGCAACATTGCAAAACAGAGCTCCCAGGACTAGAATCAGGAATCCAGTTTATAGATGATCGTGTTGCACAAGAAACACTATGGTTCTCAAATGAAGACTTGTGTGCTTTTTCTTCTCTGCTTGAAATATACCTGATATAATCATCTCAAAAAATTTTCACATAAACATTTTCTCCATGGGGACGATAACCATAATGAAAAAAGATCCTGGCTATTACTGTCCAAGAGCACTTGTTGTGATAATGAAGTATTCACTACCAGTGGCTTTTGACACATCAAATAATGCTAATATAATCAAGAAGGAGAATATTTAACTTTAATGTAAATGAGGCAAGTGACTAATATAATGGACATCAAAGCTTTAGAAACTGATTTTTAGGAAACCCTTGAAACTCTTTTTTTTTTTTTTAATTATTATTTTTTTTATTAATTTATTCTTGTTACATCTCAATGTTTATCCCATCCCTTGTATCCTCCCATTCCTCCCCCCCCCCCATTTTCCCATTATTCCCCTCCCCTATGACTGTTCCTGAGGGGGATTACGTCCCCCTATATATTCTCATAGGGTATCAAGTCTCTTCTTGGCTACTTGCTGTCCTTCCTCTGAGTGCCACCAGGCCTCCCCCTCCAGGGGACATGGTCAAATGTGAGGCACCAGAGTATGTGAGAAAGTCGTATCACACTCTCCACTCAACTGTGGAGAATATTCTGACCATTGGCTAGATCTGGGAAGGGGTTTAATGTTTACCTCCTGTATTGTCCTTGGCTGGTGCCTTAGTTTGAGCGGGACCCCTGGGCCCAAATCTGCCTATCATATTGTTCTACTTGTAGATTTCTAGGACCCTCTGGATCCTTTTATTTTGCTGTTCTCCCATGCGTCTCTCATTTAGAGTCCCAATAGGATCTTTATTTTGGTTGAGAATTTTTTGAGAATAGTATGTAGGTTACTTTCATAAATCAAGGGTTGTGACTTATGAGATGGTTCAGTGGGTAAAGGCACTGAAGGGATCTGAGATTGATCCCTGGGGTTCATTTTGTAGAGGGAGAGAACTGACTCACACAGGCTCTCCTCTTTTTTCTGCAAGCATGCTTTAACATGTGTGTGCACTGCCATATACTCAAATAAGCATGATTTGGGTGCTGGAGGGATATCTCAGTGGTTAAGAAAACCTGCTGCCCTTTCAGTGACTTAGATTCGGTTCCCAGTCCACAAGCCAGACCGCTCACAACTGCCTGTATCTCCAGCTTCAGGGGATTCAAAGACCTCTTTTGGCCTCTATGGATACCTGCGCATTAGTGATATACATACCTGTAAGTAATATTAATATTATTATTTAAAAATAAAGGATTGTCAAATAGTTACATAGATCTCATTGTGGTGCCATGAAGTAGAAATAGAACTGATCAGTAAATAGTTACATGGGGGCAAATTTTATACTTTATAAAGAATTTCTAACATGTAGCATGTCTAAGGTGGAACAGGTGACAAGAAGAAATACTTCTCTGAGTTCTTTCCTGTACTTTAGACTTGATGTTAGGAATTGACCCTATCAAAAAAATTTGTTTCCAGCTAGATAGATGTGCAATACTGAAGTCTAAGGACACTTAGACTAGGTGGTTGTGTCTATATTTCTATTAAACACTTGATGAAATAGACTGTCAGTCTTTGAGATTTATTGTTTTATTTTGTATTCACACTTTTAAAATTTTGTTACTAAGGTAATTTATGGGAAACAAGAAAACTAAATATGAGGGTTTTTTTCCCTTCAGGCTATCAACATTTTCTTCCTATAAGTCCTTCACCTCACAGCATTAATAGCTTTGTAAAGTTATGTTCCTATATACTATTAGGTAAATACGGTGAAAAATGGGATTTCTTAGTCAGATAACAGTTGATGCTAATTACTCCTAGTAAAATATTATATTACTTGATGGAAGTGGTTTCCATAATTAGTTTATATATTTATAATACTGAAATATCTTTTATGTGGCTTTTGACTTCAGAAAAATACAGTTAAAATGGTTATGCCATTTCTTTACCAATTCAAAGGCAGCAAAGGACAAGTGCTTTAACAACCAAATATTGACATAGTGACAAGTACTATGCAGACACTGTGGCTACTGTGGGAGTGGGAGATGCACCATGGTCTTTGCATCCATGGAGCTCGTAGTTAAATTGAGCAGCTGAATAGGTAAATTCTCACTGATAGCTTGGAAATTAATGGTGTCCTGTTGATGTTATTTATATAAAACAGTGTTTGTTTCTCTTAGCTTATTTCTTAAAATGGCTATCGCACAAATAAATTGAGACTCTTTTATAATACGAGGCTTTATAACACAATCTGAACAGTTTAAGTCTGTTCTTAACATCCCAGCAATTCTTGCACTTTGTAGCTTACCTAGGCTGCATCTCCTTCCTCATGATCTTCCTTTGACCTGTCCCTGTAGATGAATCCCCTACTTTGCTTCCTAACTCCTCCTCCCCTGGCAGGCATGATGTCCAGCTCTATTCTTTCCCCTGTTCATTGATTGGCTGTAAGCTGCTTTATTGACATATCAGGGAGACAATTGGGAAGCAGTATTTACACAAAAGTTAGACAGTAAAATTTCAGAACAAGGCTTGCAACTAGACACGGGGGATAGAGAAACTGGCATTTAAACTGCACAATAACCTTATGCCTACAACATCCTCATAGGAAGAGCACAAGAGGGGTATGGAAGCTCAAGAGAATTGGCACATGAAGCAGCCTAAATTGAGAAGGGAAGAAAGTAGATTATTAAGCACATGTGTACATCAATTTAGATGTGAATTTTACACTGAATATATAAACATGTGTATACTTTCCTTGGAAATTATTTGTCCGTAGAACCATCTCTTGTCATCTACTGCTTTGCCAGGTAATACATTCATCTTGAGTGTATCAATTTCTGTACTAGCCAGTATTTTGTAACCATGTTGGTTCAGCCAATGGGGAAATTAATAGAAGACTAAATACCAGACGAGTGAAATTAGAAAATATTTCTAATTTTAATGAACCAGAATGCATCTCTTCCAATGGCTGCATGTTCTCAATGCTCCTAATCCCCAACATTATTCTTACCACACGGAAGGTTAGAGTGTTGCAGAGCTCTGTCCTTCTAGCATGACATGAGCCTTATCCTCTCTCTTGAAATCAAGGCAGCTGGGATTAAGGGGATGAGACCCTCACAACGTTGGATCTAGTAACATTCTGTAATGGAGAGGAGAGAGGCTCACAAATAGCTTATAACACAATTTGTAAGTGAAAGAGGTGTGTGGGGCTTGTCCTTCTACAAGGATATAGAATTGGGTAGTTGTTGCTGGGGAGACAGACTTTTTTCTTTTTCTTTTTAATTTTTTTTTATTAATTTATTCTTGTTACATCTCAGTGGTTATCCCATCCCTTGTATCCTCCCATTCTTCCCTCCCTCCCATTTTCCCATTATTCCCCTCCCCTATGACTGCTCCTGAGGGGGATTTCCTCCCCCTGTATATGCTCATAGGGTATCAAATCTCTTCTTGGTAACCTGCTGTCCTTCCTCTGAGTGCCACCAGACTTTTTTCTTTAGTGTTATTATTCATCCATATGTTGCCCACAATCTTGCAGATAAACCCTTACCTATATTCTTATGATTAATATAAGTTAAACACGCTGGTTAGTCAAAGAGTCCAACACTTTTAGATCCAGGAAGAAAAGCAGTCCAGAAAGATATTTACTGTTCTGCACAAAATGGGATAATTGCCAGATGTGCCCTTCCCTAGTAATCATTCTTGGAAGGATTCAGGCAGAGATCTTCAGTACTGCATATTCTGACTTTCATGGTGGGAGTCTGTTGGCATTATTTTTTATCCTATTCATTTGGGTTATCTTATACCTCTACCTCCCTTCTACCAACACCCCAACACTAGGTTGTGAGAAAGTTAGTGGGGAGAGAGGCAGAGTTCTCTTTAGCTACTTCTGGCTAGTTAGGATTGTCAGGTTCTTTGGGAAATACCAATCTCAGGATATCCAGCAGCCCAGCAAACAGCAAATGAAGCAGGAGCCTTCTTTCTTCTCCAAAAATCTCCTCGAAGTGACTTCCTCTTTCTGGGCCCTGATATTTATACCCTCTTTGAGTTCTCAGAGTTTTACTAATTGCAGCTGGCAAAGACCACACCCCTCTCTGACCTTCACAAGGCAATTGTCAGCTGTGGACAAACTAAAAACAGCTCCATATCCCACAGTGGAGATTAAAAGCCTGTTTAGTTTTAAAAGAGACCCAAACTTCCATTACAGGAGTCTTAGTGAGGTGACATTTCCTATGAGAGAGCCCAAGTTTTGTTGCTAGAAGATTGAGTCCTGGACCTGCAAGGTATCAAGTAAGGAAACAGAAGGAGGGGTGAAATGTGTTCTCACACTAGAAGGAATAGCTGACCTGAAAATTTCTGGCTGCTATACCACAGAAGTATCAGGGTACCAGAACTGCTTTACATAGACTTTTATCTGAAAATTGTGAGAGAGATGGTATCAGATCAGCATAGGGAAGTCTCCTCAGCCGGAATTGAAGCATAAATAGAAGGAACTCATGGCTGAGAGACCATGCCATGACAGATATACTACTTGTTCAGGAAGTATTTCCTCTGAGGCTCCAAGCTGGGTGCCCCATCCCTGAAATTTGCTAAGTTACATGCAAGGAATCCAAGGAAACTGAAGTTTTCTGGAGAGGACTCAATTCCTGTCATCAAAGAAACATTCCTGGCCTTTTACAAGACATGCAGGGACAAAGATACAACATATAAGGACTGTAGCGATGGCTCAGTGGTTAAGAGCACAGTTTGTTCTTCCAGAGGTGCTGAGTTCAATTCCCAGCAACCACATGGTGGTTCACAATCATCCATACTGGGATCCAATGCTGTCTTCTGATACACAGGAGTACTTACAGATAAAGCAATCATATACATTAAGTAAATAAACCTTTTTTTAAAAAGATAGAACAGATAGAACAGAGATTGAAGGAATATCCAACCAATCCCTGGCCCAAACCAAGACCCACCCATGGGAGAGAGCCAACCCCTAACACTATTAATGATATTCTGCTATGCTTCTTCATGGGAGTCTAGCATAGCTGTCCTCTTAGAGGCTCCATCCAGTAGCAGATCGAAACAGGTGCTGAGACTCACAGCCACACATTGGGAAAAGCATAAGGAGTCTAGTGGAAACGTTTGGGTAAAAATAATAGGACCTAGAGGTGGTAAGAGCTCCATAAGAAGATCAATAGTGCCAACTAACTTGGCACCAGAGGGGCCTTTGGAGACTGAAGCACCAACCAAGGACTATGCATGGACTGGACCTAGGTCTTCTACATATATGTAGTTGATGGGCAGCTCAGGCTTCATGTGGGTCTCCTAGTAAGGGGAGTGGGGGCTATCTCTGAAATGGACATGGTTGCCTGCTTTTTGATCAATTCCCCCTGGTGAGACTGCCTTGCCAGACCATACGGGAAGAGGATGCCCTCAGTCCCCATTTGCCTTTATGAGCTGGCATGGGTGGGTAAGGGGGCTCCTCTTTTCTGAGGAATAGGGGAAGGAGAGAGAGGGACTGGGAGGAAAAGTGGGGGGGGTGACCATTCCTGGGATGTAAAGTGAATAAATAAATAAATTAATAAAAAAAATAAACATAAGGACCACCATGGCCTATTAGAATCTTCCACTTTACACACAAGCATATAGGCTGGTAACATAGCCATCCCAATTTGTTCTCCTTGGTAGGTTGCAGGCAGGATCATAACTGTCAGTGTTTCATAAGTTCATTGTGCAGAGTTTGAGAAAGAAGAGTCTTTTGTAAGACAGCTGGAATAAGCTGAGTACGAGAGGAGTCCCAGCCTTGGGAAATAGCAGGAGTAGGCCCAGATGGAGGACTGGGAACTTTCATATACAGAAATAGGTAACCTGGTTCCTCTTGACCAAGTAGAAGCAGGCAGGAGGTTCCAAGACTTTCCACTTATGCCACTTATGTGTTTTCTGAGTTAAGGAGGTAGGGTTTGTTTTGAGGAGGAGAGACTAGGATATGCAATGGAGGAGTGCCAAGCTTGTAGGTGGAGAAAGAGCTCTGAGGGAGGAGTAAGAACTTTCTCTCCATCCAGAAAAATACAGGGCACTAGTATAAATTTCCCGGAGGCACCAGGCTGTGGCTCTTAATTTTTGTTTTCTAATTGCCATACTGAGAGTTCTAAGGAACAGACACATTTTATGAAGTGAGTCAAAAGGGTCACAGAAGAAGGAGCCACAGCCTGTGTTAATATTAGGAGTAAGAAAAAGTCCTGAGAAAGGCTTTGGAAAATATGCAGGGAAGACTGAGGGGCTTCTTCCCATGAATATAGTAGTTCTGGTCTGGCCAACAGTAGCAGCAATCACTAGGAGACTCTAGGCTGATGCTTTTTGTTTTCTTAGTTGCCATCTCATAGGTGTTCCCAGAGGAGATAGAATTGTCTTAGTTTTGGGAAAGATGAAACTGAGTTATTTGTATCCACAGATACAGGAGCTCACATCCTATCTGCCCTCACAGTATTGGACTAAAAACCCAAGACTATGGGACTTAAGTTTCATGTGGACAGTTTTAGTGAGGAAACTGAACTTGGACAAAGAGTCCTAGTCTTTACAGAGAGGACTTGGAGGGAGGACTGGAGGTCCCTGTTACCCACAGTAATAGGGGTAGCTCAGGTTGCCCCAGAAGAGACACAGGTAGACTTCAGGCCAAGCCTTTGCTCCTAATTTTTGTCTCCTTCCATGTTGTGTTGATCACAGAATAAGGGAGGCTTTTGGTGCAAACACTAGTTTGGTATTGGGGGGTGGTGATAATAATGCCAGGCTTGAGGGCAACAGCTCTTGAAAAGTAAATTGGAACATGCCTTATATACACAGTAATATGGGTTCCTAGTCCAGCTTGTCCAGGGAGATGCTGTGGGAGGCCCCAGGTTAGGCCCAGACTTATACCAGTTTCCCAGATTATTATGTCCCAAACTCCACACTTATGGAAGTTCTTGGGATAAATATGCACTAGAGTCAGCAGAGAAATATTCCCAGCCTGGAGACATATGGAATCAAGGTCAGTGCCACAGAATACATTTGAAGAAAGAGGGAGGATAGAGAATTTTCTGTCCCCCATAGAGCAGTGTCCTTGGAGGCTGGAGTCAGCTCAGTCAGTCCTGTAGGAGACCTAGTTTGATAACAGTCAAGGATGGAAGACTGAGGGATGCTCCCACTAATCTCTTCCTGCTGGAGCAGTTATCTCTAGTTGGCTCATGCTGAGCTTTCAGTGTTATGAGTGCATTCACTATATCAGAAACCAGGGTGGAGACATGTGTCTCTCTCCAAAATAGAATTTTCTGAAGCTAAGTATGTTCTCAAGATAGGTCAGTTTTGTTGGCTGGAATTCACTAAATATTCCTGCTTTGACTCAATAGATATGACCATAATAACGAGTTCTTTTATTCCAATCTCAATTACCTTATTAACTTGCAAGTCACAATTTACACTTAACACATCATACTGTAGTGTGTGTGTGTGTGTGTGTGTGTGTGTAGCAAAATGGTTAAGAAAGGGCTAAAGCCATTGAAGAGTTCAGAGAGGCTATCATAAAAGCATAGGCAGAAAGTTTTTGTAAGGAGCCAGGTAAAATCTGCAAACTTCCGGTGCACAGTTATTCAAGGCTCAGAATTTAAATGCAGATCTTCTTGTCAGGCCATTTTCAGTGTCAGTTTTAAATGTATTGGGTCAGGCAGGAAAATACCAGAGAGCTGGAGCTCAGGGACAGAGGCAGAGATTGTTGCCTGTGGCAACTTTTGTGAATGACACTTGGGATGAGGTGATAGTTCAATGAACTTACAGCACCCCAGTCTGTAGGTTTTCTTTCTCGTATAGTCCCAGGTGAGAGGTTGTATGTGATATGTTGGTACCTCTAATATGCTTATGAGATGATTTGTCTATTTTAACGTGTTATTATTCATTATTTATCAATTTGTGCTTCCCGGTGTGCTGACAGATTGTAGCTATTTCCTTATGTAAGAACAATGTAGAATCATTGTGTCTGCAGTTACACCCCAAAAGGAGCAACTCAGGTCACACTGTTGCTTTTAAGTTATGACCATATAGAGAGGGAGGAAGTCCCCCTCAGTCATAGACCTAGGGGAGAGGAATAGGGTGAAAGCGGGAGGAAGAAAGGAATGGGAGGAAACAAGGCATGGGATAATAATTGAGTTGTAATCTGAATAAATTAATAAAAATTTAAAAAAAACTAATTCAAAGCTAGGCACTGCCTCGTACCTGGAGTTTTGTACTACATAGAATCAGCAGAGGAGACCCAGTCTTTCTCAATGCACCCACTGCACTGTTACTGAGAACAGAAAAGCACATTCATTTTTTTTATCTGAAGGTGTAAAGCTTAAACAAGTGGAATCCAAATGTAACTGTCAGTAAGAAAATCAGTGTTTCTTGTAGATGAGGCCCAGTTGTGCTGATCACAGCCCAGGTCAGAGAGTTCCAAGACTCTGAGCCTGGACAAGGTGTATGTGCCTGAAATATCTGGCGTAGTAGAACAACTTTTTGTAAAAAAAAAAAAAAAAAAAAAAAATTCAGAGATTTGTTATTTGCATTTGGTCATATGTGTGTGTATTTGTAAGTTTGCTACTGCACCCCTCTCTATGTAATCCGTGGAGGTAAAAGAACAACTTTGTAAAGTTGGTTCTCTTGTATTCTTATATGGCTCCAGGGATTGAACTCAAGTTTTAGGCAGGGATCTGCCCAGCCATCTCACCATCCTTAGTTCAGTATCTTTGGCCAATGCAATTGAGTTTTCATTTGGTACTACAACTACTTTCTTGATGTTCTCAAATGAATTATTTATATTTACCAATTGTTTATGGAATGTATCAGATGCTTTGAGAGTTCCTCCAAGTTCGTTTCAATAACTGTCCGTAACTCCCATTTATCCACAGGATTGTTTGGATTCGAACACATTCATGTCTATATGACATTTCTCACCTTTGGATGTTTATCAGATGTCATTTCCTCTCTTTTTAGTATCATAAGTGAAAATGTATCTCTGTAGTCATCAGCCAATTCTGATTCCATATACATTGTATATTTTGTCTTCTAATTTTATGCTTCTTGTTACTGTGTCTAACTAGTTATCATATTCAGTTGCTTCTTTTTTTTTTTTTTACACATTTACTTATCTTTATTTCAATCAATTACAAACATAAGAACATAGGTGGTACATTTGCCCTCACAGTATCTTTAATCTTCTCCCTTATTTTGTGTAAGCCTAGATGCCCCTTAAAAACCAATTTTATTTCTGTTAGTGCCTCAATTTACTTTAATGTTTCTTGTAACAATAGCCTATTGTATGCTTGAAAGGATAGCTTCATTTTGTCATTGAAAGATCTATTTATTGTTGGTGTTTTTCTTTTAGTTATTTTTATTTTTATTTTTTTTATTTTTATTTTTATTTTTTTTTCTCTTTTTTTTTATTAATTTATTCTTGTTACAGCTCAATGTTTATCCCATCCCTTGTATTCTCCCATTCCTCCCCCCCCATTTTCCCATTATTCCCCTCCCCTATGACTGTTCCTGAGGGGCATTACGTCCCCCTATATATTCTCATAGGGTATCAAGTCTCTTCTTGGCTACTTGCTGTCCTTCCTCTGAGTGCCACCAGGTCTCCCCCTCCAGGGGACATGGTCAAATGTGAGGCACCAGAGTACGTGAGAAAGTCATATCCCACTCTCCACTCAACTGTGGAGAATGTTCTGACCATTGGCTAGATCTGGGTAGGGGTTTAAAGTTTACCTCCTGTATTGTCCTTGGCTGGTGCCTTAGTTTGAGCGGGACCCCTGGGCCCAAATCTGCCTATCATATTGTTCTACTTGTAGATTTCTAGGACCCTCTGGATCCTTTTATTTTGCTGTTCTCCCATGCGTCTCTCATTTAGAGTCCCAATAGGATGCCTTCCCCTCTGTCCCAGTTTCCTGGTAAGTGAAGGCTTTTGTGGGACATGCCCCTTGGGCTAGTATGCAGATATAAGTGAGTATATACCATTTGATTCTTTCTGCTTCTGGGTTAACTCACTCATTATGATCATTTCTAGCTCAATCCATTTATCCACAAATTTCGGGAATTCCTTGTTTTTCATAGCTGAGTAGTATTCCATAGTGTATATGTACCACAGTTTCTTTATCCACTCTTCTACTGAGGGACACTTAGGCTGTTTCCATGATCTGGCTATTATGAATAAGGCTGCTATGAACATGGTTGAGCAAATGTTCTTGTTGTGTGCTGGAGCATCTTCTGGGTATATTCCAAGGAGTGGAATAGCTGGGTCTTGAGGAAGCCCTATTCCCATTTTTCTGAGATAGCACCAGATAGATTTCCAAAGTGGCTGTACTAGTTTGCATTCCCACCAGCAATGAAGGAGTGTTCCTCTGATTTATCCTTTTTACATACAGAAATCTGTATGACATAGATCCTCGCTTTTTGTGAGATTTCTTGTAATTGTTCCCAATATTGGCATGCCTGTGTTTGGTCCTTATTTTATTCTTCTTTTCTTCCCATTTGTGTAAGCATATAGCTATGTATTTTCTTATTGCCTATGGCTTTGGAAATATAGAGCTTGTCTTTTTAATTGTAGAATGTCTGACTATAGATGCTATGAGTTCTCCATGTATTGTAGCGTGTGTGTGTGTGCATGCCATGGTACATTTGTGGGAAGTTGGTTCTCATTTTCCACCTTGTTGCAGATGAGGTCTCTCATGTTTCTGGCACTGTACCGCATACTCCTCCTAGCTAGGTGGTCTGCAAACTTCTGGCCAATGATCCTCTGTCTTCACCTCCCATCTCAGTGTTGCAGAACCTGGATGCACACCCCCTTCTAATCCTGGTTTCCGCTGGCTTTTTTAAAAATCATAAATAGATGTTAGCTTTGCTAACTTTATTTATTTAAGTGATCGCATAATTTTTGTCTCTGAGTGTATTTATATTTTGTTTTACAATTTCATATGTCAAAGTATTCTTGTTTACCAGGAATAAAACCAACTGAATTGTGATTTATGATCTTTTAAATGTGTTTTTGAATTAAATTTTGCAAGTATTTTATTAAGATGTTTTGCATCGATGTTCATGTAGGAAATTCATCTAGTTTGGTATATGGGTAATACTGTCTTTGTGTAGTAAGTTTGCCAGTGATATTTCCCTTATATTTTATGTAACAGTTTGAGAAGCATTGGTGTTAGCTGTTCTTGAAAACTTTGGTAGAATGTAACAGTGAATCATTTATCCTGGGCTTCTCTTAGTGAAGAGACCTTTATTACTCTTTCAATTTCATTACTCTGCAGAATTAAGTTGTTTATATCATCTTAATTTCATTTTGGTAGGTCATATAT
This sequence comes from Acomys russatus, assembly GCF_903995435.1. Taxonomy (NCBI): domain Eukaryota; kingdom Metazoa; phylum Chordata; class Mammalia; order Rodentia; family Muridae; genus Acomys; species Acomys russatus. The sequence continues at coordinate 110,303,733 of NC_067169.1, forward strand.
ATCTAGAAATGTATGCATCTATTCTATATTTTCCAGCTTTGAGGATTTTTTTTTCATAATGTTACCTAATGATCAGGTGATTACATTAGTGACTGCTAGATTATTAATTTAGCTCTTTTTTCTCTTTGATTAGCTTGGGGGAGGTTTTGTTAATTATGTTTATCATTTCAGCGAACTGTTTCTGTTTCTTAGATTGTGTTATTCTTTTAGTCTTGGTTCTAATATTTCTGGCCTAATCTCTATTTTTCTTTTTCTTTTCTTTTTTTTTTTTTGAGACAGGGTTTCTCTGTGTAATTTCCCTGGCTGTCCTGGAGCTCACATTATAGACCAGGCTGGCCTTAAAGTCACAGAGATCCACCTGTCTCTGCCTCCCAAGTGCTGGGATTAAAGGCACACACCACCACTTCCCAGCGGCCTCTTGTTTTTCTAAGAAGTTGAAATAAGTCAGTAGGTTGTTCATTTGAGATCTGATAGTTTTAATGTACTCAAAGCTATAAATTGTCCTCTTAGAACTTTTTTGCTGTATTTCAAGCATTCATATATATTTTCACTTTCTTTTGATAGTAGGGATTTTCTCATTTCCACTCAGATTTTTTTCAATCACTGGCCATTCAAGAGATTTTGCTTAGAATGGATATGTATGTATAGTATATGTAGTGGGTTTTTTCTTGCTATCAATCTCCAGTTTCATTATATCATATCATAACATGATAACATACACATACAGACACATACACACATGCATGTGCATTCACATGCACCCACTCGTGCATGCACGCGTGCGCGCGCGCGCGCGCACACACACACACACACACACACACACACACGCACACAATTTTACTGAATTGATGAGAAAGTGGTACAAATTCAGAGAAGCAATCCTGAAGACAAAGCTGATAAAGATACAAGAAACAAATCTCCAAAGGGGATGATGGGAGAACTTTCACATTTGTCAAAGGCAGACTCAACAGGCATGCAGCTTCTAGGGTCAGTTTGGAGTGAGCTGAACATCCTAGACAAGAAACAGCGCCGTGAAGTTGGAGGCCAGGGACAGAGGAGGAGGTTCTTTGCTGTGCCAGATGGCCTGGACAAATCTCAGAACTGGTAATAGGATAACAGCTTGGTATGTCTTCCACATTTCAATCTTAGGGAGCTCATTTTATAGTCTCAGGTGAGAGGATTCCATCTGGTATTACTGAGAAGCTCATGTGTAGTGTTTCTTATATGATTCTAATATATTCACAGGTGTTATTATTTATTGACACAAGTAAATTACTTCTCTATCAATTTATGCTTCCTGGTGTGCTGAGAGATGGTGATTATCTTCTTATGTAAACAAAGTGTAAAGTCATCATTGTCTGGTACTTAACACACCAAAAGGAATAACTCATTTATTTAAAACTGTTGCTTTCTAAAATGGAGTCATTCAAAGTTAGGTCCAACTGGAAAGTTTCATACATAATAGAGTAACAGAACAGACCCAGGCTTTCCTCTTATTATGTTCCTTTTCAAGGCTTGGAAAGGAAGTGAGATGCTTCAAAAATCACTAGACTCCAGTCATCAGGTAGGAGTCCTAGACTTGGGAGCCATCAAGACAGAATTGCGAAAGAAGACTTGGTACCATACCCTCTCCACCAGGTACAGGCAGTGCCAACCCCACCTGCCTTGGAAATCCATCTGAAGGAGACTTGAGGCTAGATTGTGGCTTATTTCGTTTCCAGAGTTCTATCTCAGGAGTTTGAGGAATATGAGGCCATTTGTGAGAGGCCTGCACTCAGATCAGGAGGGGAAGATTCCAAATAATGAAGGGAGCCTTCTGAGGAAGGACTGAGGCCTCCACCTGTCAGTTCTGAGACGCCAGGCTTATGCTTGTATTCCTCGCCCTTTGAGGCTCTTCAATTCCTCTTGCAGAGGTACTAGCAACACATAATAAAAGAGGCCCAAAAGTCTCCAAAATTAAAGTCACACTCATACCTTGAATGCCAAGAATACTCCCCTCTGTAACAGATAAATCCAAGACATCTGAGCTCACATATCCCACTATGGTTTCTTGTGCTTTGCCAGTTGGTAATAACGTGAGGATTTTCTCATATGCTTCTACATGCTTCCCAGAGGACAGGCCAACTGGAAAGACACCAGACCTGTGGGGATTTGGGACTCATCAGTAGGGAAAAAAAAGTTTTGTCAGAGGCATCAGGAGATCTTCCCAAGGATAATGGAATTTATATGAAGGGGGAGAAGACCTCATCTCAGGGAGTCAGCAAGCTCTTAATCAGAGATTTGGGGGAAGATAATTACTTGAAGTTGGGAAAAGTACTGGCTGCTCAGTGTGAAGCTCTGACTTCAGATAATCAGCACACGCATGAAAACTGGGCTAGTAGTACATGCTTCTAAGTCTACCAGAAGGACTAGAGACAGAGGGATTCCCAAGGACTCACTAGGTAGCCAGTCAGGCTAAAATGTTGCATTCTGGGTTTAGTGGAGAGACTATATCAGAAAATTGAGAGCAAAAAAGAAAGATATCTGACATTAACTTTCGGCCTCCACCTTTGCATGCTCAGCCCAGCACACACCTTTGTACATGTGCATATTCATATATATACCTTCATCCCCTCACACACAAAAATTACCTGGAGAATTACCAGCTGCCTAACAGCCATCCTTTATACTCGGAGTTACCATGGAGTTCAAGAGCCCTGGATGAAACCACCAAAATGAATGTTCTAGAATTCTTGACTAAGGTCAATATATGTGGCTCTACTTTTTTCTTATTCTGATATAAGGAGGCTTTGATAGATGAGAATAAAGGGCCGAAGCCACAATTCACTTTCCTCTGTTTGAAGCAGGTTTCCAAAATCCCATAGAAGAGAGAAGCCAAGATTAGTAAGTGTAGATGACTATGGAGGACAATTTTATGAGCCTGTGCTTTATAGTGATTAGTGGTTTCATCTTTGTCTTTTGGCAGATATTTTCAAATTCTGGTCCTTGAAATATAAGATAGATATATACTAGAGATTTACAATTTGCAAATTATATTAGCAATACATTGATTGATGTTTAAAACATTTTGAAAGTATATAGAGTAATATATTCTATAGGTAATCTTTGGGTTCTTTTAATCCTTTAATCTGTTAAGTTACAAGTCTGTATTTTCCAGACCTATTCAAGAAAACAAATATTTGTCAATCTTATTTAATCTGCTCACTGAATCATTTAGCCACCAAATGTGAAGTGAGCATTTTCTCTTTAGAAAATACTATGATATTGGGGTGGGCTGCATGGAAAAGTAAGATGCATCCCTTATGAGCCAGTGGCAGAGTCTACGAACAGGTTTCATATACGGAGCATAGTTAGATATATGTTAAGACATAAAGAACAAGTTGAAAGAAGGAACAAAGGAGGGCTCTGGTTATCAGAAGTCATGTGAAAATGCCCAGAACTAATGCATTTTTGGGGGATTTAGCAACCTGTAAAACTTTGAGGGTAAATTTGTTCTTAAGTCATGAAAAATACCATAGGGTTAAGCTTTCCATTAAACTAGGAAAAGTATCACAGACCACATTTTTGGTGAGTCTAAGATGAAAAAGAAAAGTCTGAAAAGAAAATTTCTGAAAACAACTGCTCTGAGCAGTTCCCTTGAGATTGTGGTTAAACCAGAGAGGAATTCCTAGCTGATGGCCTGTGGAGGGTGTCCTGGAATCCTCTCCTGGCCCACTTGAACTCAGTACATGCACTGGATTTCCCATACAGAATGCCACACATGTTTTGTTTTGCTGCCTAAAACCTACAATGTACCATTCTTTCCCCTGCCTTGTGAGTCAGAGCCCTCTCTCCTATAATGCATTAAAGTAGGTGATCTTGACTGTCACTTTTCCAATTTCAGGAAATGTCAAGGAGCTGGTATACAAAGTGTATACAGAGAAAGGACAGTCAAGAGGGAAGAAAAGAAAGTCCTAGGTTTTTTACTTAACTGTAGGAATTTCCAGTTTTAACGCTTAAGCATGTCAGGCTTGCCCTCCAGCCCCCAATAATACATTGCCTATTAGGGAAAATGTTATGGTTGTTATTTGCAAAGCACATGTAGTTGTTGTTTTCTGATTTGGTGTTCTCTTCCTCAGTGAGTTACATCTTCTGACATACTCTGGATAACAACAGAAACAAAGGAGGCGGATATCAGGATCTGTGTCTAATTAATAATAATTAAAGCTAACTTCCATTCATTACCATATAGATTGCGGGATGGCATCAAGTGTTTCCTGGCAATGCATTCTCACTGTGTTGCCAGATTTCAAACCTGCTTCAAAGAGACCAATCAAAAGCTGCTACTTCTGAACAATTCAGAAGTTCTGGTTATCAATAAATAAATATACAAAAAAAAAAAAAACCTTCATTCCTTGGGAACATCCATTTACAATGAAGTCACCAATGTGTTCTGGCTAAAGTACAAGTTTATTTTCTCATCCTCTTATCTACTCAGATCACAGCTATCTACCGTCTTTAACTTAAAGTCCTTTCTAAATTTTAGTTCAGGACTTCTCTACTACCAAGTTTCAATTCTGATTACCTAAAGCCACCTACCAATCCTGACTCATTCAGGGTAACTCCACTTTTTCCCTTTTAACTGTAAGAAGGGTGCTTCAAAACATTTTGCGGGCAATTCATAATGATATCTGTAATAAAAAATTCAGTTTTATTATTTTTAAAAGCTTCTCGTTCTTCTAGTTCTTGGGAATTACTCCAGGATCACACAGCCGACACATTCCAAGGCTGGACAAGAGTTTATCTAGAGTACATATTGCTCCCTTCCTCCCATTCCAAGGCATGCTTTTGTTTCTTACTTCATTTCTCACGATAAGAAAATGGTTCTGCTGACAAAAGGGCACTGTGTCCAAATACTTAAAGAAGAAATGAAAATAGCCTAATGTGCGCTCTGTCTTCTTTTTACTACTAGGGTACTATTGTTCTTATTACCAGAAAATTACATAGCCAACTATGCCCTGGTGGTAGCTAGTCACAGAACTTTTCTTCATCATTATCCCCTCCATGGCTGTTAGTCCTTATACATTCTTGTCCAAATCAGCAACCTAACTTGCTGACCAGCTCATCATTGTAGCTGCCACTAAAGGCCATGGCTTTTATATAGTGGCCCAGATTCATCTAACCTTGCCTTGACAAAATATCACATACCTCATTCTGCATCTCCTGTTTTGGTTTAATGGTTGTATTATGTATATAATTCATGGTGAAACTTAATCCTTAATTCTCAGTACAACAGAATGTAAGTGTATGGTCCCCTGGAATATGATTAAGCCATGAAACTTAAGCACTCAAAAATAAGTTTATCACCCTTACAAAATGGCTACAGGTTGAAGAGGGAGGTCTTTCTTTTTCTTCTATTCCTTCTGCCATGCAAAGAAATCTCAACCCTTCCATCTGAGAGATGCCCCCACAGGGCACATCTCATTAGATATGATTTCCTTAACCCTTGGTCTAGAAATTATCAGCCTCTAGGGGCATTTTTATCATTCACACAATCAGAAAATTAATCCTCACCCATAAGAGGTTCGATTTAGGCAATGACATCAAGAGTAATGGTATCCCTATGGATATGATCCACAAATCTAATACACCAACAGAAATCTTCTCTCTTGTAAGAAAGAAAAATATAGATTTGTTCAAATCTTTATGACCCAATCTGGGTAAGCATTCCTTCTGTAGCCTCTCATCTAAGGAAGGATCCAGAGGAGAAGTTTTCCTAGGGTTCTTAAGGAAGACGGTATACAACAAACCAACCCAGAGACCAAGAATAGCTGGTACTCAGCCCCGAATCCAGAGGTCAGTATGGTCTCAAGAAGAGTCTAGGAAGAGAGAACATGTGGAATCTGGGTATGGTGTGTGGTGGTTATACAGGACACTGTACATGAAAAAAGCTTTAAAAATTATTGAATAGGTACTATCCAGACATTTCAAGTTTGTGTAATAAGACAGGTTTAAGTAATGGTCCAGTGGCATTCCAGATATCACTCCTTGTATTAGTCAGTGCTCTACTGGTTAAATGCACTGTGGCCAATGTACAGGAACAGAAGGCTGTCTTGATACCTGCAGAATGGTATATGTTTTTCCTGATTTGTGTGATTCATCCATGGAGGCTGGGGCTATAGGATTGAGTAGTGTGAGGAATGGATGCTGCAGCCGAGACAGGCAGGAAATCCAATAAGCAGTAAAAGAACTATGTAGCCCAAGATAGCAAAGCTAGAGTGAAGATGCCCTGGAACTAATTGCTTTAGTAACAATGCAGATATGACTTGGGTGAACGTGACAAGAAGTTAATTTAACCTACAGATTATGTTAGGCTGCATCAACAGAGGTCCATTTGGTAATAAAGGTCTATGGCTACATATATAAGCCATTTCATCTTCAGAAAACAAGGATTGTTTTCAAATGCAGCCACATGAATCTTGATAAAGCCAGAGAGTAACCAAAAGAAAGAAAATACATAGAAAACTCTCTCTTCTTCACTCTTTCCCTCCAAGTCCTTTTCAATACACATATGCACACTTTTGCTTATGCATGTGTATTTGTGGATAGATCCTAATGTATGTGTTGTTAGTGTTCAATATCAGGTCAGTTATAAATCTCTGGCTTTATAAACACTAATATCCAGGCATCCAGGAGTCCTCCAATAAGTAAAGTTCCTTATGGCAAGTGAAGTATTTGGAAACAATATTTTGTCAAAGTATCTGGAGGCCAAGATTCCATTATGCATTTTAGAGAGTTGTTGGACAGTGGTTGTCCAAATTTTACATGAGGGACTCATTATTCAAATTAAAGCTTCCATAGAAGTCTAGCCAATGAACATGAGGAAGCCAAAGCACTTCAATTATATTATTGTGAGAATAGTCCGATCAGAGTTTTACCCACTCTCTAAACTCTCTTTTCTCTTGGATTCAGTGGGCCCCGGCATTCGCTGCAAAACTCCAGGTTTTCTCTAAGTGCAAATAAAAAGCCCAGAATCAGAAGATCCTTTCTCAGACACAGGATTTCTCATAGCCATCTATGTGGAATTCATTTCACCCAATGCTTAGAAACCCAATTTTGCGGTCATAATTTCTGGTACTGTCAGCATCCTGTGGACCACCACTATCTGTATCTCCAGCATACCTTATGATCTATTTCTTATTTTCTCAATACCTCAATGGCCCTTAAAGCCAGATATCTGTGCATACACCCTGTCCCCTAAATACTCATCTTTGTTTCTTCTAATGCACAACCTTCCCTTTAGATTTACCATAACTCTTCTCTTCTACTGAGTCCCAATCCTTATCGTTACCTTCTTTCATTATCTGTCCTTTAAGTTCTCCTACAGGTGAAAGCTCTCGCCTAGTGCTTTTACAAAGCAATAAGGACATCCTGCTGATTTTACCTTGTTTCCCTCCTATGAACTTATTTTTGGGTCATATTCCGCCTCTCTCAACAAGAGTAGGGAACCTAGATTACTTTACTTCCATCTGACATCTTACTCCTTCAACATGCTTCACATTTATCTGGATTGATGTATAAATTGCTTAATCTCAACCTAAATCTCTCTCTTTTTTTTCTTTTCTTTTTTTAAAATTAATATTATTAATTTATTCATATTACATCTCGATTGTTAGCCCTTCCCCTGTTTCCTCCCATTCTTCCCTCCCTCCCACTTCCCCCCTTCTCCCCTCCCCTATGTCTGTGATTGAGGGAGACCTCCTCCCCCTATATATGCTCTTAGAGTATCGAGTCTCTTCTTGGTAACTTGCTATCCTTCCTCTGAGTGTCGCCAGGCCTCCCCATCCAGGGGACGTGGTCAGAAAAGGGGCATCAGAGTTCGTGTGAGAGTCAGATCTCACTCTCCACTCAACGGTGGAGAATATCATGTTCGTCGGCTAGGTCTTGGTAGGGGTTCGAAGCTTACTTCCTATATTCTCCTTGGCTGGTGCCTTAGTTTGAGGAGGACCCCAGGACCCAGATCTGCCTGTCATAAAGTTCTTCTTGTAGGTTTCCAGGACCCTGTGGGTCCTACTATTTCCCCATTCTTCCATGTAAATCTCTTAAAATATGTGGCTGAATTCCTTTTCAGAACATAAGGCAAATTTATTCTTATAAGCATCCCATATGTGGAGCTGAGAAAACTAATTTGGGTTTTATAGCACGTACTCTAATAGCCATGTTCTCACAACTTAAATTATATTTATATTTATTTTATTTTTAAATATACTTTATTTATTCATTGAGAATTTCAAACATCTACACAATGTCTTTTGATCATATGCACCTTCAACTAGCCCTTCCTACTGCTCCCATACCCTTAACCATCAACCCTGCCTCCCAACTACATGTCCTCTTTCCTTTTAACCCAGGAGTCCAATTAGTACTACTTGTACTTGCATGGTATGGGCAATCCACTGGAGAATATGCAGCCTATTTTTATATTCTCTAGCATGTATAAGTTCCCCTGGTTACTGTAGTACTAAGGCCTCACTTGTAAAAATGCAAACATCTGGACTTACTTATTGGAGCACAGATTAGCCAGAAACAAAACCAGACAAGTATATTAATCTCTCTATCTCTTTTTGCTTTTGCTATGTGGTCCGCATCTATTTTATGCCCACAAATGATATAGATCCTTCTGTATACTGGTATTGTTTCTATTTTAAGCTATAAATTATTTCTTAGTCATGTACCTAGCAGAACAAACACATTTCACTTACTTCTTGTGTTTTCTTTTACTTTTGTGTAGTATCCCCATTTATACTTGGCCCCATATTCTATTTATCTGAAGAATTTTTGTTAACATTTTTTTTGTATCACAAAGCTGTTATTGGTGAATTCTTTGTATTCTTGTTGTATATTCCTTTTAAAGAATATGTGGCTCAGTCCTTTAAAAAATCTTTACTTTTTTTTTCACTTTACATCCTGATCAAAGCCTCCTCCCTCCTCTTCTCTCAGTCCCTCCTTCACATACCCCATCCCAGTTTGTGATGTGCACTGACATAGTTTGCTTCGTGTTTATTGGTTTTAAAAATGTTGGCTTTCCTTAAAACAGTTTTTATATTACCCTCTTCTCCCTCAAAAAATAACCTATGCATCCACTTAATTACTGGAACAGCTCTACAACTCTTAAATGACAAGCAAAAATTCTGGAGAAGCTGTGAATCTCTGTTCCCAATCTCAGCCAGGACCCTCACCTTGCTTGCTTGGTTGTATTGAGATAAGCTGTCACCCTGTAACATGAGTTAACCTCAATTTGTTGACTATTCTCTCGCTTTAGCTTCTTGAGTGTGGGCTTATATGTGTGAGCCACTTCTCATGGTATACCATCCCTTGGTGTGATTGTCATTAAACACACCATTCGATTGGATGGATCGAATCTTTATCTATAATCCTTAAGTCAGGATAAGCAACTATGAGGCCTTACATGTAGGCAGTAGAGTCTGGAGCCCAGAAAAGGGAATACAAATGTACATTCAAACAACTAATTTTTTATGTAGCTACAAGAACTTATCTCAAAGTGGTGGTGAGATTGTATAATAAACGCCAGATGACTGAAATTTCATGTTTACTGCTAGACACCAACTCTTTGTGAGAAATCTTTAAGTTATGGAAGACATGGGATATTGTGTTATACTGGCATCACATTTTTCCAATTTTCATTTATCATTTCTTTCAAAATAAAATTTCAATTCCCCTTTGATTCTTTTTATCTTGAGGTGTCCAACTGAATAAGATTTGGAACCTCAAGTTGCCTAACAGATTCTCACAGTGCTACCTAACATTTTTAGCCTTTTAATAATTAGACTGTTTTGCTGTTTGAATTTGGAAAACATGCACTGCTATATATTCAAGTTCATTTGAGGCTGTATGGGGCTCCCCATGTCTGTATTAAACACAGTTTACTTATTTTTCTTAAATATATGAAATAGTTATAATAGCTGTTTAAATGTCCTGGCCTGTTGACCTTATGTCAGTTTTAATCAATTGATTTTCCCTCCTCACTATCAATCTTAATTTCATGCTTCTTTGCATGTCTGCTACTTTTGATTGGATGTCACACACAGAATTGTGAATTTACCTTGTTGCATTCTGGATATTTATAATTCTATAAATATCCTTGACCTTTCTGCTGGGACCTACTTAAGCTCCTAGGAATCAGTGTGGTCTGTTTGGTTATTGCTTTGAATGTGTGTGTGGGGACAGTGCTTAGTGATGGCTAATATTGCCTCCTCGCTAAAGCCAGAGTCCTCAGAACACTTTAACCTCCTGCCTCATAAATCATGAGGATTTTTATTCTGACTCATAGGAAAAAGTATGGCCAGCCTTATGTGGGCTCTAGCCTTTTTTTTCCTATGGAGCTATCCACTTTGGATATTTGGTCCTACAGATTCTAGCTTACATGTGCCCTAGCCCTGTACTCCCAGATCTATATACTCAATTCAAGGAGACTGCTCCTCGCTAGATATATTATATCCTGCATTATCTCCCCAGGTAGTAAACAGAGGCAGTTCTAGGATTTACCTCATTTGCCTTCTGTTTCTCTGAAATCACTGCTTTCCATTTCCTGATGGCTAATAAGGTGAAAATTATTGTTTCATAGATCTCATATGAATCTTTTGTTATAATAAAGTAAAAATTCAGTTCCTACTGATGCCTTATAACATGGAGTAGAAGCCCTATAATGCAAAGTGGAAAATCTAAGTTGCCTAGGCATGACAAATATCCCAAAATTTCAATCTTATTCAATTAAAATCAAGATTAAAGGACTGTAGGATACAGATTTATGTTTATATAGACTACTTATGTACAAGAGAGAGTACCGAGCAAAAATAAAAGTAATTTCTTTGTTTCCTTTTTATAATTTTGAACTTTTCTATCATTTATGAACACATATGAATTACATTATATTTATAATTATAAAATGTTACAAATACTTAAAAACGTGCTTTGGATTACCAAAAATAAAACACATGTTCTCTAGATTGTTTGTTTACAGTTCCAACCAACCTCTTGCTGGATTCTGCCCAGCCTCTGGCAAGCCTACTGCTTGTTTAACTAAAAAGAAAAAATGCAATCCAATTAGTAAGCCGTGATTAGTCATCTGGCTTCCCCCAGAGCTTCAAACACACTACTGCATAAAGAGGAAACTGCCTGCATGTAATGCCCTCAATTAAAAAAAATCAAGTTCCACTCAAAAATGTGTATTATCTTTACCCCTAGACCATACTCTTAAAGACATGGTTGCATTTTATATTTATCTGAAAGGCAGTATAGAGATGATATCGTGAAGAGATTTCAAGGATCACTTTTTGTAATTACAAGTGTTGCTATATGTGTCTTGTAAAAGTTTTATACTACATAAGTTACATTATAAAAATATATTTATCAGCCATTGCTGCTATTATTTACAAATTCTGTTAAGAAATGCACTTACTACTCTTTGATTTTCTATAAATGATACAATGTTTCCACAAAAACAATTAGCATTCTCTTTCTTTCAACCCATGCTTTCTTTCTGTAAACTATAATGTTTTAAGTTTTTCAATTATCATACAAATCAATATGTTTCAATGTGACATTTCCATACATATCATTTTATTCTATTATTACTCATTTTCCACTGTCCCTCCCTCACATCCTGGGGATTTTCTTCCTCATTCTAAACAGATATTTCCCACTTTCACATTGCATGTTCTCCACTACCCTCTCTTACCTTTTAGCTTGTTTCTTGCCTCTCATAGTCATCGCTTTCTACTTTCATAACCTCCACGCACACATACACACATAAATCTAGATTTACCACATGAGAGTGTACTTGGCTTCTTAAGTTAATGCATTATGATCATGCACAAAGAAATATAAAAGTGCTATGGCTTATAAGTTTATTAATGCCTTTTCAGTAGAACGCATTATATGTTTGGGTCACACACTTAAATCCTATACTTAATGATTCACCAGTTTCATGTTTTCACTCCCACCCTGTCCTAATGAAGTCAGAAATGACCACTTATATGATTCCCCATGGTCTTACATTCTTTCTCCACAAAAAATTTATTCCTGTACTTTCCCTTTTAAAAGAGACAAACGCCAGGCGGTGGTGGCGCACGCCTTTAATCCCAGCACTTGGGAGGCAGAGGCAGGCGGATCTCTGTGAGTTCGAGGCCAGCCTGGTCTACAAAGTGAGTCTAGGACAGCCAAGGCTACACAGAGAGACCCTGTCTCGAAAAACCAAAAAAAAAAAAAAAAAAAAAAAAAGAGAGACAAACAATCTACTTATCTAGGTGAACATTTTCTCCTTATTATTTGGATGAAGACTTTCTTGCTGAAATACATCAATATATAATTTTCAGCAAATTCTTTTGCTCTAAGTACAGCTCTACTGCTTTTCAGCTACAAACTAGTGCATATTGTTTACAGTGGAATTTCAGTATAATATTTAGATATTTTACTTGTTGGTGTTTTGATTTTTGGTATTTTGGTTTGTGGTGTTTTGGTTTTATCAGATGGCACTCACTGTATAACTCAGACTGACTTGAGCAGCTGTGAACAGCCCCAGAGTGCTAGGATTATGGGAATGAACCATTATGCTTGGACTAGATTTTGCTGTTTTAAAACAAAAGTTCATTTTCCAAAAAATTAATTGAATTAATAAGCACAAAAATCTTTACCAATACCATTTTTATAAATCAACAACCTTTATTATTTAATCAGCACTATTTCCTTGTTGTTAAGTGGTAGTCCCTTCTCTTATCATCTTGTTTCATTCTGTATTCATTTGCTATAGATATGAGTTATTTAGTTATTTTTCCATGTTTTTAAGCAATTATAAACAAAGAGCAATCTTAAGACATTTTGTCATTTATGCGATTACTTTCAATGTCCAGCCAATTTTACTTTCTGCATATTTCTGTTATCTTTTTATATGTGCACATTTTAGTATAGTCTTTAATTGTTCAGCAATACTTTAGCTCCTGAAAAGTATTTATTTCTGTATTTATTATTTGTATTGGAGATTAGTAGGGATTAGTATACACTCCCAAAGGTTTATTATTTTTTCAAAAAAATTTTTTCAGTTGATACTACTATTCTAGTTTTATTTTCAATTTTATTAATTTATTCTCTTATCTCTATTACCATCTTTCTTTTTGCCTTGAGTTTAATTTACTTATATATACAATATTTAGGGTTAAAACTGGTAGCATTGTAAAGACTTTTGTTCCATTCTAATACAAGAATTTGATGACATAGATGTTCTATTAAACAGTTTTATCTGAGTCCCATCAGTTCTGATACAAGTTTATTCAGTACAAAATACACAATTTCCCCAGTTTATTTAAAGTATGTAAGTATTCCAGATAAAGGGGCATTTGCACCTAATATGTTCAACAGTGAAAATCCCTGATGGCTTCTGAGATATATATTGACAATAACACAGATATTTTGAAGAAAGTGAATCTCGAAGCACAGAATAAATTGGTGGCAGGAAATAAGAGGAATCTGCTCCTTCTTCTAGCTAACCATAACCTATCCTAATAAAAGGTGATAGTCTAAGAAAGGGAGATGATTTTTTTCTTAGAAGTGGGGCCACTATGGATTTAAATCCCAGTGTGACTATACCACCAAATTTACTGGTGATAGTTCACATGTAACTCAATTGGCACACAACTTAGCTACATGAATGAGTGACTAGCTTACCCATTATTATGACCAAGTTACTTAAATTACTCAAGTTGAACTAAAATGTTATTAGTGGAAGCATATTTACATTTAATATTTGCAAACTATAATTTGTTCCTCAGCTCTATATAGATGAAAGGAAATTGGCTAAGACTTAAAATCAGTCTTAAAAATTTGTGCCACATTAATTTTAATCAAAATATATAAATAAATACACAGATGATTGAAGGCTATAGATATGTAGATAATATATTGCTATGGTAAGTAGATAGAGATAGATAATAGGTAGGTGATATATAGATAGATGATAGATGATGTGTAAAGGGTTTCATGTTTGTTTAAATGAACACATTTCAAAAAATCTCTTGGATCTCACAAATAATATGGAAGTCACCCAAATGTTACCAGACATGTGGCTTAAAAGGGAAGTAAGATTAAGTTGTTGTGCTCACAAAATAACTTCATATTCTATTCAAAAATAATTCTGCGATTTTATAGGATTTTTATGTTTTTATTTTCCACAGAAACCATGTTACATAATCGGGGCCTTAGAACAGTCTCATAATTTAGTATATCAAAACAAAAATAATAATTTTTTATTGCAAGAAGAAAGGACAAGCCACACCTACCCATATACTTAAACTATGTGTGGGGAATTTCACTTTCTACTTTTGGGTTTTTGTTTCATTTGTTTTTGCTTTTGTTTTGCATTTGAGATACAGCTGAATTATTACTTTTATATAAGACTTTCATCAGGAAATCACAGGGTAGCTGTCAAAGCACACTAGAGGACTTTCTCGATGGCACGCCTCAATATTTTTTTCCATGTGAAATCCTTTCATAATGTGAAGAAAGTTTGAGAAATGGTAATTTGCCAAGATAATACGCCTCATACATGCACACAGGTCATATGTTTGCTCAAAATGTCAAGGTGTTAATAGATTTCTCTCCATTATAGACTGAGCTGTGTCCCCACAAAAAAGATTAACATTCTAACCCATAGCACTTGTGATTATGATTTTTGAAGATATATGGAGGACATTAGAGTGAACCCTAATTCAGCATAGTTGGAGTTTTTATAAAAATGAGTAAATTATGTAGACATACACAACATGAGATCGCTACATGAAAATAAAAGCAAAGAGTGCAGTATCTAAATAACATTTACCAGCAAAGATCCTTTACTGGGTGTAATAAAGTTTACATTGCTCTATTGTGACATTGCTTTAGACTCACAATCTTCTTACTGCCTTCTAATTTCTTTTTATGAAATGGCATATATTATTTTCATCCTATCACTGATAGTGTCTTCCAGACAACTCTCCTAGGTTCCACAGTTCCATAGATGGGTAGGAATTTTGTCTAGAATAGACCATACCAAGAGTCTTACCAATATCTTACTTAAATATTTTAGATAATGAGATTTGAGGGCTTTTGTGACAATTACATGCTTGATACTTTTGTGTGAAAGCTAATGCTGGAATAGGATGTGACTTTGGGAGATATTAGGGCAGGGTTAGCGTATTTGGAGAATGTAAGAGACATGCATTTTGGAAAAGCAGAAGGCAAAGTCTTCTTAGATAAAATGTATCCCTCTAAAAGATATGATTACATATTCTGAAAAAGTGAGTATTTAGGGATAAAGTCTTTGCAGAAGGAATAAAAATTTTAGGTTAAACTTTCAACCAATACAACAGATGTCCTTAGGAAAAGAGGTATTATAATGTGAAGATGGAGACACTGATGTGGAGATAGCAACATCAGATAATAGAGTAATGCAGTTACAAACTTAGGAATGATCTTTTGGAAGAAGGCAAAGAATGAAAGAGAGAGAGAGAGGGAGGGAGGGATGGAGGGAGGGAGGGAGGGAGGAAGAGGGAGGGAGGGAGAGAGAGAGAGATAGAGAGAGAGAGAGAGAGAGACTCAGAAAATGCAAATGGAGCCAATACTAGAGACATTGTGGGTTTGAACTTCTATGCAGAACTGTAAGAATAAATTTTTCTTTCTATTGTTTTATGCTGGCCACTCTATGGTCCTTTGTTCCATTAAAATACCTAATAAATTCACCTTTAAATTTTCATCTGTGATTTTTTAGCAGGCTGTGAAGTCTAGAATCTACCCAATGGCTAGTGGCAAGGTGCCTTGATAATATAAACTGTATTTTGCTCCAACCTGTGCGACAAGGGCTGAATAATATTATACCTTTTAAGATTCTCACATAATTTAGTGAACTACTGAAGAGCATTCTTTAAAAATGGGAAAGGTTGGTAGCAGGCATTTTATTTCAGTATTCTGATTCTCTATCTGACTAACCTTTGCTTACTCATTGATTAATGTGTTTGTGCTTTCCATGAGCATAGGGTTGAATATCAAATTTGCAGCTGACTCACTATTTAATGGATAGACCAATATACCCTTTTTTAAATTCCAGGTAAAGAAATGTGGTAACATAAAATGCAGGACATTATCAAAAATAATTTTTTACCTATGTATCTGCTAAAATTATGTCCTAGTTTGTTTACTGTTGCTGTAATAAATATCATGACTAAAGGCAACTTGAAGACAAAATGGATCATTTACCTTACACGTCCACGTATTAATACATCATTGAATGACATCAAGGCAATGAAGAAACTACAAGGAACACTGATTATTGCTTTGTTTCCTTAGCCTGCTTGTTTGCTTTCTTATAGTACTCAGACTCATCTGTCTAGGGATGCGTTGCCCACTGGGGTCTTCCACATCTACTAGAAATTAAGAAAATCTCTCACAGACATGATGATAGGCCATGCTGAGTCGTTTTTCAATGGATATTTTCTCTTCCTAAGTGGCCCTAGTTTGTGTCAAGTTGATAAAAATAAACTAAAACTGATGAGAATCTTTTGTGAGTGTTAACCAGGATATATATCTAGTCTCTCATACATGTAAATCTTTCAAATGTAGCAAATATATGAGTTTAAAGATGTATGATTCCTAAGTCAAAATTTAAAGATTATAAAGCAGTACATCAGATTCTTTTGAGGTCAAAACAGTTACTTAAAGTCCATGAAATAGAGTACATTTCACAATGTTGTCTAAAGGAGAACGAGGAAAAGAAGAGCAAATACCTGTAAATGCAGCATGTAGAAGACTGGGGAACGAAGATAACAAGTATGAGAACAGCCTGAGCTACATAGTGAGGCCCCATCAAAAGGAAAAGTAAACAAAGCAATAATTGAATTCTTATAATTCCAGGTATCTCAGAGGCTTAGGCACGAAGGTTGTTATGAGTTCAAGCCAGCTGAAGCTATTCAGTTAGTTGCAAGCTATCCTAGACTCAATAGCAAGACCCCCATGGCAAACTTCCCAATCCAAAAGATAAGTAGTTGTTTTCATTAAATTCATTTTCATATTAACTTTAGGCAGAATTATCCCACCTATCAACTGTGAGGTTGGGCATCGCTTTTAGAATAGATGCTACCTCTCCACCTTTTGTGAAACATTCACTTCTAACTTGATTTTGAGCAGTGATGAACATGGTCTTACAATTCAGAAGAAAGAATAAATTGAATGTGAGTATTAAGAAATTATTCACTCATTAAATATTTAATAAGGTGTTGGAGAGTTATATCAGCCAGTAAGAATATTGCTGCTCTTGCAATGGTCTCAAATTTGTTTTCCAGCACCAATCTTGCATAGCTCACAACACACTAGGTGATATTTAGCTCTATTCTGGTCTGTGTAAATGTATACAACACACACACACACACACACATCATGGAGAAAAATATGTAGAGAGAGTAAATCTTGAAAGAAAAGAAAGTATCAATTATCTGCATTATGTCTACCACCATATTAGACCATGAGACAAGAGACAAATTGTGTATGATCTGTATTCCTAAGGAATTTTAATTATATGAAAATACACACAAAAATGACAATTTTGGCATATGATAATAACAGTCATTTGAATCACCGAGGATGTCCTATATGTGATAGGAACTAAGCTAAATCTATGGTAATTAAATTCTAAGGAAATAATTTGCATGAACTAAAACTAGATGTACGAAGTATGCTGCATGTATTATATGTACAGTTGAAAGTGTTTGTTGTTAATATGAAGTTAAAATCCAACTAAATGTCTAATATTTATGTTTTCTAAAAACATGGCAAGAATAGATTGTATGAAAAATATTTTCAATAAATAATGAAATAAAAAAGACACGCATTATGAGATAGTGCTGGGTGTATATCAGATCATGAAAATGTAGTTTTCCCAGATGAGACACTTGTACATATTTCTGAGGAGGTTGGGCCATTAACAAGTGCTTAGTAAAGCAATAGCCTAATCAGCGTTCTCTTTAATGTGTGAAAATGACAAATGAATAAAATTAAGGAGAGAAAAAATTGTCGAAGTCTGGATGACTCTAGCAAAGCTAATTATAGTTTTAAATGGCTGGTAAGGATAGAAATAAGAAGGTGGAAGAAATTTCAAAAGCAAAATCTGGAAATTTGTTTGGTTGAATAATTGAGGTAATCAAAAGTAGAAAATGTAGGATTATCCTACTGATCTTATTGTAACGACTAATTGGATATGACTGTTGTTTATTTGTCATATTGTTATATTTGGACATATTAAATTGCTAGTGATTTTCTGATTTTTAAAAATTTGTTTCTCTGTAAATATAAAATACAGTCTCTTGAGTTTCATTTTTTTTTCCTCAGTGACAAAATGGGAATATCCATATACCTAGTTCTTGGGCTTTCTTTGAAAAAAGAATATTAAATAACAAATTATTTAATCCTCATGAGCCATCCAGATAGAAATGAGCAGTCTATGTTGACAATACAGTCTGAAAGTCATTAAGATAATATTAAAAATATAGAAATATAGAGAGCCAATAACTCTTATACTTGTAACTTGATAGAATTAAAACCCGTATGAAGGGAAACTGCCTCTCGAGATTCTTCTGCTACTGACTTAACAATATAGAAAAAACAAAATTTTATAAAACTAATCTACAGTTATGGCCAAAGACTCCATGGTAAAGTTCTAGCATTATTTAATATTTAATAGACTTGAAAATTAGAGTAACTGTATATAAGAAGAGGCCAAAGTGCAGAAAAAAGCTAAGAATGTATATATGTATATATATGTATATATATATATATTGCACATGCCATTTTCATCACAAAGTATGGCCTTATGTAAACAGTAAGATGATTGGTGTGTTCTTATTCAACATTTGTAAAAGGGACTTCTTTTACTCTTGTTTAAAACTTCTATTCTCTAATATTGATTGACGTCTTAGATAGAAAATGAGTTTTTCTAGTTAAGCATCAAAGAATGGAATGTTGTGGGTGAGAAGTTGAGCTTCAGATAAATATTTTAACTTTGAGAAATAGAATGGACATTTATATAGGAAATAAAACAGAGTCATGACCTATGAAGCCCTCACATACATGCATCAATAATTCATCGTGGATACCAATCATGGAACTTAACAATTTGTTACTTAATATATTTTTCAAAGAAAAACTATGAACAAGTATATGTGTATTCTCATTTTTTGACTGAAAAATTCAAACTCATAGAATGTATTTCATATTTATAGAGAAACAGTAATTTTAAGGCATATATTTAAGAGTATTATGTATAACAATGTGTAATGTATATTGAGAGTGTGTGAATATGTATGAATATATACCATCATATTTGAAAATATTCATAAATAAAATTAGGGGTATATGTGCAATTATACATACTGGAAATTCAGATACTGATGCATAATTTAGTTACATTTTGTCATTGTCAAAATAACCATCACTAATTTTACTGCTTGGTTTATGATTCATATAATTTGTCAAGAGAACTAGCAGAGCATAAATCATTCCTTTTCTGAACAACTATGCTATTAAGTATACAACATTTTGTTTTGCCGTATGTCAATTTATCTTCCTAGATTTGAGACATAGTATACAGAGTTGAAAATTGCTTCAAACCTAAGTAAATCTACCCTTTTCTATGTAAAAATTGTCTGATAGTCCTGAAATCTGTTTTGTGATATTTGTCTAAATCTGTGCAGTGACTAGCAGGACAAAGGACATTCATTCTATTGTTCGTGAGATATAGTCTATATAACATTTTGATTTTTTTCATTATTTTTTAAAATTTAAACCCTCTTAGTAGTTTTATTTTTAAATGTATTCTTTGAAATTTTCATACACACATAAAATATATCTCAATAATATCCTTTCCTCAATTCACCCCTCTAACTTCCCACTCTGACCCACTATCTCATCTCCTTTCCAGCTTCATGATTTCCATTTGTAATTTTTTTTAACTCACTACGTCTAACTGGTGCTGCCCATATGCTCATGGGCATGAAGCAATCCACTGGGATATAAGTAGCTTTCTAGTAGCTACAATCCAAAGAAAAATGACTCTCCCTCTTGTAGTAGCCTCAACTGATAATAAGATTTGGGTCTCTGTAGCCCCTTCTCCAATACAGGATCTTTTATTGGCTAGATAGATCATTTCCAGAAAGCCACTGCTGCTCATAAGTTCATACATGCAACAGCTATGCTATGTGGTGTCCAGAGATCAGTATTTCATAGCACTCCTCACCATCCACTGACACTTAGATGTCTTTCCACTCCCACTTTTGAGATGCTTGTGTGTGTGTGTGTGTAGTATTGGCATTGGTATCCATTCTGTCTTTTGCTGAGCACTGAATGTCATTTATCCTCAAATCTTTAAACAGAAATGGGTCTCTTCATTTACCACTACCCATTTTCAATAAGAAGCACCAACAAAGGACCATGCATGGAGCAGACCTAGGCCGTCTACAAAGATGCAGCTGATAGGAAGCTGAGGCTTCATGTGGGTCCCCTAGTAAGAGGAATAGGGGCTGTCTCTGACATGAACCCTCTTGCCAGCTTTTCAATCACTTCTTCCTGGTGGGACTGCCTTGACAGGCCACAAGGGAAAAGGACATGCTCAGCCTGGATATGACTTGGGGTGGATGGGAAGGGGTGCTCCCTTTTTCTGAGGAATAGGGGTGGGGGTGAAGAAGGGTGGGAGTGGGATTCTTATAATAATAATAATAATAATAATAATAATAATAATAATAATAATAATTAAGAGAATGAGGTCCCATTTCCATTAAGGGGAACTGGGTAGGTTTTTGGTTGCTTTCTTGGGTTGTAGATGTTTATTTCCATTGAGAGTTGATTGTAAGTTATTATTGGTCTTATTTAGAGAGAAAACAAGATTGGACTCAGGGATGTCTCTCCTTTCCTTTGTCTTCTATTCTTAGCTCTGGAGATAGGGGTTGAAAAGTAGGAATATATATATATATATATATGATAAGACAAAAAGTAGATTAATGAAGGTACTCTGCAACTTAATGCTTTAATTGTCACTCATAAGGTTATGTTTCTCTTCTTTTTTATTTTTAAAAATTGGATTATTTCTCAATACAAGACATCCTGATTATAGTTTTCCCTTCCCCAGATCCTCGAAGATCCTTCTCACCTTCCCTCCCATGCAAATCTACTCGCTTTCTCTCTCCCATTAGAAAACAAACAAGTAGCAAAAGGATAATAATGAAATAAAATAAGGTAAAGGAAAACCAATCTGAACTAGGATAAAACAAACATATAAGCAGAAGAAAAAAAGCATAAGAAACACATACAGATGGTATGATATACACATTTGCACATGTAAAAAAACCCATAAAAGCAAAACCAAATATATGCATTTTTAGTTGATAATAATAGTCCAAACTTTTTTTCCTTACAAGGTTATTTTTAATTCACTGGTATAGAATTTTCTATATTGATACAAAATAGGTTTGATTTTGATACATTGGTATAGAATTCAAATTCAAAATTATTCTTCACACACATGATATACATACATATATATATATATATATATATATATATATATATATATATATATATATATTTCTACTCTAATATGAGGTATTGTGCCCATACAACTCAATTATAATGCAAGGTTTACTTCCAATACTTTGAAAGTTCTATTCAGGCTGTTTAGGGCAAGTAAGTTTTACAAATTAATTGCTAGTTGATCAAATCATGGTCATATCAATTACGAGTCTCTTTTTATCACAAGCATATACATCCTAGGTGTAACAGATAGATAGCAATCTATAGAAAATTAAGGTAAACTAGTTAGATAAGGTCTTCAAAAACCCTCAGAGACATACAGAATATGGCATTTAAAGTTGTTTTTATTATTTCAAAGATACATTGACAATGAGACAGGTTAACTCCTGGCAACACCTACTCTGCCACAAAGAAGATGATGAGTATCAAAGAACGTCTTTATGGAGATGGCTTCCAATGTGGCAAACAAGCCACTGGGAAAAATGTCCTCATTTCTACCACACACAAAATTCTGCCTAAAAGAGTGCAAGTTTGGATGTAGGCAGAGTCGATGGCGAAACTCTGCCAAGACAGGGTAAGCAAATCTTCAGTAGTTCCTGCCTCACAAATATTTCTGTCAGATATACTGGGCCAGAAGGCTGAAGATGATGCTACAATGTTACAGAGAATTTTGGATGACTGTTCAGGTAGCAGACTTTCTGTCATCCTCTCCTTTAGGAAACTGCTAACCTGCACTCCCTGTATATTCAGGTAATTAATTTTATTCTTTCTCAAGTCACTGATGGGACTGAAGACTGCATAGTTTGTTCTACAATTAGGCTTAGTTGTTTAGGGTTTAAGATATTTTTAGGTCTAGATAGATGTTTTAATTTGATAGAGATGAGAGAGGAGAGACATTGATTTATATTCAGAATTTTAGATTCACCAAGATATGAAAGATGTTTTCTTCCAGGTTGCCAAATACAAACAGCCAAATCAATATGAATGTAACATTTATATAATTCCTGAGTCTTTCATGATTCTTCTTGCTGTAGGTAGGTTCTTGCATATATGTGTAATAATATGAATATATATGTAAAATATTTAATAAAAATTAAAATTAAAAAAGGTATACTGAATAAGAGGCTGTAGTGTAACATATTTTTCTTACAAACATGATAATCTGAATTCAGTACCAAGCTCTGGGATGTTAAAAATAGATGCATCAATAGGGCTTGCTGGCAATCCAACCTGACCTAATTGGTGAGCTCTATGCCTCAGTGAGAGACTTTTCCTCAAACAAATTCACAGTTGTGTACTCTGGAGAAATGATAGCTGAGTTTGATTTCTGGCCTTCACAAACATGTGCACAGACCAGTGTTTTCAAATTCACAGTGCCACACCCATACTAAAAAAACAAAAACAAAAACAAAAAAACAAAACAAACAAAAAACCCCAAAACAACAAACAACAACCTCACTGTGTAATTTGGAAAAACGTTTCCAATATTTAATCAGTCATTACATGATGAAGATTGCAGTGTACAGTCTCAGCATCGGGGTCTGCATTCTCATTCTGAAGGGAACAGAGCAGATCTTATACTAAAGCACTATTTTTATGAATTAAAAAAATCATTCATTTTAATTATGCTTTAATTTTCATCATGGATATTCACTGTACATGGTAATATGTTATGTAAGGATGTTTTCAAACAAGTCTATATTGTACTTTGACAATTTTACTTCTATACCCTGCAGACTTTAGCTTTCAGGTCCTTTCTACATACATGGTTTTATCAATCAATCCAAAAACTGAGGAACCATAGCAAGTAAAACCACAACAAAACAAAATAAAGGATTTTAAAAACATGATATTTATCCTTCTGAGAGTGATTTATTTATGATTATTTTCATTTGTATCTTTTTTCCTGCAAATGCCACAATTTCATTCTTTGTGGCTGAAACATAATATTTTCCATTCCTCAAATATTGGTTCTATTACTTACCTATTGTGACTAGTGCTGGCAATAAGCATTGATATAAAAAAGAGTTGATATGTGACTTTGAGTTTTTAGGTTAAATATACAGAACTAAATATTATAAATGTGTCACACAGCAGATCTAGTTTCAATTTTGAGGAACTGATTTCCATAGTGGCTGGACTACTTATTTTTTTAAATTTATATTTGCTTATTTATTTTTATGTGTGTGGGTGTGTGACCTCTATGGATGTCTGTGCACCACATATGTATTTACTGTCCATGGAGGCAAGCCAGAAGAGAGTGTCAGATTCCCTGAATTGGAGTTACAGACCACTTCAGTGAGCTGCCATGTTGGCAGTGGGTCTGAGGGAGAGAAAAGATAGGGGAAACTAAGAAAAGAGGAGGAAGGGGAAACTGTAGTCAGTATGTATTATATAAGAGAAAAATATACTTTTGATAAAAAGAAAAAAAAAGATGTTTCATGCTTAGAACTGAACCCAAGTCCTCAAATGCTCCTAATCACCACCCATCACTCCATCCTCTAGACTACTTTTTGGCAGTTATAGAAAAGACTGGTACAAAGGCTTTAGTTTTGCCTTGTTCACAACTCTGAATATGGAAAAGTAGCTTTGGAGAGGAGATCTGTTAAAGGATGTTGGGGTACCCCTTTGGAAGATGGGGAGATATAGTGTAAGAATCAGAGGGGATGGAATACACCAAGAGAATATGACCCAAGGAATCAACTAAGCAGGACTCACTAGTGCTCACAGAGACTGAAATGGCAAGCAGGGCCTTACATGGGTCTTCCCCCGTGTAATTTTATTCCTTCTCAAGTCTCTGATGGGATTGAAGACTGAATAGTTTAGTCTTACATGGGTCTTGCATATATGTTAAGGCTCTGAGCTTGATGTTTTGATGGGACTCCTGCCTGTGGGTTCAGGAGTGTCTCTGACTCTTTTGCACGCTCTCGCAACTTTTTCCTCCTGTCCAGACAATGAGGGTGTTTGCCTTGTCTTATTGTACCTTGCTTTATACAGTTTGCCTGGGAGGCCTGCTCATTATTCTGAAAAAGAAATGGAGGAGTGCAGATCTGGGGGAGAGGAGAGATGGGGGCAGTTAGGAGGAGTGGAAGGAGGGGAAACTGTGGTCAAGATATGAGAGAAGAATCTATTTTTGATAGAAGGAAAAATAACAAGCTCTTTGAGCAGAGACTTACTTACTGCTTTAATAGCACTTGATATGGACCTGATTACTTGTTCACATTTTATTGACTGTATTTAAAATAAGCTAAATTTTCTTTATGTATTTATTTACTCTCTCATGTGTGCATGTGTGTGCATGCATGTGTGTGTGCGCACGTGCTTGTGTGTGTGTTTGTGTGTTGTAGTTCAGAAAATATGGATGGGGGAATTCTCACAAAGCTCCATTCCTAGATATAGAGCTATAGGCAATAAATATCTACTGAGAAAGGAAAAAAAAAATCAGTCTTCTTGGTTGGTACAGCAGTTTGTGCAGGCCTCCCCTGGGTCCAGATCAACCTTCCTTAATGGTCTTCTTGTGCGGCTCCTGGACCCACTGGTTCCACTTTTTCCTCCCATTCTTCCATACCACTCTCACCTGCAGTCCAGAAGCAAGTCCCAGCATCAATACTGATCCCTCCCTAAGTGAAGACTCTCAGAGGATATCTATGTTGGGCTAATATACCATGCGTATATACCATGCCTGTCTTTCTGGGCCTGGATTATCTCCCCTCGGGATGACCATTTCTCGTTCCATCAATTTGACTGCAAATTTCATGATGTCCTTGTTCTTAATAGCTGAGTAGTAGTCCATTATGTAAATGTACCACAGTTTATTTACTCATTCTTAGATTGTGGGACATCTAAGTTGTTTCCAGATTTTGACTATTACAAATAAGGCTGCTATGAATATAGACCCCTTGTTCAGATCTCGCCAATGGACAGTTCATTCTCCACAGTTGTGAGGAGTGTTGGGAATGCCTCTGAAATGAACTCTGGTAACCCGAATCTGATCACTTCCCCTTGGTGGGGAGGTATGGCGGCTTCCAGAAGAAGGGGAAGCAGACTATCCAGAGGAGACATGATAGACTGTCATCTTATGGTAGGGGAGGAAGTCCCCTTCTGACAGAGGTCTATGGGAGGAGAATAGGGCAAAAGAGGGAGGGAGGGAGAGAATGAGAAGATAAGTGTATAACAATTGGGATGTAATCTGAATAAATTATTAAAAAAGAAAATACATATTTGTAAAAAGAGAACATTGCTCATAAGCACATATATTATAACTTTGCTAAAATGTTCAAGTCACTAAATCTTTGTCATGTACTCACATCTAATTTTATACTATACTAATGCTCCAAATAAAATTCCATTGATAATAAAAAAAAATCAGTCTTCTTAAGATATCAGCTCCATGATAAGTGATCCAATTTCAGCCTGTCTGCCCAAAACACATAACATACATGAGTAACGCTAAATGAAATCAGTAGTATTTATTTATATACACACATAAAATATGCTATTTGATGATGGCGGTGGTGGTGATGATGATGATAATTAAAGAATAGGAGGCTATAAGTTTGAGAGGGAGTGTGTTAGGACATGAGAGGAATTGAAGGGAGGTGACAGAGAAGGAAAATGATGTAAATACAGTAGTCACATATGAAATTATCAGAGAAATATTAAATGAAGGACACTTACCTCTCCTCCATCCAGTCTAATTCCCTCCTTTTGTTTCTAAGGATAGAGTGAAATTATTTATTAAACTGTTAAATTACTTCTATAATAAATTATCGCACATTTAAAGACTTAAAGATCACAGAATTTATTACTTTACAGTTCTGGGAGTCATAGATGTAAAATGGGTAGTTTGCTCAGATGAAGTTGTCAGCAGGGCTGTGTTCCTCTTACAGATTCCAAAGACAAATATGTGTTCTTGCCCTTGCTAGTTTTTAGTGACGACTAGACTCCTTGTCTGGTTGTCCTCCATCTTTCATTCCTACCATTACAAGAGTCCCTTCCATCTGTCCAACCCCCATGCCATGGAATTTATTCTTCTGTTGTCACCCTTTAATAAGACTGAATATATTTAAATTAGGTGGCTATTTCTAAGTAGTATTCCAATCTCAAGGCACTTGTTTAAGTCATATGTGAACATTTTCTTTTTGTTATTTTTTATTTATACATTTATATTATTCTACATATATAAAATAAACTACATAGAGCAAGAAGAATCAGGAAACAATCAGGAATTATATTAATATTACATTCATAGTGTTTTTCCATTTTCTTTTACATGAAAATTAACATGTTTGTAGGTACTGAGAAGGATGTGAACATACTTGAGGGGACATTATTCAAACTACCATAGTAGTTTTTCTTTTCACTGGACTCCATACATAGCTATTGAAAAACAACCACTTGACTTAGAATTATAATTATCTATTTGATTGATTTCTCAGGTTATCAACAATATCAGTTAGTTTAATTTCAATTTATTGCATAAAGTAAGGAGAAATTAGTAAATTTATGGGGACCTATCAATTGTGCTATGGCAGAGTGGATATGCATCACGTGACGTCTCTAGATGTGTGTCATTTGTAAAGGCATGATTCTTCCATATGGCAATTCACATCTCTGTTATTTCTGTCAAATATTAAGATATATGGCAAGTTTAATATACATTGACTAATTATTCTTTTGTATGTCTCTTCACCAAAGTATTGTTTTAGTGTCTTGTTATTGACTTCCATATTCACAAATTAAAATCACAATAATTGTGTTTTAAATATGAAACATATTTCTATAATTTACTGACATGTATTGTTATAATCTCAAGAGGCAGAAGAAAATTGAAACAATCTAATCTCAAAATGGTCTGTTCTTTTGTAATTATTTGAAAGTTTCATGCATGTTTGTTGGCCTTTGGTCACTTTCATCCCCTGTGATTCTTTCTCATCTACCTTCCGATCCTGATAAGATGCTTCTTCCCAAGAATCCTTCTCCTACTTTGATTTTTAAAATTTTGTTCTTCTTTTATATATTATACCCTGACCACAGTTTCTCTTCTTTCCTTTACTCCCAATCCTTTCCCCACCCCTCCCGCCATAGCCATAGCTCCTTCTTTTCCCTTCAGAAAAGGGCAGGCTACCTAGGGATATCAATCAAACATGGCATATCAAGTTTCAGTAAGACTAGCCACCTCCCCTTGTAGTAAGGCTGGATGAGGCAACCCAAAAGGAGGACAAGGGTCCCCAAAGCAGGCAAGTGAGTCAGAGAAGCCCTTGATCCCTCTGTTAGGAGACACCTAAGAACACCAAGCAACACAGCCATAAAATATGTGCAAATGACATAGATCAGACCCATACAGGCTCCCTGGTTGTTGGCTCAGTCTCTATGAGTCCCTATGAGCCCTGGTTTGTTAATTCTGTGGACTATATTTTTGTGTTTACTTATTGTTGCTTTCATAGATATGAGTATGAAATTATTTAGGGCCCAATGGCTACACTACTAAAGAAGATGATACTCTTCCTCCAAAAATTATTCACTGCCCATATCCCCTCCATGAGATGCCTCCTGAGCCCCTGTCCTGGATATGATGAAATGGTGGTGGACCAGTCTGTGAAGATAATCACAACTACGTGACTTTGTGACTGCAGTGGCTACATCCAGGCAAGAAGTCCATATTTTGTAACACTTTCGCCAACCTCTGGCTCTTAGAGTCTTCCCACTCCTCTATTGTAATCTTCCCTGAAGCTTGATGGGTGATAAAATGTCACTTATTATCTTTAACCAGCTATGTATGGATCTCTGCAGTAACCACAGCCTACTGCAAAAGGACCTTCTCAAGGAAAGGAAGCATTGATCTACCAGTGGAAGCATCAGTACTTGTAAAATAGAGTTTTCTTTTTTACAAAACTAATTTTACAGGTATTTATAAAATGCCATGCCCAATTGTCAAATAACAGTAGTAGATTCTCCCATACTGCTTATAACCTCCCCTTGGTTGTCAAGATGACTACATCTGGAGTTAACTCAAACCCAAGCAGCTGGGCACATCTGGATGGGATTTTTTCTTGGTTGTATTATCTGAGATAAAAGGTGCACTCTAAATCTGGGCTACATCTTCTGATGGCAGACTACATAAAAGGGCATGGTATAAGGAAGCTTTTTATTTTGACCTGCTTTGCCTCACTCACTGGAAAGTTCATCTGTTCTATTCCTGGGGCAATGTTACAACCCACTTTTTCAGGATTTGAACATAGACTGAAATCTGGTAGCTCTCTAGGATTTTTCCAGGACTCCAGAACCAGACTGCAACTGCAGAGACACCCAGTCTCATGGACTGAACACCTACCACATCCTTGAACTTTCATTCAGGAGACAGACATTGTTGGACTACTCAGATCACAACCTGTAGGTCACTCTAACAAATCCCTTTTAACATATTAGTTTATTCTATCAGTTCTATTCCTTTAGAGAAGCTGGACTAATGCACAGTAGTAGGTATGAATTCTCTCCTGTGGAGCAGTCCTCAAATCTACTCATAAGATGGTTGACTATCCTCACAGTCACCATATCCCTAATGGACTGGGGAGCATATCTTGCCATGCAGATCATCACTGTTGTTCATGGGGTCCATAACAAGGTA
This sequence comes from Acomys russatus, assembly GCF_903995435.1. Lineage (NCBI taxonomy): Eukaryota > Metazoa > Chordata > Mammalia > Rodentia > Muridae > Acomys > Acomys russatus. The sequence goes on from NC_067169.1 coordinate 110,332,957, forward strand.
GGTTTGTTGCCTTTTCTTTACCATCCTGTAAAACACAAAAGATAACAATGTGCATACCTGCACATATATGGAATATATATTCTTCCTTAAACTGTGAAAGCACATCTAAATAGTTTTTTTTTGTTTTTGTTTTTTTATTATTGCTTATCACACGATGACTCAAAAGTAGGTTTTCATTACTAACCTAGAGTGGTTTCTCAATAAATTAAAAAAAAATACAGTTTGTGAGGAGATCAATGTCCATTTTCCATTAGCAATTACTAAACAAAAAATTAAAAAGCATTGAAATCCTATTATAGTTTCTGGGCTGACTGATGACAACAAGAACTGGAATATTTACCCTTTCAATCTGAAACTATTAAACTCCACATGAGCAGTATCTAGTAGGTTTTGGGGATCTGCCCATTTAACAAATATATCTTCAGAGTACTTATCAAATATACTGACTGAGTAGTGCCAAAGAGTGAGATTAAAGCAGGAAAGCCCTCCAGGACATTCTGAGCAGTCAGGCTTTCAATATTTGAACACATTCTAAGACTGCTTTGGGGGTTTCTAAATTGCCTGCAGACCTCACTCAATTTTCTGCCCCTCCGTGTCCATGCACACTGCTTTGATGAGCATGGACAGCTTTAACATAGCAGACTTACCACAAATAACCCCTTAAGCTTTCATTTTATTCTGTGTCAGTAAGTCCAAAGGACAGAAATCTATTTTATATGCTGTGGACTCTATTGTGCTTCTATATCTTTTATTGCAATTGGAGTCTGTAGCAGTTGGGAATTTGCCTTACCTTAATTTCCCCCTATACATGGCATTGCATTTATTTTTAATCAAGTAATATATATTGATATTTTATTGTTCCTGTGTTTTTCTTTGTTTCCATTTATCACTCTAAGCTTTGAGCAGTGAAGGTTGAGAGCCGACTTTGAAATGTGTCAGCTGTGTAGAGCCCAGATACCAAAGAGGTTTCCGTAGCAACGGGAGATGTGTGGGAAAGCCTTGTGCACACTATAGCTCAGAAAACAGGATTTATTTTGCTGAGACACAAAGCTTCCCATCAGACCTGGAGTTATTTTATCGTTTTGTGTTAGTTTTAGCTCCCAAATATGCTAAAACTTATTTTCAATGGAAACTTTGCATTGTGTGTAAATAAATTACTAATATTGAACACATACTGTTTCAAAAATAGTTGGAAAATCAACAGAGCATTATTAAATAAAGGAGCCAAGCAATCTTGTATCACTGACAAATAACCAAGGCAATTTGTAATTTCATCATAAATACAGTCGCTGAAATATTGGATGCATTCTGGCAATTGTTGCCACCATCCTTACTTGTAAAACATCTTCAATAAATAGAAAATACTTGCTTCCTACCAAGTTTGGAGAAAGGAGTCCATCCTCACTTATCAATAAGCATACTTGAAATAAACCTCATTGCTTACAATTTGACTATTGTGAAAACCTAGGGACTCCATCTTGGAGACAACCAATCTTTATTTGATCTGTTATCAGTTTACTTGTTTTGCAAGTAAGACAAAGTTTCTGCTCTGCTTGCATGGCCCCTGAAATCATAGTTAATTGAATTATGACACAGACATTGGGCAGAGATACTTCCAGAACTACTAGGATGGAATCAATTCTAAGGTACTATGTACCACTATTCTACAATAACAGAAGTCCATGTGCTCTAAGAATGATTGCAATTGGATCCTGAATTTAATTGTAAAAAAATTCTGCAATGCAAAACCTTTCACAAAATACTTAGACAGAAACAGCAATTTGCTAGGTCAAGACTATATTCCATTACTGTTTAACTTTGTGATGATGTCCTGGCTTATTAAGCACCATTCTTTTCTGTTTTATTTCCACTATCATCTTCCATATTCATCTGGCTTCGGCTTTCCCATAATCATTCTGCCAAAAGCCAACTTAACAAGCTTTACTACTTTTATACAATCATTTTGTTAATGTCTAAAGTGACTTTATGTTTCAACTAGACTTTAACCTCAAATTTATGATCAGGACATGCAAAATGTTGGAGAGTCTTTTAAAGTTGATAAAAATTGTATAGGAAGACACACAAATTGACAGCAACATTTTGTAACGTCAAGATCTTACACAGTTGTAGACGTAAGCTTCATTATTTGTAAGACATTAGAACGCAAATGTGTCTAGTGATTAAACAGTCCAATCTCATTTACAGATGGTGAAAGTAGAAAATACTTTTCCTGAAATTTAATAAAAGATTTAGAGATGTCTTTAATTTGAAATATATTTTCAAATTAAAAATATATATCAATTCTTTACACCCCTAGCCCCCTCCAGGACATTCATCACTTCACTACCCCATCCTCCCTCCCTTAGTTGCTTTCCCTCCCTCCCCTAGTCCTCAGAAACAAGAGTCCTCCTCTCCTAACATCTAACCTCAGCCTGTCTCACCTGTACTACCTGTATCATCCTCCTCTGTTGCCTGACAAGGCCATCCAGCCACAGGGGAAGTGATCAACATTGAGGGAGGGCCATAGTCCATGTCAGAAGTAGTCCCTACTCCCCATATTGTAGGACCCATAAGGAGATTGTGCTGCCTATCTGCTACATCTGAGAAGAGGGTCTAGGTACACACTGTACATGGTCCTCATTTGGTGCATCAGTTTCTGTATTGTACTGTGGTTATCCTGTATTATGTGGCTAATATCTGCTTATGAGTGACTATATACCATGTGTGTCTTTTTGTGTCTGGGTTACCTCACCAAGAATGATCTTTTCTAGTTTTATCCATTTGTTTTTAATAGCTGAGTAGTATTCCAGTGTGTAAATGGACCACAGTTTCTTTGCTTGATGGATCTCTATGTTGTTTCCAGACTCTGGTTATTAAGAATAAAGCTGCTATGAACATAGTTGAGCAAATGTCCTTGTAGTATGATGGAGCATCTTTCGGGTACATATGCCCAGGAGTGAGATGGCTAGGTCTTGGAGTAGAATTATTCCCAATTTCCTGAGAAAGCACCAAATTTATTTCCAAAGTGGTTGTGCATCTCTGGTAGCATGTGTTGTCTTTTGAGTTTTTGGTCTTCATTATGGAGATGGTTTCAAATGTGGTAAACTAGCCACTGGCAAAATATCCTCATTTCAGCCACAGACAGAATTCTGTCTAAAAATGGGCAAGCTTGGCTACAGGCAGATTTGATTGTCAAACTATGCCAGGACAGGGTAAGCAAGTCCTCAATAGTTCCTGCCTTGGAGATATGTCTGTCAGATATATTGGACCAGAATGCTGAAGAAGATCCTCCAACATTATAGAGTTTTGGGTGACTGTTCAAGTAGCAAACTGTCTCTGTCATCCTCTCATTTAGGAAGCTGCTAACCTATACTCACTCTATACTCAGATAATTAATTTTATTCTTTCTCAAGTTTCTGATGGGGTTGAAGACCAGATAGTTTAGTTTTACAATGAAGCTTAGTTGTTTAGGGGTTAAGATGTTTTTAGGTCTAGATAGGTGTTCTAGGTTGATAATGACAGTATATGATGGATATTGATTTACATTCAGAAATTCAGACTCACCCACATAGCGAAGATGTTTTCTTCAAGGCTGTCAAATACAAATAGCCAAAACACTAAGAATGTAACATTTATATAATTCCTGATTGTTTCATGGTTCTTCTTGCTGTATGTAGTTTATTGCATTTATGTGTAATAATATAAATATATAAGTAAAAAAGAAAAATATGTTGATGAGTCTACGAATCTGAATGCAAATCAATGTCTATCATATCTTATCATTATCAACTTAATACTTAATCTAGACCTAAAAACAACTTAACCCCTAAATAACTACGCTTCATTCATTGTAAAACTAAACTATCTGGTATTCAACTCCATCAGAGACCTGAGAAGGAATAAAAGTAAGTACCTGAGTATACAGAGGGACTCACCAAGATAGGAAAGATGTTTTCTTCAAAGCTGCCAAGTACAAATAGCCTAAACACTATGAATGTAACATTTATATAACAATTATATAATTATGATTGTTTCGTGGATCTTCTTGCTGTAGGTAATATATTGTATATATGTATAATAATATAAATGTGTATATAAAAATGAAAACCTTTAATAATAAAAATGAAAATAGAAAAAATTTAAAAATCTGTCAAGAAAATTTAAAGAGAAAAAATAATAAATATATATCAAATTGCTGATATATATTTTAAATTTGGGATACAGCTGGTTAAGATGACCATTTTTTATTTTAATATTCTGTAGGACATAAGAGAAATGTTTAAATTAATGAGAATCCTGCTTTTAAAAAAGGAGAAGTTTGGGGCTGCAACCCGATGCTAGAGTACTTGGCTACCATTCCTTGGGTTTGATCCACAGCATGCCCCACACCCACCACAAAGAAAAAGAAACACTTAGTCAGTCCAAGAAATATTATCAGTAATTTCCTGTTGCTTATAAATTTCACAACCTAAGGTATTTTGTTAGAGTGATGCAAACAGACTAAGAAAATTTGTCATGGTATTTAAAAGGGTTCTCTGCCTAGGTTTTTTTGGTTTTTGTTTTTTTTTTTTTTCTTCTGTTTTTGCTGCTGCTGTTGTTGTTTTGAGATAGAGTTTCTCTGTATAGCTTTGGCTGTCCTGGACTCACTCTGTAGACCCGGCTGGCCTAAAACTCAGAGATCCATCTGCCTCTGCCTCCTCTGTTCTGGGATTAAAGGTGTGCACTACCAAACCTGGCTCTCACCTTCGGTTTTAAACTTTTCTGAGAGAACAGAAATGCTCTTCTATTTATGATAGAAGCAATGTTTTCAAATGACAACTATCATCCAGACTACTTGTAACATTTATAAGTGCTAAGTATATAACTGTCATAAAAATATTAAGAGCTAGCTAAAGCCCCAAAAGCTATTTTAGCGGGGACAAATACTGTCCTAGAGATATGCTGATGTTTTTTTTTTCTCGGTTTTCTTTTGTTCAGTAAGTTTTTAACAAAAAGAATACAAAATAGACGAAACTTTCTATTCTGCCTGACTTCTATGTTGGTTACTAAAGTGGTAAAAGTAATTCAAAAGCCAATTAAATATCTATCAAATAATTAATGCGGATTAGCAAGTAAAGAGCACATGGCTACACTTTGAAAATGCTTTTTGAATGGGGGGGGGCAAGGTGAATGACTAGTCAGTCCCACTTTGCTTTTTACAGTCTCACTCATGAACTCCTTTATTTTCAACCAAATGCCCTGATCTGTTTTTTAAAGTCCACTATATTATTGCTTCAGATGTCACATATGTTTCCAGTTTGAAGCTTTATTGAGTGCCAGTTATAATAGCTAATCCTGACTGCTAGACACATCTTTTTGAACTGTGGGTGCTTTCCCCAAAAGTAATTTTGTCGATAAATGAGCTCCCTTTTCTACAGCTACCATTCGAATTACATTCACTTGTCTTGAAAATAACTTTGTTCCTTTTTTTTCTCTTAAGATATTCAGGCTAAAAACTTGGGGTCATGCCTGGATATTTGTACTCAGATATTTCTCATTCCAATTTATCAAAGGCTATTTCCTTTTAAAAGGTTTCATTTCCATTAAAATCTTTCATCTTTTTCTGCCTCTTCCCACATATTTACCTTCTTGTCTTTTTATTGAAGAAGATCATTGTCAGGCCCCCAGGTTTCTCATTCCTTCTTACCTCAAATCCCCTCTTGTGTCAGGTTCTTTTCATTGATATCCCTAAACACTGCAAGAACTAATGGTTTACATGAACCATGTACGTTGGCTCCTGGTTTTAGAGGGCACAGTTCACATCAGGGCTTTCAATGAGGGGAGAGAGAGAGAGAGAGAGAGAGAGAGAGAGAGAGAGAGAGAGAGAGAGAGAGAGAGAGAGAGAGAGAGAGAGAGAAATGGAGAGAGACAGAGACAGACAGAGAGACAGAGACAGACAGAGAGACAGAGACAGACAGAGAGAGGGAGAGACAGAGAGAGGAGAGAGAAAAGGAGGTGCAGGAAGGATGGAGGAGAGACAGAGAGAGAGAGAGGGAGAGAGAGAGAGAGGGGGGAGAAAGTCCCTATGGGATCACCCTGCTATTTTTTCTCTTTTTACCCATTTATTCCACACATCCCAAGCCTATGAGATAGTCCTACACATATCCAGGGTAGGCCTTCCCTCTTAGCTAATCCTCTCTGGGAAAGTGTTCCTAGATATTTTTGGAAGAGTGCTTTACTTTTTTTTTTTTTATGCATTGCTCATTCTAATCAAGTTGTCAATCAAGATTATGATTACACTGCTTATCTTTTCACTCCCTGTTTTTTTCTACAGCATTTATGGTTTGTATCTCTTAACAGTGAACTACATAGTTTGACACTAATCCCAACTGCTATATATAAAGCTCATCAAAGGCTCACATAGATGCTTAATTAAACTGTTCTAAATAATAGTTAACAAAGCAAGAAGGCATTGGAAATATATGTTCAGGAATCAATAAAGAATCAAAGTTAACTAGGTGAAAAGAGATGAACCCCTCAATACTTCTGGAACAATTAAAATAGCACATACTATGCACTCAAAATTTAAGCAGATATGAATAGAATGAAGAGAAGGGATGCAATGGGAGACCAAAGAGAAGAAAATACATAGAGAAAACATGGAGTTCTGTCTCCCAAAATGTGAATAGAGTTTAACACCAAAATAGGGTTTAAGATAGAACTGATGTCATGGCTGAAGTATTAAATTTTGAGATGATTTCTGGATATCATCTAAGGGCAAAAATGAAAAATTCTCGAAAGGAAAAACTAAGCTTAATTTCTCTGGCTACGACTACCATTAAAGGCATGTAAGGCTCCTCATTCTCTAGTTCCCCACTTTTCTGAATTAAAAAAATAATCCTTATGTTTATGCTCTGGTCTGAATGTTTGTATTCTCTCCAAATTCATGTGTTGCTGTGCAAAGCTGAATTGCATAGCTATACCATCTGCTGTGGCTTGGGCAACTCTTTCCAAATTTCATGTGTTGAAATCTCAACCCAAAGTGATGATATTAGGAAGTGAGTCTTTCAGAGGGCTGACTAAGTGACAAGGGCAGATCAATAATGAATGAGACTAGTACCTTTATGCATATGATCCCAAAGACCTCAATGACCTTTCTTGCAATGTAAGGATATACAAGAAATGTTATTTGATAATCATTTCTTCTCATCCTTATCATGAAATATGATCAGTCAATAGCCAAATCCTAGCCAAATACTTCATCAAATGTCTTTCTAGCTCATATAATTTCTCTCTATGTTTACTTGTACTATATTAATTATGATACTATTATGTATTACTGTAATCGTTTAATCTTTCTGCTTTACTCCACTTTGCATAATTTAGAGAGTTACCTATCTAAATTACCAACATGATACTGGAACTGTCATACTAAAACCTAATCAACAATCTCTCATTATTCGGTGCTTTAAGTATATAGAGAAAAGAAATACATAATTTATATTTTGGGGGATCTTGAGGATAAGGAGGAGGTAGAAAAATACAATACTATATAATCAATTGTGTGTTTTGAATATGAACACAGAATCTGATTGTAAAAAACTAAAACAAAAATAAAATTATTCGTAAAACATCATAGTTAACAAAGTAATAAGACATCTAAAAAAGTACAGGCAGGAAACAATAAAAAACCAAAGTTAACTAGGTAACAATAAATGTAACCCCTCAATTCTTCAGGAACAGTTAGTAATAGTATCATTGCCTCTGGCCACGTGACTATTAAAGTAATGAATATTCACTAAGTGTCTATTTTTCTGTGCATTATTCCCTCAAAATTTAAATCTCAGAGTTCTTGACCTATAGTGCAGTGATAAATTGCTTACTTCACATGTTTGACATCTGTTTCCATTTTCCATATCACAAAATTTAAAATACCAGAATACTTAATTTAACTAGTCATATCTAGCATGGACTCATGGGAAAGAGAGCTCCTAGATTCTTCATGATCTGTGAAATGGCCTTAACATGACTACAACAGCATAGCATGGCCTGTATATTAGATGTCTTATCAAAAGACCCAACAGTATAAAATAATAACATGTTTGTAATTCTTTAATTCCAAAATGCAAGAAACAGCTTTACTTCTGAGTACCAATTTTTATACTTGGAAGAATAATGTAGTCAATACACTATATATTAATAATGTTGAGATGGATTAAAACTTGAGGCATTCACATGTCTGAACTGAAACATCATTGTTAACACCAAAGCATTGACAAATAGTGAAAAGAGGGACCCACATCACTTCTGGTAAGGATATGCTACCAGTAAATATAGGTCGGATCAGGTATTTTAAGGAACTGTGAGTTTTTTTCGATTTTCATAGCTTTGAAATATTAAGAAATGTAAGAAAGATATGATCAGTTTATGGGTGTTAGGTGCCATAAATGCAAACATTTTTATGTGATGGAGTTCAAGATTATCTTTGAATGGATGAAAGACAAGTTACTGGATGAGGTAAAATTTGAACCCAGTCTACTTTAAAGGAAAATGTTGATGTGAATGTACTTGAATGTGAGGGTGGGCATACATGCTGGAAGGCACAGCATGAGTCGATACCTTGGATACAGGGAAACATCAAGAACAATGTGGGTCAACTTTAGGATCAGTGAAGAGAAAGAGCATGCTATAACCTTTAAAGATGGAGAGCTAGTTTAAGTGGTCAATCTTATTCTGCAGTCAGTAGAGAGCCATGTTAAAGGACTTTGAGTGTGGAGTCAGAAGATTAACATTATGCTTCGGGAAGATTAATCTTGCCATATGGTCACTTTCAAACAATCCATATACATAAATTCTATGTGATGTCATAGGAGGTGTTTAATTTATACAATTGAAATCAATTTCCTCTTGTCCTTGTCTCAATAAAAGTTAACTGCTGCTCAAAGCAAACAGGTCAATATCCCTCTACCTACAGAACATTCCTACTAAATTGTCCCTAGGAAGTATTGAAAAATTGTCAGAAGTGTTGTGAGGAACTGGGCTATTGGTATAAATAAAACACAAGCACATACTATAATGCTGAACACTTGAATTTCATCTCAATACCTAACCTCTTTCAGGCTATGCTTTGGTTCTGTTTATGATGTAATATCATTATGCCAGGGTTAATCAGGGTGAGTTAATTACAATTACTCCATGGTAAAGGAAATAAACAGAGGACCATCTCAGATATTTATCTAGCATTATCTTAGGCAATTTCTGTATGTGTTAGTAATGAACTGTTTCTTATCTGCTTACTAGTAAACAAATACCTTGCCCCTCCCACTTCACCATAAATCCCACCCACCCCCATTTTGGAAGCAATACAAAAGCATCTATACTTGGCATTGTTTTCACTTTAGGAACAGGAATAAGGAGTTTTCTGCAATCAAGATGACTCTGAGATTTCATCTCATACCTGTCAGAATGGCTAAGATCAAAAATTCAAGTGACAGGACATGCCGGAGAGGATGTGGAGAAAGGGGAACACTCCTCTGTTCCTGGTGGAAGTACAAACTTCTACAACCACTTTGGAAATCAATCTGGCATTTTCTCAGAAAACTGTGAATAGTTCTACCTCAAGACCCAGCTAGACCACACCTGAGTATGTTCCCAAAAGACACTCCACTGTATAACAAGGACACTTCCTCAACTATGTCCATAGCAGCTTTATTTGTTACAGCCAGAAACTGGAAACAACTTAGATGTTCTTCAACTGAAGAATGGATTTTTTAAAAGGTGGTATATTTGCACAATGAAATACTACTCAGCAATTAAAAACAAGGATATCTGGAAATTTGCAGGCAAACGGATGGAAGTAGCGAAGATCATTCTGAGTGAGGTAATCCAGACCCAGAAAGGCATACGTAGTATATACTCACTTATACCTGGATGTTAACCATAAAGTACAGAATAACCATGCTACAATCCACAGACCCAAAGAAGCGAAATAACAAGGATGACCCAAGGGAGGATTCTTGAATCTTACTCAGAATAGGAAATGTAATGAACACTTGAATTAGATGGAGGGAGGGGACTGGATGGGAATTGGAGAGGGCGTGGGGATGGGAACAGGAGTGGGTAAAAGATGTGAGCAGAGCAGCAGAAAAGAAGGAATGGGAGGGTTAAGGGAAATCATTGGTAGTCATCTCGGGGTCAATGGAGGCTTCCAGGAGTCTATGGGGGTCACCCTAGCTGAGACTCTTAGCAGCGGGGATTTGAAACTTGAAACTGCCATCTCCTAAAGCCAAGAAGGACTTCCAGTGGAGGGAGAGGGATACCATCCCACCCATAAAATCTTCAACCCCAAAATTTGTCATGCATACCAAGAAATGTAGGAATAAAGAAGGGTCAGAGATTGAGGGAATGCCCCAACTGAGACCCCACTCCACGGGAGAGAGCCAAACCCTGACAACTATTTACACTCTGCTATGCCTGCAGACAGGAGTGTAGGATAACTGCCTTCTGACAGTCTTCATCCAACAGCTGATGGAAACACATACAGAAACTCACACCAAACAATAGGCAGAGCTCAAGGAGACTTGTAGAAGAGTGGGAGCAAGAATAGAGAGAGCCAGATAGGTCAAGGACACCATAAGAAGACATACAGAGTTAACTAATCAGGGTCCATCGGGACTCACAGAGACTGAATCACCAACCACTAATCCTAATCCCAGATCGCTACACATATAACTGATGTGTAGCTTGGTCTTCAGGTGGGCCCCTTAAGAATTAGAGCAAACAAGAGGCTGTCTCTGACTCTATTTCCTGCCTTTGTATCCCTTTCCCCTAGCTGGGTTGCCTTGTCTGGCCTCAGTGGGAAAGAATGCACTTAGTCCTGCTGCAACTTAATGTGCCAATCTGGGTTGGTAATCATGGGGGCCCTCCTTTTCTCAGAGGAGAAGGGGAGGAAGAAATAGTGGGAGGTATGCGTGGGGGTGGGACAGGGTAGAGAGGAGGGAGGGGGCTGCCATCATGCTGTAAAATTATTAAATAAATAAATGAATAAATGAATGAATGAATGAATGAATAAATAAATAAATAATAAATACTATCAACTACAGAAAGCAGAGTGGATTTCAATGGAAGACTATGGATGTCCAAAGGCTTAGCTGCCCAAATCACAAAAAGAATGACCTCAGTATGGTTAGTGCTGGTACCTCATTTGTAGCCATTATGTATGAGCTACAAATGTGTTTTCATTGCCAACATCTTTTCCACTTCTTATGCTTGAATATTACTGTGTTCTCTGTAAATTGTTATCGTCAGACCTGCTATGACAAATATTATCCATTTATATATAATATAAAACTCCAGAATAGTTTTGTTCCAGGGTTAGACTATTTTGTGGATTTTAAATCTATTGTTGTATGAATATCTTCACTATCACAATAAAATACAGACCAGTGTTTTAAAGTTCACAATTCCATATGCAAGATCAAAACAAAAACAAAAACAAACAAACCTCACTTCCCAGACTTATGTCTATTTAATTTGGGAAAATGTTTCCAGTATTTCATCAATATTCTTTGAATCAGATGATTGTATTAAACAGATCTTGTAATACACTAAATGTTTAGTTGGATACTCTAGCTAAAGAGACATCATAACCCAATGTTGGAATTGTAAAATGGTTACTGAATAGCATATTGAATGGAAATGCAAACTCATTTAATTTATTCCTCTGACAAAGTTCCGTTATATTAGCCATGCATCTTTTTTCACCTTAATAAAGAAAGCCAACCAAAATGTGAAGGCCTGTTTTTTCTTTAATTCCATTGGCTGCCCTTTGTTGGTCTTTCTTCTATAACTTTACTTCAAAATAGGACAACTTTGCAAATAATTCGATCCTGGGGATATTTCTTCTCTTTTGTTACAGATACCTCTAGACAGCTAAAAATGGATTTAATATCTCTATGGCCATGAGTCAAAACATTATTTTCTAGGCAAAGCTCTTTTCTGTTTTCCAGAAGTGTACCACTGTCTACTTGATAGCTTCTTTTTTTTCTTTTTATTTCAAAAGCACTTCCAATTCTGATTTTCTGAGAGATCTCACACTTTACTGAATAGCTCCATATACGTCAGGTTTGTAGGTTGTAACTTTGGACATCACCTATAGAACATTCCACTTCCTCAATAGCTATAGCTAACAGTATCTGTTTCCCAAAATCCCACTCACATCTCCAGCTAAATATGCTTTCACTCTTTATGAATATGCTTTCTAAATATGCTTTCACCTTTTCTGCAGCAATGCCAACAACTCCCTCAGCTAAGCAGTTATACTATTTTACCTTAGTTACTCTGTAGACATGCAATATACGGCAAATTGCCCTGGGAGTTTGGAATTGCTCAGCTCAGCAGTTCTATGGAGATCAGGTGATCAGAACAAGTCAGTTTCTAGAATTACAGAATAAGAAATTCAAATCTTTAGACAGATTAATATGAAGGATATATCATTCTCTGTGGAGTATTCTAGAATGATGAGATGAGAAAATATCCACAGAGTGTAATAGTTAGGATGTAGGAGTTGATAATATTGTACTCATTTTACATGGATACATTACGTGGTTCATGATCTTGATAATCTTGAACATGCTACTGAGGATGAAACTTAGTCATAATAATGGCTCAATGCAATAAAATGCCATGTGATGTATAATTTGTTTTCTACACAGGTCTGCATTGGCTTCTGGTTTGATCCTGTCATAAATGCTCAATTCAAGTGTTTACTAGAAGCCCCAAGCAGGAAACAGAAATAGGTGTATAAAGGCAGACAGTAAGGGATTGGTGGTGCTATATGGAAAAAGACAGACACAAATAAGATCACATTAACGAGTGAGGAAAATTGTACCTGTAGTTACTTCTATGCTTTTGCAAAAACAACAAAATCAATTCCACCATCATAGGTTTCTACTTGGATATTATTGTAAGGAAAGTATAGTGTGCTTCATCTTTTATCAACTTCACATCTGTTCTGCCTTTGCATCCTATCTTTTTCCTGAGTTCTTGTTTTATTTTCCTGTGTACTAGAGAAGTACTGTGCCACGTTTCACAACTTTTAATAATACAGCAATTTACCAGACCAGAATTTACCAAGATTTAAGAACTTAACACTTTACTTTTCTTCTTCTTCATTGGTTTATTTAATCACATTACAGTGTGATTAAATAAATCACAGACACTCCCTTCTCTCCTCCTAACCCCACCCTCACATCCTGTCCCCTCATTCTCCTCAGAAAAGGGTACCAACCCACCCTTCTACAGTCTAAGCAAATGAGATAAGATCCATACACCAATGATGCTTGCTCAATTATATTCATAGCTGCCTTATTCATAATAGCCGGAACCTGGAAAAAACCTGGTTGTCCCTCAACCGAGGAATGGATAAAAATCTGTGGCACATTTATTTATACAATGGAATACTACTCAGCTATTAAAAACAAAGAAATCTTAAAATTTTACAGGCAAATAGATGGAACTAGAAAAGATCATCCTGACTGAGGTAACCCAGACCCAGAAGGGCATGCCTGGTATCTACTCACTTATAAGTGAATATTAGGCACATAATACAGTATAAGCACACTACAATCCACAGACTAAATAAGTAACAAGGAGGACCCTGGTGAGGATGCTTGAATATCACTCAGAAAGGAAAATAAAATAGACATCTGAAGTAAATGGAGGGAAGGAACTTGGTGGGAGAGCACTTACCACCTTGCATTGTCTCTGGCTGGACATATCCTTATATGTCCCCACTCCCTTCTTCCTCACTTCTTTCAGGTCACAACTCAGATAATATTTCCTCACAGGTCTTCCTTGACTTCCTCTACCTGTGTTTGTCAACCACATTATGACTATTTTTAAAATAAATTCTTCCTCCATTTATTTATTTCTCTATGGTACCACATGATTTTCAAAACAATACCAGTAATTTAGAACATGTGCAATAAAATACTGTTTGTGTGAAAAATGAACACTTATTCTGATGCGACATAGCTATAAAATAGTCCAATGAGAATTCTGGAATAATATATTTGAAAAAAATGATCTTTGGGAAACCCAACCCTATGTGTGATGGCTATATGCCAATAAAAATAAATAAATTAAAATGGCAATTTTTCCTATTACTTACTAACACATGCTGACAACAGCCCTGGTTGCTTAACAGCATCAATCTGGTAGGACATCATCCAAGAACTATGACAATTTCTGCCAACACCCACTCAGATTCCCCTTTACCCCATCCATCTGTTAACTGCTTCTATTCATGTTCTTGGCTAGCAGCTTTGTTTTCAGTCCCATCTAAACTTTTACCCCCAAAGGAAAATGCATAATCTCAGTGTGTAGTACATATTTAGCCTTTTCTTGTTCAAGATTTGGTGTTGTTTCTTTGCTAAAGCCTCATCTTTCTTTGGTGATTATCCTACAGCCAATCCCCCCTGCCGTATTGGCCATATTGCTCATCAGAAACAAGTTCAGCTCTTTAACGGACTGTGTTAAGCATGTGTTTCATAATGGGAGTGTACAGACATGCTTACTAAGTTGTGTGGGGGCAGTATAAGTGTAGAAACTAGTTTTCAAGCTGCTTGAGTAGCTGTGCCCATGACAGTTAGAAGAATAAGATTGCATGCTCACAAAATTGTAGGGAAGCAAACAGGATAAATGAGTTTTTCATTACTTAAAAATATTAACATATTTTGGTTCTCTAAAAAAGAAACTAAATAAAACACTAATTACTTTACAGTAATTATATGAGCTTTTTCCTCTATGAAGGTTTTGTATGCAACGTAAAAAAATCTAATTATATCAGTGTTGCAAGGATAATAATAAGAAAGGCAAGTATTGTGCACTTGTTAAATGGCTAGGGGAGGTCCATGACATTTAGAATAAACTGGTATTCAAAACTCCAAACTGTTAACTTCCTTGAGTGGCTTTTTTTTTCAAACATATTAAGTTAACTCAGGCAACAAAAATTAAAATTATCTTTTAGTTTAGTTTACAGTTTGTTTATAGATCAAATATTTTCATAAGCAACCTCAGATGGAGCAAGACACAGTTATGAGAACTGAGGCCCAAGGTTACTTGGAGTTCTACTAGGAGGATTTTGTGGGTACATCTTACCTACACTCTGTGAATCTCAGACTGTCTCTTTCTGTAATGAGATGATTGGACAGAAAGGCCTATCAACTGGTTGTCTTAAGGGAGAATTTTCAAAACATGATGCATTTTGGCATTTAGCAGGTAGACAAGAATGATACTACTGAAGTAGAATTTCCAGTGCTACAAATAAAGAATTGTCATGTTTAAATGCCAGTTGTATCTCTTTGGCTTAATACTAGGCTGGGTGATTTTTATGATCTCTTCAAATTCTGGTATTTGTCTCACTTTCCTTGAAGTAACTGTTTTAATGTACAAATTATTAACAGTTTTAACCAATAAAACATTTTTCAAATAATTTTATTTGGATATGATATGAAAATTCAACTTTTCTAGTATACACTGAATGTGACAACAATAGCATAAAGAATTGGAATGGAACTGGACTTATGTATGTCAATATTTTCTAGACCATAATAGAATATTAACCTAAGTATTCAGTTTACAGAAGCATAATGTAATTTCTTTAGTAAACACTAAAATAAAGCAAAAACTGTATCTAATACAGCCCCAAAAAGAAAATAAAACTTGTAGGAATAAATATCAATTAACCCAGGGAGAATTAGTACAATAAACAATATAGGCCATCACTAAATAATACTAAAATTATAAGCCAAAATTAAAGCATATTTATGATTTTAGTCATTTTGAATGGTTAAAAACTGTAGCCACACTATCTACTAAAGATATACTAAAGACAGATACTGTATACTAGGAGTGTGGATTAAGTAGCTTTCCAAATGAGAAGATAACAGAGACAGTTTACTACCTGAGCAGTCACCCAAAACTCTCTATACCATTGGAGCAGCATCTTCAACATTCTGGCTCAATATATCTGACAGACATATTTGTGAGGCAGGAACTACTGAGGACTTGCTTACCTTGTCTTGGCAGAGTTTGGTCGTCAACTTTGCCTGCATCCAAGCTTGCCCTTTAGATACAGTGGTATGGAATTTGAGTGTAAGATTATTCTTCACACACATTAGATGTGTTTGTACTCTAATATGAGGTATTATACCCATATAACAATTATTATACGAGGTTTACTTCCAATACTTTGAAAGTGCTATTTCAGGCTGTTTAGCATAAGTAAATTACACAAGTTAATTGTTAGTTGATCAAATCATGGCCATATCAATTACTAGTATATTTTTATCACAATCATATACATCTTAGATGCAGCAGATAGCTATGATTCTGTAGAAAGATAAGGTAAAATAGTTAGTTAAACAAGGTCTTCAAAATCCTCAGAGGCATTCAGAATATGGCATTTTAAAATGTTTTTACTATTTAAAGATTCACTGACAATGAGACAGGTTAACTCCTGGCAAAATCTAGCCTACCTCAAAGAGGATGATGAGCATCAAAGAACCTCCTATGGAGAAGGCTTCAAATGGGGCAAACAAGCCACTGGGCAAAATGTCCTCGTTTCTACCACAGACAGAATTCTGCAGCTTTATTTGTAATAGCCAGAATCTGGAAACAACTTAGATGTCATTCAACTGAAAAATGGATAAAGAAACTGTGATACATTTGTACAATGGCATACTATTCAGTTATCAAAAACAAGGAAATCTTGAAATTTGCAGGCAAATGGATGGAACTAGAGATGATCATCCTGAGTGAGGTAACCCAGGTCCAGAAAGACATACATAGTATGCACTCACTTATAAGTGGATATTGGCCCAACATATATGTCCTTTGAGTGACTCCACCCAGGGAAGGGTCAGGACAGATACTGGGACTAGCTGCTGGACTCTAGTTGAAGCACTGAGAATTATATGGAAAAGTTAGGGGATGGGGAAGATTGTCAGAAGCTCCACAAAAAAACTATCAAGGCTAGCAGATCTAGGCCCAGGGGGACCTACACAAACCGATGCAGTGCAATCATAAAACTTAGACTCCCTCTGTTCAGAAATAGCCAATGGATAGCCCATTTTCCACATGAAGAAGGGGTAGGAGAGAGCAGGTACTGATTCTGACATGAACTCTGGTGCCTGAAATTTGATCACTTGATGGGGAGGCTCTTCTGGAACATAAAGAGGATGAAGGCTATACAGATAAGACCTGATAGGCTGTGGTCAGATGGTGGGGGAGAAGGAACTCACCTGTCAGAGGTCTAGGGGAGGGGAATAGTGAAGAAGATGGAGGGAGGGTGGGAATGGGATGATAAGAGCAAGTGGATAAAAATCAGGATGTAATATGAATGAATTATGATAAAAATTTAAAAAAAATTGTGCAACCTATGTTGAAAGGAATTTATTTTTTTATCAAATAGCAATAGAAGAATGAAAAATAATGAAGCTCAGCCACTGCAATCACAAACAAAAGATTCACCATGTGTCATTGGCATGATTGTAAAATAATGCATATTACACATTTCTTCAATTAAAAACAACTTAGTAATATAAAAGAACAAACTACTGATTGATGAAACAGTATGGGAAATCTCAAACTCATGGCAAGTAAAAGAAGCTTCACACAAGAGAGTACAGAACGTATGGCTCAATTCACATGAAGTTCTGTAAAGAGGAAAACTAATCTGCTGTGCTAAAGAATCACTGTATTGCCTCTGGTGAGGATATGGGTGGGATGAGACTGAGAAGGAGGCGTTAGGGAACTTCCTGAAGTCATGGTAATGTTCTATATTTTTATAGAGATTTGAGTTTCATGGGTATAATCATTAGTCAATATTCACTGAGTATTACACCCAAGATTTTAGCATACCTTGTTACATAAATTTCACCTCAAAATGTTTTCAGTAAAATAAAATGGATGCCTACTATTTGTTTTGAAATGCATTAAAGAAAATGAAATAAATTATGAGTAAAAGAGTAGATATATTATCCAACAGGAATTTTAGCAGTTAACTCTAAAATTGAATTAGCATGTATTTGGTGCTTACTGTACCATTACTCTAACTTCAGTGCTTCAAATATTTCATTATGTTTGTTTTTCTGTGCTACTCTGTTTATAATTATTATTATTATTATTTTTAGATGTTTGCTTGTGTTCTAATGATAGAGAAAAAGAAAGTATGTGGATTTGGATTTGGGTAGATGAGGAAGTAGGGAGAGTCTGGAAGAACATAGGAGAGGAGGTTTCATAATCAAAATATATTTTCTTTAAAAATCTATTTCCAATAAAAATTTGACAAAATTCAAATAGCCAAAGGGAATAAATTTATATTTTTATATGTACACATATGTATTGTGTATTGTTTTTATATTCATTGAACAAAATATTTTAGAAAATTAGAGAACAGCACATTGTTAATCTGGCTGCTTGTTGAGGCTGGAGACATGTTTTAGTCAATAGCACTTGCTGCTCTTGCAGAAGACCCAAGTTTGGTCCTAGCAATAGGTGACAGCTACCAAGCATCTGTAGCATGGTGCACATGTATATGTGTAGGCAAATACTAATATATATGAAAAATCAAAACAATAAAATCTTTTATTTTAAGGAGATATGTAGATTTGTATCCAGTCATGTCTTGGCTATGAAAATGATATAGGAAGATAAGCAATAACTTTCTGGAAGATCAGAATACTTCTACTTATGCTCCCATCTGGACATTAGATAAGTTGCTTGGCCTCTGAGCCATTGTAAGTTATCTGTAAGATAAAGACTAATGAAAGACCGCAACTTTTAATTATATAGCATATGTAAACATTTGGGTGGAACAAGTTCTTCTCGAAGGTCCCATGATAACTAACCTCAAATAGGATGGTAAAAAAAATGATTCAAAAACATTTGACTTTCTGGATTTTTATGAAATAAGTTACCTTCTTCAAAAGAGCCACTATATGAATCTAAATATTAAGGAAGTTATTCCTAAGCTACAGGAATAGATTTATGAACTTGAGGGATTGTTATGATTTATACATTTTGATAAAGGGGCTTCAGATTATCCTTACTGAGTCCCTGATGTCTGAATACATGGACATTTTGGCTCAGGAAAACATAAGGCATATTTTCTCATCCTTAGAACATTTACAATTTAAAGGAATACAAAATAAACTATGAAAGTAATTCATTAAATTATTAATACAGGATAGCACTAAAGAATAATCTTTATTGTTATGAAATGTGTTTATTCAAACAACTATTTTTATAACTATTGCAGATTTATAAACTTTATTCAGTTTTTAGAAGGTTGTAGAGACATAGAACATGCAGGTGAGGATGAGTTTTTAGGAGCTGAGTTTTTAATAAACATTATGTGGATCTAAAGTAGTGGTCCTCAACTTTCCTAAGGCTGCTACTCTTTAATAAAGTTCTTCATGTTGTGGTGACAATCAACCATAAAATTATTTTCATTGTTACTTCAAAACGAATTTTGCTACTCTTCCAATGGTCTTAAGTGGACCCTGTGAAAAGGTCCTTTAACCCCCAGATGAGTCACAGCTGACAGTTTGAGAAGGCTGATCTAAAGGAAAACAAGGAACAAGAAGGATATGAGAAATAGCCATCAGTTCCTAAATATCTATTATTAATGTAAAGACATGGCTCTCACATCAAAAGGAATAAGAGAGAGATAGTTTATTCCAGAGCTAAATATGAATGTGTGTAGCCCGAGAACATACATTAAATATTGCCAAGAAACGTATGTTCCAACATGGTAAGGTTTCATGAAGGTTTTATAGCAACAACAAAAGAAAATCATGAACAAAAAGAATTTTAAAATTAAACTACTGGGATGTCACGTGGTTTGCAAAGAAATGTCTGGTATCTCCCTCAGATGCTATTTGATGACATCTTTAGTTTTTGGCTTGGTGAAAATTAGAGGTCTTCATATGGTTGGGGAGGAGGTCCCTAGGGGAGGGGAATAGGGAGAAAATTAGAGGGAGGGAGGAATGGGAGAAGACAAGCAAGGGGATAACAATTTAGATGTAATCTGAATAAATTAATAAAAAAGTCTTTTTTAAATTTTTTACTATTAATTTATTCTTGTTACATCTCAATGGTTATCCCATCCCTTGTGTCCTCCCATTCTTCCCTCCCTCCCCCTTTCCCCTTATTCCCCTCCCCTATGACTGTTCCTGAGGGGGATTACCTCCCCCTGTATATGCTCATAGGGTATCAAGTCTCTTCTCGGTAACCTGCTGTCCTTCCTCTGGGTGACACCAGGTCTCCCCCTCCAGAGGACATGGTCAAATGTGAGGCACCAGAGTACGTGAGAAAGTCATATCCCACTCTCCACTCCACTGTGGAGACTGTTCTGACCATTGGCTAGATCTGGGTAGGGGTTTAAAGTTTACCGCCTGTATTGTCCATGGCTGGTGCCTTAGTTTGAGCAGGACCCCGGGCCCAAATCTGCCTATCATAATGTTCTACTTATAGGTTTCTAGGACCCTCTGGACCCTTCTACTTTGCCATTCTCCCATGCTTCTCTCATCTAGAGTCCCAATAGGATGTCCTCCCCTCTGTGCCAGTTTCCTGGTAAGTGAAGGCTTTCGTGGGACATGCCCCTTGGGCTAGTATGCAGATATAAGTGAGTATATACCATTTGATTCTTTCTGCTTCTGGGTTAACTCACTCATTATGATCATTTCTAGCTCAATCCATTTATCCACAAATTTCGGGAATTCCTTGTTTTTAATAGCTGAGTAGTATTCCATAGTGTATATGTACCACAGTTTCTTTATCCATTCTTCTACTGAGGGACACTTAGGCTGTTTCTATGATCTGGCTATTATGAATAAGGCTGCTATGAACATGGTTGAGCAAGTGTTCTTGTTGTGTGCTGGAGCATCTTCTGGGTATATCCCAAGGAGTGGAATAGCTGGGTCTTGAGGAAGCCCTATTCCCATTTTTCTGAGATAGCACCAGATAGATTTCCAAAGTGGCTGTACTAGTTTGCATTCCCACCAGCAATGAAGGAGTGTTCCTCTCTCCCCACATCCTCGCCAGCATGTGGTGTCGCTTGAGTTTTTGATCTTAGCCATTCTGATGGGTGTAAGATGGAATCTCAGAGTTGTTTTGATTTGCATTTCACTGATGACTGAGGAGGTTGAGCATTTCTTTAAGTGTTTCTCAGCCATTTGATATCCCTCTGTTGAGAATTCTCTGTTTAGTTCCAAGCCCCATTTCTCAATTGGGTTATTCGGTTTGGTGGTGTTTAATTTCTTGAGTGCTTTATATATTTTGGATATTAGACCTTTGTCAGATGTAGGGTTGGTGAAGATCTTTTCCCAGTCTGTAGGCTGTCGCTTTGTTCTCTTGACAGTGTCTCCAGTCTTACAGAAACTTTTCAGCCTCATGAGGTCCCATTTATTAATGGTTGACATTAAGGCCTGGCCTGTTGGTGTTCTGTTCAGGAAGTTGTCTCCTGTGCCAATATGTTCCAGGCTCTTCCCCACTTTTTCTTGTAAGTGACTTAGTGTCTCTGGTTTTATGTTGAGGTCTTTAATCCACTTGGATTTGAGTTTTGTGCAAGGTGACAAATAATGTGTCCAGTTACATTTTTTTAAACATAGGCCTCCAGTTAGACCAGCACCATTTGTTGAAGATGCTATCCTTTTTCCATTGAATGGATTTGGCTTTTTTGTCAAAAATCAAGTGACCATAAGTGTGTGGATTCATATCTGGGTCTTCGATTCAATTCCACTGATCAACCAGCCTGTTGCTGTGCCAGTACCAAGCTGTTTTAATTACTATTGCCTTATAGTACAGTTTGAGATCAGGTATGGAGATTCCTCTGGAGCACCTTTTATTGTACAAGATTGTTTTAGCTATTCTGGGTTTTTTGTTTTTCCATATGAAGTTCAGAATTGAACTTTCAATGTCTTTAAAAAATTGTGTAGGTATTTTGATAGGGATTGCATTGAATCTGTAGATTGCTTTTGGTAGGATGGCCATTTTTACTATGTTAATTCTCCCGATCCATGAGCAAGGAAGATCATTCCATCTTCTCAGGTCATCTTCAATCTCTTTCTTCAGAGTTTTGAAATTTTTTTCAAACAAGTCCATCACTTGCTTAGTTAGAGTCCTAGATATTTTATATTGCTTGTGGCTAATGTGAAGGGTGTGGCTTTCCTAATTTCTTCCTCTGCAAGCTTGTCATTTGTGTATAGGAAGGCTACAGACTTTTTTGAGTTAATTTTGTATCCAGCTAATTTGCTGAAAGTGTTTATCAGCTGTAGGAGTTCTCTGCTGGAATTTTGAGGATCATTTATGTACAATATCATATCATCTGCAAATAGGGATAATTTGACTTCTTCCTTTCCCATTTGGATACCCTTGATCTCCTTTTGTTGTCTTATTGCTCTGGCTAGAACTTTGAGTACTATATTGAAGAGATATGGAGAGAGTGGGCAGCCTTGCCTTGTTCCCGATTTTAGAGGAATTTCCTTGAGTATCTCACCATTTACTTTGATTTTGGCTATTGGCTTGCTATATATAGCCTTTATCATGTTGAGGAAAGTGCCTTTTATCCCCAATCTCTCTAAAGCTTTAAACATGAATGGGTGTTGGTTTTTATCAAATGCTTTCTCTGCATCTAAAGAGATGATCATGTGGTTTTTTATTTTCAGTTTGTGTGTATGGTGGATTACATTGATGGATTTCCATATATTAAACCATCCCTGTATGCCTGGAATGAAGCCTACTTGTTCATGATGAATGATATCTTTGATGTGTTCTTGTATTCGTTTTGCAAGTATTTTATTTAGTAGTTTTGCATCAATGTTCATAAGAGAAATTGGTCTGAAATTCTCTTTCTTTGTTGAGTCTTTTTGAGGTTTAGGTATCAATGTGACTATGGCCTCATAGAATGAATTTGGTAATATTCCATCCATTTCTATCTTTTGGAGTAGCTTGAAGAGTATTGGTATTAGCACACCATTGAAGGTCTGGTAGAATTCTGCACTGAACCCATCTGGCCCTGGGCTTTTTTTGGTTGGGAGACTATCAATGATTGCTTCTATTTCTGTAGGGGAAATGGGACTATTTAGCTTGTTTATCTGTTCTTTACTCAACTTTGGCAAATGAAATTGATCAAGAAAATCATCCATTTCCCTTAGATTTTCAAATTTTGTGGCATATATGCCTTCAAAGTAGGATCTTATGATTCTTTGTATTTCTTCAGTGTCGGTTGTTATGTCTCCCTCTTCGTTTCTGATTTTGTTGATTTCAATACTGTCTCTCTGCCTTTAGTTAGTTTGGCTAATGGTCTGTCTGTCTTATTGATTTTCTCAAAGAGTCAGCTCTTGGTATTGTTGATTCTTTGGACTGTTTTCTTAATTTCTAATTTGTTAATTTCACCTCTGAGTTTGATTATTCCCAGACCTCTACTCCTCTTGGCTGTTTCTGCTTCTTTTTTTTCTAGGGCTTCCAGTTGTGTAGTTAAGATGATTATGTGCGATGTTTCCGATGTCTTTTTAAAGGCACTTAGTGCTATGAATTTTCCTCTTAGCACTGCTTTCAATGTATCCCACAAATTTGGGTACGTTGTTCCTTCATTTTCATTGAATTTCAGAAACTCCTTGATTTTTTTCTTTATTTCTTCCCTGACCCATGTGTCATTTAGCAGAGAGTTATTTAGTTTCCACGTACGTGTAGGCTTTTTGTTATTTCTGTTGTTGTTGAATTGCAGCCTAAGAGCATGGTGATCTGATAGGATACAAGGTATTACTTCAATCCTCTTGTATCTGTTGAGGCTTGCTTTGTGACCTACAATGTGATCAGTTTTGGAGAAGGTTCCATGGGGACCTTCTTTCTTGTTTGGGTGAAAGGTTCTATAGATATCCATTTGACCCATAGCATTGGTTAATGATGTTATTTCTCGGTTTAGTTTCTGTTTCAATGACTTATCCTTCAGTGAGAGTGGGGTGTTGAAGTCCCCCACTATTATTGTGTGGGGATCGATGTGTTGTTTAAGCTTTTTTAGCAGATCTTTTACAAATGTGGGTGCCCTTGTATTGGGAGCATAGATGTTCAGAATTGTGATGTCATCTTGGTTGACTTTACCTTTGATGAGTATGAAGTGTCCTTCCTCATCCCTTTTGATTAATTTTGGTTGAAAGTCTATTTTGTTCAATACTAAAATGGCTACGCCTGCTTGCTTCTTGTGACCATTTGCTTGGAATATTTTTTTCCAACCTTTTAACCTGAGGTAATGCCTATCATTATGGGTGAGATGTGTTTCTTGAATGCAGAAGAATGTTGGATCTTGTTTATGCACTCATTCAGTTAGTCTGTGTCTTTTTATTGGAGAATTGAGATCATTGATGTTGAGAGATATTAATGACCAGTGACTGTTCAGAGTCTTAATTTTGATGTTGGTTCCAGTCAAGCATTTGTGTAGGAGTGTTTTTGCCATGGGATAGTTATCTATTTCCTGAGTAGTTTTGGTTGTAGCTTGCCCCTTTGGGATGGAGTTTTCCTTCTAGTGCCTTCTGTAAATCTGGATTTGTGGATAGGTACTGTTTGAATTTGTTTTTGTCATGGAATATTTTGTTTTCTCCATCAATGGTTATTGATAGTTTTGCAGGGTAATGTAGTCTGGCCTGGCATCTGTGGTCTCTTAAGGCTTGCAGGGTCTCTGTCCAGGCCCTTCTGGCTGTTATGGTCTCTGCTGAGAAGTCGGGTGTAATTCTGATAAGGTTTGCCATTAAATGTTATTTGGCCGTTTTCCCTTGCAGCTTTTAATATTTTTTCTTTGTTCTGTATGTTTTGCGTTTTGATTATTATGTGACGGGCAGTTTTTCTTTTCTGGTCAATTCTATTTGGTGTTCTGTAGGCCTCTTGTATGTTTATAGGCATCTCTTTCTTTAGATTGGGGAAATTTTCTTCTATGATTTTATTGAGAATAGTTTTTGGGCCTTGGAGACTGATATCTTCGCTTTCTTCAATGCCTATTATCCTCAGATTTCTTCTTTTCATGGTGTCCTTAATTTCTTGGATGTTTTGTGTCAGGAGTTTTACAGATTTTGCATTTTCCTTAATGGTTGCTTCAAGATCTGTGATTGTATTTTCTAAACCTGAGATTCGTTCTTCCATCTCTTGGATTCTGTTAGAAAAGTTCACCTCTGTGTTGCTCGCCTTCTTCTCTGAGGTTTCACATTCTCGTTTTTCTTCTGTCTGTGTGTTTATCATTGAATCCATTTTCGTCTTCAGATCTTGAACTGATTTTTTTATTTCTTTCATCCGGTTGTTTGCAGTTTCCTGAAATTTTTACAGTTCCACTCTATGTGCTTATTTTATGTCTCTCACCTGTTTGGCTGCATCCTCCGGCATTTGATTATGAATTTTATTTTTTTCCTTCATTAATATCCTCATTACTAAGAATTTGAGGTCATTTTTTTTGTATTTCCATTGTATTTGAGTTCTCTGGGTTGTTTTCTTTGGGATAGCTGGAAACTGGAGACGCCATGTTGTTTTGGGGGTTTTTGCGTATGCTTTTACGCTGTCCTTTAGATATCTTGGTGCGTTTGTTTTTGTTGGGTAGCTTCCAGAGTTGGATGGAGGGAGTCTAATGATAGATTTACTTGTTTTCTCATGATTTCCGTAGGCTGGAAGCTCTGATACTTCACTGGTGTGGATGGCAGGAGGTTAGCCATGTCGTTTTGGTCTCTCACAGCCAGTGATCCTCAGCTCCCCTGTGCTGTGGGTCCTGCAATTGTTCTGGGTATCTGAATGAGCGTTGGGTCGGGCCAAGGTATCCACAGCCTTCTGGGTTCCCTGCCAAGTCCAGCCAGGGACACTGGGACCGAGCCACATGCCGAGTTCAGCTAGATTCTCAGGGCCTGAACTGTCTGCCAAGCTCAGCTAGGGATTCTGGGCACAAAATGCACACAGGGTCCAGCCAGAATTTTGGGGAGCTGGGACTGCGCACCAAGCTCGGCTAGGGGCTTTTGGCCCAAAGTGTGTGCTGTGGTCAGTTATTGACTCAGGGCCTGAACTGTCCGCCAAGCTCAGCCAGGAATTCTGGATTCAAACTGCACACTGTGTCCAACCAGAGTCTTAGAGCCGGGAATGTGCCAAAAGCTCCGCTAGGGTCTCTGGGCCTAATCTGTCTGCCTAGCACAGTTAGGGACCTAGGCCCCAAACTGCATGCCAAGCTCCACCCGAGTCTCTGGGGCGGAATTGTGCACCGAGCTCAGCCAGGGACTCTGGACTCACACTGCATGCTGAATTCAGCCCAGGACTCTGGGCCTACACTGCGTGGATAGTCCAGCCAGAGTCTCGGAGCCACCATGCCTGTGTGCACAACTCAACTAGAGTCTCTGGGCCCAATCTGCCCAGCAAGTCCAGCTAGGGCCTCTGGACTGAATCTGCATGCTGACCTCAGCTTGTGTTAGCGCCCCAGAACAGCCCGCTGAGCTGTGGTAGTGTCTTGGGCAGAACTGCTCATTAATGTGAGCTAGTGCCTCTGGTGGAGCTGAGTGCTCCGCCCAGCCTGCGTCACAGCTGGAGAACTGCGGCTGTGCTGAGCTGGTGCCTAGGGTGGAATTGAGCTCTCCACCCAGCCTGCGTCACAGCAGGGGAGCTGTGGCTGAGTTGAGCTAGTGCCTAGGGAAGAATTGCTTGCTGCGCTGAGACAGTGTCTCCATGGCACTACGCACTGAGCTGAACCCAGGACTCTGGGGCTGAACTGTCCGCCGAGTCCAGTTTGGGTCACAAGGCACCACGTGACCCAAATCCCATCCAGAGCCCCTTCTCCCTAAGCAACTTCCACCGGCCACCACACTAATCGCCTCCACCGGAAGGCTCAGAGCTGCAAACCTCAGCCACTGCCACTGCTGATGCTGGTGCCGCTGGTGCCACCACTGTTGCTGCTGCTTCTGCCGCTGCTGCTCCGATCCAAGAAAATCCATGCTCCTCTGGTGTTCCTTGCTCAGAAATCTGTGCAATTCCCTGAATTGTTGACTGGAGCCTCCAAACACGGTCCACACTGCTCGCCGCCATCTTGGATCCCCCTAAAAAAGAAGTCTTAAAAAAGAAAATTACTTGATTTTTGACAAAGAAGCCAAATCCATTCAATGGAAAAAGGATAGCATCTTCAACAAATGGTGCCGGTCTAACTGGAGGTCTATGTGTAAAAAAATGAAACTGGACCCATATTTGTCACCTTGCACAAAACTCAAATCCAAGTGGATTAAAGACCTCAACATAAAACCAGAGACACTAAGCCACTTAGAGGAAAAAGTGGGAAAGAGCCTGGAACATATTGGCACAGGAGACAACTTCCTGAACAGAACACCAACGGCCCAGGCCTTAATGTCAACCATTAATAAATGGGACCTCATGAGGCTGAGAAGCTTCTGTAAGGCTGGAGACACTGTCAAGAGAACAAAGCGACAGCCTACAGACTGGGAAAAGATCTTCACCAACCCTACATCTGACAAAGGTCTAATATCCAAAATATATAAAGAACTCAAGAAATCAAACTCCACCAAACCGAATAACCCAATTGAGAAATGGGGCTTGGAACTAAACAGAGAATTCTCAACAGAGGAGTATCAAATGGTTGAGAAACACTTAAAGAAATGCTCAACCTCCTTAGTCATCAGTGAAATGCAAATCAAAACAACTCTGAGATTCCATCTTACACCCATCAGAATGGCTAAGATCAAAAACTCAAGCGACACCACATGCTGGCGAGGATGTAGGGAGAGAGGAACACTCCTTCATTGCTGGTGGGAATGCAAACTAGTACAGCCACTTTGGAAATCTATCTGGTGCTATCTCAGAAAAATGGGAATAGGGCTTCCTCAAGACCCAGCTATTCCACTCCTTGGAATATACCCAGAAGATGCTCCAGCACACAACAAGAAAATTTGCTCAACCATATTCATAGCAGCCTTATTCATAATAGCCAGATCATAGAAACAGCCTAAGTGTCCCTCAGTAGAAGAGTGGATAAAGAAACTGTGGTACATATACACTATGGAATACTACTCAGCTATTAAAAACAAGGAATTCCCGAAATTTGTGGATAAATGGATTGAGCTAGAAATGATCATAATGAGTGAGTTAACCCAGAAGCAGAAAGAATCAAATGGTATATACTCACTTATATCTGCATACTAGCCCAAGGGGCATGTCCCACGAAAGCTTTCACTTACCAGGAAACTGGGACAGAGGGGAAGGCATCCTATTGGGACTCTAAATGAGAGATGCATGGGAGAATAGCAAAATAAAAGGATACAGAGGGTCCTAGAATCCTACAAGTAGAACAATATGATAGGCAGATTTGGGCCCAGGGGTCCCGCTCAAACTAAGGCACCAGCCAAGGACAATACATGAGGTAAACTTTAAACCCCTTCCCAGATCTAGCCAATTGTCAGAATATTCTCCACAGTTGAGTGGAGAGTGTGATATGACTTTCTCATGTACTATGGTGCCTCACATTTGACCATGTCCCCTGGAGGGGGAGACCTGGTGGCACTCAGAGGAAGGACAGTAGGTAGCCAAGAAGAGACTTGATACCCTATGAGAATATATAGGGGGAGGTAATCCCCCTCAGGAACAGTCATAGGGGAGGGGAATAATGGGAAAATGGGGGGGAGGAATGGGAGGATACAAGGGATGCGATAAACATTGAGATGTAACAAGAATAAATTAATTTAAAAAAATTTTAAAAAAAGAAAAAAAAAGAAAATTAGGGGCCTTTCCTATATGTTTCTTATTTGATAGTCACAAAAATGTTAGACCATACTCAGAGGTGATCAATGGGTGTCTATTAAATGGAATAAAGCCAAGATAGTTTATCTCTGGACCTGATACATTCCAGCTGTAGACACACACACACACACACACACACACACACACACAGAGAGAGAGAGAGAGAGAGAGAGACAGAGACAGAGACAGACAGAGACAGAGACAGAGACAGAGAGAAAAACTGACAGAGACAGAGACACAGAGAGACACAGAGAGAGACACACAGAGAGATGTAATCATTCCATTAGCTTTACAGAAGCTTTAAGATGGATCTGACTTTTTTCTAGGAATCTGAACCTACACCAGGTAGTGATTTAAATGACAATCTAGGATCCAACTCCAACTCTTCTTATTCAGTAGATATGCACTGATGACCCATATCTAGATTTGACCAAGCATTGTGCTCAACCCAAGATACTTCTAAGTTTGAGAAATAAAGATGTGTGTCTTATCTCTGGAGAGGTGGATTTTCATACACAGAAGTCCAAGACTTGGCTGAGGGCCTCAAAACTTTAGGTCTAGGGAAAAGTCTTTAAGAAATATCCAACATTAGAGGCATGCATGGCAGTGGAATAGCCAGGCCAATTGGAATCAGTGTCAATTAAGGCTGGAGAGGGAGTGAAGTTATAGAGATCAAATTAAGTAAGGAAGTGTTGAGTCACAGGTCTAGTCAGACAACTTTCCAATTAGTAGAAATAACGGAGATCAGAAAAGTTGATAATGGTTTAAAATACAGTCAGCTTCCTTCTGCTTTGCTTCCTGCTTCCAGTAATGTGTAGACAGGGCTAAGCTTATAGATGCTGACTGGCAAAAAGAGCACTTTGAAGGCCTGTAGATGTGTTGTGTCTTTACATAAAGTGGGTGGTCAATGTTAAGTTTTACCTTTTCAATTGTTTCAGCTCATCAATAGATGTACAAATTGTTGGGATACAATATATGTCTATATCCAACTCAGATGATGATAATGAGCTTCACATTCTAATTACTGATTTCTGCCTGGAGGAACATCTTGGCTTTTCCAATTAACAATAATTGAATATGTTATTGTTTATTCTTTGTTCTTTTTCTTTGAGCTCATCCAATTACTGTGTACTGCTTTCATTTTCTTGGCCCTGAGAATTGCTTTCATTATGTTTTCTGTAGGAGATTTTTCTTAGATCTCATCCTAATTATAAAGATTTCCAGTTTTATTTTAAACCATAGTTAAATGATTTGTATTGTGGCATTTACTAAAAGAGAGTGCAAAATATCATCTACAATTTTCAGAATAATGGAAGTTACAAAATCCTGTTTTGAGTTCTTTAAACAAATCATTTTCATCTCTAAACTATTATGAGTACAAGATATACGCAATTTAACCTGAATTACATATTTGCAAACCAATGGCTTAATAAATTATTTCCTCTGCTGATTAATAAATCCAAAGGCCATTCTGTTGTTCCTGAATTTCACACAGTGGGGCTCAATCCACTTAAAGCAACTCAGGAATTCCACCTTGTTTGCAAAATACTTTATAAAGAAACCAATTAGAGCTATATTGTTTTTGAGGATGACACTATTTTTAGTAAGTTACAAGTGGTAAATATTGCAACTAATGTATTCCACACTTGCAGTCTATATCTCATAGTTTGCTCTACTGTAAACTTTTATAGTTCATAGTTTGTAACTGTTAAGTGTAAACAACACTTTTCTTTTTCTTCTCTCCTCCTCTTTTTCTTTACCTTCTTCCATCTTCACTCCCCCTCCTCCTTTTTCTCTTCTTCTTTTTCCTCTTCCTCTTATTATTATTAGTCCTATCAGGGTCCTTCTCTGTAGCTCAAGATGGCCTGGAACTCATGATCCTTTGCCTTCCTCAATGTGTTGGCATTATATGCCTATACTACAACACTCTGTTAACCATGAAATAACTTCTTGATAACAGAGATTTTATATTATACCTTTATTTGCCTCATAATGTGAAACAAAAGTTTTGGGTAAAAGTAGTATTCCAATGCTAAATGACTAATATGTTTCAGTCTTGTTCTCCCCTGAATGTACTGGCTATATTTGTGCTATCTGAACAACTTTGAATACAAAATTAAGTAAAAGGATACTTTAGGAGTCAGTAATTCATTTACACTTTTATTGAAGTGATACTTTTGCCAAACTGTGAGCTCTCAGACAGGCTGGCCAATTTTCTAATAGGATTAGTGTAGAAAAGACTCATTTGTAGCCATTTTCCAAGGCTCACTAAAAAATATATATATAACATAAAGGCCAAAGTATATTTTAAGAATACTCTCTTAATACAACTAATCAGTAATTTATTAAAAATAATTTTATTGCATACCTTTCATCTCAGCACTCGGAAGTCAGAGGAAGGAGGATCTCTGTGAGTTCAAGGCCAACCTCGTCTGCAAAGAGAGTTCCAAGGTAGTTAGGGCTATATAGAATGACCCTGTCTCAAAAAATTAATTCTTATTAAATTTGTTGTTCTTTGACAATGCCACATCATATATGTATATATGTATTTTTTAACTGTCCTTACTCCCCTATCCTCTCTTATCCCTGTCCTACCTCTTTTTCCCACATCTATATTCATTTGTCATCCACTGAGCTTAACCAGGGTCATTAAAGCACGAATAGTTCATCAGAGGGTATGCAACTGAAAAGACTTATCTGTTCTGTAGAATCTATTAGTAGCCAATTGTTTACAAGGGAGGGGTAGATATCTGTGAATCTCTTGCTGATCCATGATTGACCACTGAGAGGTCCAGTCTTGCGCAGGCAGCCCCACTTTCTATGTGATTATGCTTGTAATGGCTATATCTTACTCAGAAGATAACATTTTTAAAGCCCTTCTCCTAGTGCCCTAGCTCCTACACGCTTTCTGGTTCCTTTTTCTTTGATGATCTCTGAGCCTCAGAGTGGGTGGTTTAAATATTGAAGTGCCCTGTTTAGGGATGAATGCTGAAATATCATTTATTGTCTGTATGTTTGCCAACCATGAGTCTCTGAATTCACTGCTATTCATTGAAAAGAGACACTTCTAATAAGGCTGAGGATACCATGTACCTACAGGTGTAAGTGTAAATATTTAGAATACAATTGATGCTGTAGCATTTTGGCTATGCACAAGTAATTAGTTCCCCACTCCAGGGCCAAATCTTCCTTAACCTTGAATTTTTGACTGGGGTTACAGTACAAGTTATGGATTCCCTTATGTGGACAGGGTTTCAAAGTCAATCACAAAGCAGATGGTTATCCCTTTAACAGACATGCCATTATAGCACCAGTAGGCACATCTGGCCTACCAGGTTAATATTATAGTTCATAATGTTCATAGATAAATTAAACCACGGGATGACTTTTCTACTCCAGCAGCCTGCATAGAACCTTTTGGCACTATGAAAAGCTAGACAGTGGCAAGGAAACTTTAATCTCGGTCCCAGCTTCATTTCACTTTACCTTACAACAAAAGTATGTGATGTGTTAAGGATTGGAATCTTATCAACTAGCTCGGGTAGGAATTGAAGAGGGATGGTGTTGGGGTGATCTTTTTACCCACTGTTTAAAGGTTATTTTTATATTGTTCAAATGCTGATTTCTGTGCACAGAGAGTTCATTACAGGCCAGAAGTTGATATTGCCATTTTTTATTAAGTGTCTCGTGTCTTCGTATTTTGTCAGTGCTCTTAACCACTGAGCCATCTCTCCAGCCACATGTCTCAGTATTTCACAAACATTGTTATCCATAACCTTTTGATTAGTTAAATAAAGAGCAGAATGGCTTATAGCAAAAGCAGGAGAGAGAAATAAGACTTCAAGGCAGAGATAGGAACTGTGCAAAGAAAGAGGCACAGAAGAATTGGCCATCCAGCCAGTGAGGAAGAAGCGTGTTCCAGGACTACAGCCTGAGAGGTAATGAAGCATATGGCAGAACATAGATTAGTATTGGAGTGTGGGCTGTCTCTCAATCTCTTGCCTGCTTTTGGATCACTTTCTCCTAGCTCAGCTGACTCATCTGGCCTCAGTGGAAGAAAGCATGCTTAGTCTTAATGAGACTTGATGGGCAAGGTGTGTTGGTTCAGGAGAAGGCTCCCCTTTTCTGAGGAGAAAGGGAGGAGTGAAAAAGGAGAAGAGGGTGTATGTGTAAGTGGGAGGAAAGGATGTAAAGTGAATAAATAGGTAAGCAAGCAAGTAAATAAATAAATAAATAGTTAAATTATAAGAACCAGTTGGGAATGAAAGTTAGCTAGTGCCAAAAGCATTATAAAATAAATATGTTTCTGGTGCAGGCATAGAAAGTTCACATGGTATTAGAATGGCAGGACCCTCATTCTTTTGGGACCCATGGGGTTCTCCTTGTTGAACAACTCTTAAAAACATATCCCAACTCTGGCATTGGAATTTCAATAGCCAATGCACTTTAGAAACAGCATGCTTCACCTAAGAAGGATACCATTTACTACATAAGGTAAACTCATTTAATTAGGTAATATGTTTTAAGAGGCTATGCATATTATGATCTCTCATTTTTTAGCTGCACACCCTACTGAAGGGATTGAACAGTTTTACCTACTGCAATAAATCATTGCCTTGTACAAATAAATCATTAGAAATGAGTCCATGGGCATTATTCTTTCACTAAAAATTTCCAAATAGCTTTTTAGTCAATTTGTGCTTTTGTTAGAAAGTATGTTCTCAATGTTGACCAGACCAGTGTAAAATTGTATAATTTTAATCTAGAAATAATTTTTAGACTAGAAATTCAATTTTATTCTAGGAAATATATTTTAAGGGCTCTTTCTCTTTTTCTCCTTTTGTTTTATTTGTTTGTTTGTTAGTACGTGTATGTTTGTGTTTGTGTGCATGTGTGTCCACATAAGGATACTTGTAAGCATGCACTCATGAATGCCAGAGTGTGTACGTGGAGGTTAGAGGATAATTTGTGAGAGTTGGTTCTTTCATTTTACCATTTGGGACCTGGAAATCAATCGTAAGTCACCAGACTTGGTGGCAAGTGCTTTACTGACTGTGCCATCTTTCTGGGTCTAGAATGAATTCTGAACTTATAAGTAGAAGAGCTTCTTCTTCACTTAATCACATTACTAGCCAAGTGACCTTGAGAAAATCATCATACCTATTTCGAAGGCTTTGACTGATTTCTTCAAATTATACCTACCCACCTTTTTTCAGGTCTGTGAGGATGTACATGCTTGTAAATGGTGGAACATGATAAAGGATGGCAGCCATATGCTGACCAAGGAAATTCATACCTTAAACAACATATAATTTATTAATTAAGAGTGAATTTTCCAAAGGAGAAATTCTAGAATCAAAATGAATAAAATTTAAAATCTTAATGGATACAATATACTTCTTTTACATAGACATGCCCATATTTCTTTAGAATGTTTACCTAACTTTCTGGAACATGGCTACCTTGTTTGTAACACTATCCTTATACAATTCCTCCTTGTTTTTCTCAGGTGTTCAAAGTATAGTTCTTCGGTGATATACATTACACTTACTTCTTGTTGTTCTTTTGAAACAGGGCCTTGATTCATAGACCTGGCCAGCCTGGAGCTCACTCTGTAGACCAAGATGGCCTTGAACTTGCAATGATTCATCTATTCTGTCTTCTGGAGTGCTACTAGAAGTGTAAGCATAAACCATTACACTCAGTCACACCAATTTCTTTCCTTCATATACTACAAGATATATTTCATGTATTTCCAAGCAAAATAAAATTATGGTCTCATTTTGCTATACAAAAGTCAGGTTTCTGTACCTGTTTGACCTTAAACATTTTCTTCCTAACCCAGTGTGTCATTTCTTCACATCTTAAAAATGAGAAGATACAAACTAAATGATCTCAGAATAACTCTTCAGGTTTTCATGCCTATGATGTATTATTATGTGCATAAATGTATCATTTTATTCCGTGGAATAAATTTTCTTAAATGTCTTCACCATTCAGTAGCTATTTATTTAATGCTTGTGACTTATAAAAAATCCACTCCAAAAGACAAAATAGGAGCAAGAAAAAAGTGTTACTCTGTGAGTAATAGATAATATTATTCATTGGTAAAAATTGTGATGTCTGGGTATTTTTTCAAGTCAGTGAAGAGTAACCATGGCAACATAGGTTAAATTGACTATTGCTTTGTAGTAAAGTGTCAAGTCTTTTCAAACTCCTTCATTACAGCAATGATATGGAAGTAAGAAAACCATGATTCATTTATCAGCTAAAATAAATACAGTTAAGTTAGGAAACTTTAATGGACTATTCAAACATTCTGTATCAGATTACAAAAGGATTGAAATGAATCATTTCTATGTGCCAGTTTGTCCATACCACTTAAATGCAGTAGTCTGGGATCTTGCAAAATATGATAATCAAGACTGGGTTCATATTGTAAGTATGTATTCCAAATAAATAAGAAAACTGGCCAATTTCTCAATTGATTAAAATCAAGACATATTTTTAAAAATTCTAACATTAATATTATAAAAATGAAGGCTAGAAAGATTCATGATATGTAGGGAAAATGACAACCAGTACAAAAAAATAATAATTTTGAGGAACCACTTCTAGGAATCACTTGGGATTTTAAATGGAGTGGATTACATTTGAAGTAAGTTATTTCTTTTATCTTAACTTATATTTGTGTCATAGCAACTTGTTTTTCACTACAGTTTTGCTTCTCAGGTTAAGTTAAGCTTGAAGAGTTTTGGCTGGTTCCTCAGAATGATGTGTCCTATATCATCTGTACCAGGAAGACTCAGGATTCAAATAATCTCTGTTGGGTTCCCTTGTAGTATTTCTGCCTGACTTCTGATCAGAATGTCCCTTTCTTTTTGTTTTTTATATTTCTATGAAAGAATTATTCTTCCATGACATTAAATCTAATTCACTTTTAACACTTCTTTGGTGCAAGAGTTCTTTTCAGGATCTTTTCTCCAAGCATTGTTTAATCTACTTTTTCTTCTTCCATTTCTTCTTTCTTTTAGGCTCTAGACTAGGCTTTAACAATTGTAGGGTATATATTTATAGATAAGTATTTCAGATTCTTTAAATTCAAGGTGTTTTCTAGTGACAATCATAACTTATTTGTAAAACTGTTATCCAAAATGACACTTTGTCCCAATTCCTGAATTGTTCTAGATAGAACTATTTAGTAGTGTTTATCAGCCTAAACTAGCCATAGATCCATTATTCCCAATAGAATTTGATATATTGTAATACTGCTATATGTTCCCTCATTGTGATTACATTATTTTAATCTAAGCCCTTATTCTTTCTTTGCAAAAGCATCATAACTCATCTCATTCCATTTTAATTACCTCCATTTTCATCCTTTATACTACCAATAATGTGACCTCATTATTAAAAACTACATTGTGTGTGTGTGTGTGTGTGTGTGTGTGTGTGTGTGTGTGTGTGTTTCCATGCCATATACCATGCCAACATATGGAATTTGTGAGATTCCATCATGTGTGGCTCTAAGGAAAGTATAAAACTCAGGTCATCAGACATGACAGAAAGTATCTCTGCCTGTTTCTCTTCCTTACTCTTTGAATTTTCATTTTTAATATTAAATTTGAATATTTAAGCAATTCTTTGAAAATTCCATGCATGTATGCAATGTATCTTGATCATATCCAACCCATTACCATTTCCAACTCTCTGTATACCCCCACATTACACCACCCTCCCATTTCATCTCCATTATGTTATTGAGTCAAATTAGTGCTGTCTGTGTGAGCATGGAGATGGTGCCATCCACTGGGGCATGAGCAGCTTATCAGTGGCTACACCTGAAGTGATCTCTTAGTTTAGAACTCTAATATCATGCACCAAATTCAATACATTTTCCTCAGTCCAGAAAATAAAACTCAAACTAGTGAGCATATGACTGCATTATAAGCCACACTGTCTGTTCTCTCTATAAACCATGCTCCTTAGATATACTTAATTCTCTCTTTAAAAAAAAATGACTCTAGTAACTTCATCTTTGTAATACATTTCCCAGTCATCTACACTCTTCTTCTCATTTCTTTCAAAATTCAATGATAGTTTAAATTCCAGATCCTCCATGAAGACTTTTAAATCACTTTTGTTATCATACAAAGCAACAGATTTCATTATGATATTTTCATACAAATATTTCATCATACCTTGTATTTCTTCATCGACTCCATTATTATATTTACTGTTCTGGTAATGTTACTTAGTGGGATATTATAAGGTGAGTTGAATGATTATTTAAACACTATGAGTAACTTACAATTAATTCTATGTAAATGTTCAGTAAGTAAAAATAAGTTGACAAGACATCATGAAGTTTTCTTTTGATCACAGATCCTGTGACAAGTTTAAGCATCCATTCATTCCCACTTTAGATCTGGAAAGGAAACAAATGGATAACTATGTGAGCTGGAACTCTAAACTGGTTTCTATGCTCAATCTATGTACCTAAGCTCATTTGAGATACCTTTTAAAAATTTTTTTCTACACAATTTTTCTAACAGAAGATGCTCAGTCAATTTTCTTAAGATCCACCATCATCATTCATCTAACTTTTTATCACTCATCTTGCTTTGGTCTTATTTTGTAGATCTTAATCATACTTCACCACTAGTGGATTCTGCCCATTGCTCTAACTCCTATCTGCAATGTTTACTTGAATTTGTCTATTTATCTAGTTTAATCATGACATCACTCCCATGATACTGTTATTCAGCACCTTGAAGACAAAAGACCAGATCCTTGCATTATTGGAATTACGGGTCAAGTACAACACCTTCAGCTTGTAGAAAAATGGAGATCAAATAATCTGCCTGATCTAATGAATATTTTGTAGAGTCAAAACCAAATTTCAGTGCCAAACTTTTAAGTCAGAAATCAATACAAAAATATTGTAATGGTTATTTTAATGATGCTTAAAATAGAGGCAAAGGTTTCAAAAAGGAAGTTTAGCAAAGTGATGATGTTGAGACTCAGGGAGGTTACATCACTTCTAGGTACAATTTTTTGACAAGTTATTAGGGACGTTGAAATACTAAATATAAAAGAAATAGAAGCACCTGTCAAGCACAGGAAAATAATCTTCATAGACACAATGATGATAAATAGTAACATTTTTAAAAGAATGGAATCTTTGACAATTTGCAGAGTGACTAATTTCCTAAAGGAATCCTGAATTTCCTGCACCTCTTGGAATGTCTCAGCAGAGCCCATTGTCCATGCTGACTGAAGGTTGCCATTTTTCACTTACAATCTTGCCTATCATACCACCACTCTGATTTCTTACATGTAAAAATAGCTGCCTTTATATTTCATGTCTTCTTTCCAATATCCAGCACAGTGACATGAATAATGGCCAATCTGCCATAGCATGCGCTGCACCTCATAGCATGATTCATTGATACAGTTTTGGTACTGCAGTGCCTCTTGATTTGAAGTTCTGGAGGTCTATGGTTTCCTTCTATATTAACTTTGAACATTCTCTGTCAGGATTCTAATGCACAGTGCCTGTGGGCTGAAGAATGATCTTATTTTGAAGAGCAAGGACTCTATAACTCAGCATAAAGCTATGATTTGCACACTGATTTAATCCCTTTGTTTGTGTTTATGTCCTTCTTTACAGAAGAAATAATGGTCATCCTATAATTTAAAAAGGTTTTGCTTTACAGTGTATCCCATTTCAGTTCACCTTCTCTCTCTCTCTCTCTCTCTCTCTCTCTCTCTCTCTCTCTCTCTCTCTCTGTTTCTTTCTTTCTCTTTATTTCTTTTGTAAAGCCACTATTTTAAGTAAATGAAAAGTCTATCATCAATGGTATTGCTGAAGGCAATTGTAACCATAGCTTACCTGCTTACCTCTGATTTTTAACCCTCCCCACTTCCCTAACATTTCCCAGGAGAGTCTTTCTTCAAAACTGAGAGACATTCTCTTTCTCCTGTGATATTAACACTTTTCATAACATTAAACATTAAAGGCCATGAATCTATAGAAGAACCATTACTATTTTTGACTGTGTAATGGCCAATTTTCCCACAATGGAGGAACCTGACCGAACATTGACCCAAAACAGCAGGTTAAAAGAGATGACATGCAGACCTGCCATCATAGTTCAAAATGCTGGAATTTAAAAGCTATGTGTGGTGACAGTGAGATCTAGAGCTGCTTAAAGATGGCACCCACAGCACAACACTGGGGAGTTATTTTCATCTCACTTTCAAATAGATGCTGAATTTATGTTCTGGGACAATGGAGCAAGCACTTTTATGGGCTATGGTTGACATTTCAACTGATTGAAACATATTTCCCCAGTTTTTGTTAGGTGTTCAAGGCTGTCAAAGTGAGTGAATTATTTGACTGAGGTAGAAGGCAAAAACAAAGTTTTAAGGCAGAGATCAAAATTGTGAGGTAAAAAGTCTGATAGGCAGCAAGAGTCAGAAAGAGTGAGCCTCATGCAGAACACCTGGGAAGACAAAAGGAAAATAAGAGCAGACCTCCAATCATGCTGTTTTCTCTCACAGCCTTTGTTTTCTGTTAGAGGGACTACCACGTGCTTGGATTTTGCTGTGCTTTGTTGTTTGTTTGTTATTGGTGCAAGCAAATTAGTAAATTAGTAAAACATAACTTTCTCTGTACACATTGTTTTTAGATGCTGTAAGAGACAAAGATACAAAGACAAGAAATATTTCTAGTTGTTTACAGTCTCTTTGGGGCAGTGAAAACATCTGAGCATATCCAAATGGGCCACATGCCAAGTCAGAGGTATAGCTTATGAAGGGGATGAGAATTCGTAGTTCATTACCTCTGCAACCAATCTCCACCTTCTTTTCTTCATCTCACAAGATGGAGTGCGTTATTTTTCAAGCCTTATAGGCCCTCTTAGAACTTCCACTCTTCTTCCTGATTATTTTTATGGGATCAGAGACACCATGCTTATTGATTTCTAGTCACACCCCGTATCTGTAATCAGCAGAAAAATGAAATGGTTTTTTCCTCTAGCACATAGCCCAGGGCAAGTTTTCTTTTCTTGTACTCAATTTAGTGTATTTTGTAGTAGTTAAGCTAAATTATTTTGATATTATTTACATAAAATGGACTTCCTTCATTTCAAGTGCTCAAGTTTTGATGCATACACACCATTATGCTGCAAACACCATATTCAAGAAATAAGACATTTTTCTCACCTCCACAAAGCTCTTTCTAGTCTATATGCCACCCCTCTCTACCTCTGACTCTAGACCAGGAAACTGCAAATGGTACTAATGATAAGATTTTCTAGAATTTATAAAACCATGTACCCTTATGTTTTTTCACTCAGTGATTTTGAGAATCCTTCATATTATCATGTTACCACAAGAATTTTTCTGTATATCCCCAAATGGAATTTCAAATTGAATATAATATCTTCCTACATATTATTCAATTATCTTATCATGAAAAACGAACAAACATGTTTCAAATAATATGTGATAATTTGTAGTATTTACTAGGTAATAAAACCTTAAGAGAGATCTCAAATGTTTTTTATCATTGTAAATTGAACTTTAATAAATTATTTAAGTATTACATGATTTTTAGAAATTAGAACTATAGAGTAAATTTCCTTTTTCCTTTTAGCATTCTCAAAGTCACTTCTAGGAGACAGTCATTGTTTGTATCTTACAATATAGATGAGTAAGAGCTGCAGCAGCAGTAGAGGGCAGGGAATATGTCAAAGCTGTCACTTCCTTGTCTTAATTTGGGATCCTGTTATTCATATTAGTATCAAGATTGGGTGTTTTTAATTGAACATTTAAGTCACATTTCAAATTTTCAAGTTTATTTTAAGAAGAAAAAGCTGGGCATGGTGGCACACGGGTGTATTCCTGGCACTCAGGAGGCAGAGGCAGGCGGACCTCTGTGAGTTTGAGGCCAGCCTGGTCTACAAAGCTAGTCCAGGACAGCCAAGGATACACAGAGAAACCCTGTCTCGAAAAACAAAACAAAACAAAACAAAAAGAATAAAATAGTAAACTTAACTGGACAAACAGACACTATAATTAGTGTCATCACTGGAAAGTGAATGAATGACCAAGTCTACTACAGTAAACCCCTCAGGGTGGTGAACTCCCACTCCTTCCTCAGCATAACATACTTCTCTTCTCTTCTGCTATTGTGGTTCTACAGACCCCAGATAAAGGTAAAGTACATGCCAGCATATTCGCTATTGGTAGAACTGGATTTCTTGTTTATTTTTTTTAACTCCAATATATAAATAGAAGCCATCTCATTTTGGAAACCACTTGTAGATAGTGGAATTATTGGCTGCCAGTGAACAGAGAAGTGACCTGAATAAAAATGTGTTGTAATTGCTTTAACCTGGTGATACCATACAGATTGCATTTCTGAGAGGAGAAAACTGGAGGCAGAGGGAGCAGTTAGAGGTTACGTTTGTTTTTATTTGTATATTTTAATTAACATTTAAAGTGCTATACACTCACAGAAAATATTTTGTATTTATTCTCTTATATATTACATCCTGACCACAGTTCCCCCTCCCTCCTCTTCTCCAAGTCCCTCCCCCACCTCTTCTCTCTCTCAGATCCTCTCTGCCATTTACTTTCAGATAAGGACAGGCCTCCCAGGGACATCAACTGAAAACAGCATAAAAAGTTACAATAACACTAGGCACACACTTTCATATCAAGGCTGGACAAAACCACCCAGTAGAAGGAAAAGGGTCCCAAAAGGAAGAAGAGGCATAGGCAGCCCCTGCTCTCATTGTTAGGAGCTCCACAAGAAGACCAAGCTACACAACCATAGCATAAATCCAGAGGGCTCAGGTCAGTCTTATGCAGGCTCCCTGGTTGGTAGTTCAGTATCTGTGAGCTCCTTTGAGCTCAAGTTGGTTGATTCTGTGGGTTTTCTTGTCGTGTCCTTGACCCCCTCTGGCTCCTACAATCATTTCTCTGCCTCTTCAGCAGGATTCCCCTAGCTCTGCCTAATGTTTGGCTGTGGGTCTTCTCTGCATCTGTTTCCATCAGTTGCTGGGTGAAGCCTCTCTGATGACAATTGGGCCTGACATCAATCTATGAGTATAGCAGAGCATCATTAAGAGTCATTTCATTGACTTTTTTCCCCTTCTGTGTTTGCTTCTGTTCTAGGTCTCTGGGCAATGCAGCCTCTGGTTCTTGGCCCTCCGGGAAGTGTTAGGGGTGGGCTGCCTCTAGTGTCATGGATTTCAAGCTGAATCAGTCATTAATTGATCACTCCCACAAGTTCTATGCCACATTTATCCTACCACATCTTGTAAGCAGGACAAATTGTAGAAGGTTTTGTGGCTGAGTTGATGTCCCAATCCCTCCACTGGAAGTCTTCCTGGTTACAGAAGAGGCCTGTTCAGGCTCCTTATGCTGCATTACTAAGAGTTTTAGCTAGGCTCACCCTCATAGATTCATGGGAGTTTCCATTGCATTTGGTTTCTACCTCACTCCCCAAGTGCCCTCCCCCCACCCAGTTCCCAAACGTTCTCCTTCCATCCTCCTTTCACCTGATCCCTCCTGTTCCGATCCGCACTTGGCCCCAAACCATCCTCAATATCTATTTTATTTCACCTTTCCAGAGTGTTTCATGCATCCCCATCCCCAAATTTGATATCTCCTTGTTACTTAGCATCTCTGGGTCTGTAGACTGAAGCATGATTAACCATTACTTAACAGCTAATTTCCACTTATAAGTGACTAAATACCATGTTTCTATTTCTTGGTCTGAGTTACCTCAGTCAGAATGATTCTTTTCCTAGTTCTATTTGCCTGTAATGTACTACATTTTTCTTTGTCCATTCTTTGGTTGATGGCTATCTAGGTTGTTCCCATTTTCAGGCTATTATGAATAAAGCTGCTATGAACGTAGTTAAGCAAGTGTCCTTGTGTTTGGATGAATTGTCCTTTGGGTACATGCCTAGGAGTAGTATAGCTGGGTCTTGGAGTAGACTGATTCCCAATTTTCTGAGAAACTGCCATATTGATATCCA
Source organism: Acomys russatus (assembly GCF_903995435.1). Classification (NCBI taxonomy): domain Eukaryota; kingdom Metazoa; phylum Chordata; class Mammalia; order Rodentia; family Muridae; genus Acomys; species Acomys russatus. The sequence goes on from NC_067169.1 coordinate 110,375,817, forward strand.
ATATGGCTGTACAAGTTTCCATTCCTACCACCAATAAAAGAATGTTGCCTGTGCTCCACATTCTCATCCGCAGAAGCTGTCACTTGTGTTTTTAATTTTATATTTTTATTTTTAACTTATTCACTTTATATCCCAATCATAGCCACCTCCCTCCTCTCCTCCCAATACCTTCCTCCCACCCTCTTCCCCCTACTCCCCCTTCTCCTTGTTGAGTTTGGGTTGGAAGCTGAGAAAATTCACTTCAGATGAAGAAGGTTAAAACCAAAGCTTTATTTTCTGAGCTCAGGAATGTGAACTGTGCATTTTAGGGAAAATTGTACTGTATATTTAAAGGTGAAAACTTCAATTAGTTCATAGAGGTGGGCAGATGGTGGGACAGGGTAGTCAGCTCTGACTCAAGTTGTTTTGTTAACAAGAAGTTCTAGTTAACTTTGAGAGTATGCCTAGTAGTGTTTAGGGTACACCCAAAGTATAACCAAGTATGTAGAAAGTAACATATGAATTATGACACCATTGAATCATAGATAACAAGGGTACAAACAGAGTACAGCTTACTATAAGGACAACTTGGCCCTCTGACAGGGAATTTTCCCAGAGTTGGTGGTCTTCAGGACGGAGTTAGGCGGTTTTTTAACAAAATGGAATATGATATCTTTTAACGTGATCTTTCATCCTTGTCCTCAGAAAAGGGGAGTCCCCCACCAAACCAACCATGGACATCAAGTTGCAGCAGGACTGAGCTCATCCTCATCCGCTGAGGCCAGAAAGGCAGTCTGGTTAGGGTGAAATGATTGAAAGCAGGCAAGAGAGTCCATGTCATAGACAGCACCTGCTCATCTTACTAGCAGCCTTTAGCATTTCATTTAGGCATAGAGCCTTTGTGAGATTCCTTTTGAGTGTTAACTGCTGATGTCATTATTCAGGTCTTGTTTGGGCAGTCATAGTGTTAATATTTCACAGGTGCATATATAGAAGGCACTCCCTTAGAGCAAAGGTCCTTTTACAATTCTTTTGTCCCTCTTCTATGTTTTCTGCATCTTAGATTTAGAAGTTGTGTTAGAGATATATCTGATGAAGATGAATCTATGACAGTCCATTGTTCTCTGCTGTGTGACCAGTTGTAGATTCATTGATAGTCTCTACCAGCTACAGAAAGAAACTTTGTTGAGGAGGGATAAGACTTACTATTATCTGTGGCTATAAGAACATGCACTTTGCAGTTGGAAATTATGCTGGCTTAGGAAACTAGCTGTATGCCTAGAGAATTGGTACTTCTCTAGGGTCCAAGGCCTCAGCAGTCACAGTTAATTGGCTACATTTACAGCACAAGACATGAATTTCCTCCTACTGATTAAATCCCTCTTAGCATTTAAGTAGAATTAGATGGCTGGTGGCACACACTCCCAAGATGTTAGTGGCACTACTGCATCTTCGGATATATTTCGCCATGATGGTCATTGTTGTGGTTCCTAGTCGTTACAGCTCCAGCTCCGTAGGAACTTTAATTATTCTTCTCCCTTGGCACCTGAAGATGCTCAGAGCTAGTCCTTAGAGAGGATTCTGTCAGGTCAGATCCAGCTTGAATCTTTTGAGTTTTGTGTCTGAAGTGTAATGTTTTCAGCTAAATTCTGGGAGGCAACCAAGGATAACTGCAATAACCTATATTGTCTCTTAGACTCAACTAATGAGCAATTTAAAGGAAAGTTTATCTTCCTTGGGACTGAGGATTTTGTTAGATAGTATGGCTCATGGCAAGAGCATTATCACCCCAACTGGCTTAACTTCACTTAAATTACACACACACTTATGAATATTATCTATGCAGTTTTAAGTAAACATAAATTGTCTCTGTTGTGGAAGTTTTGGTTTCTTTAACAACTCAGTTATGTTATAAAAACATGTTTGTGCTTTAATTCCAGGTGTGGGATATGGGGGCTGCTCCAGTTTGTCCACAGCTTATAACAGCCTCACGAGAGTGTGAGTAGTCTTTGTCAACATGCAACTGTCTTGTGATGAGGTGTGGTCTTTGGTAGTTGGAAAAAAATGAGAGCCCAGACCGAGAGAGGAAAAGGAAGGCTTTGAGAAGAATGCTTGGAGGAGGTGATCAGAGGAGGAAGAGAGGGCTGTTGCTGCGTTTTGCTGTTCCTGATACAGAGACTGGCAGTGCCCCCAAAGTGCACAATGACCCTAAACAGGAAGAAGTAGCCAGAAATTGGATTGTAAACTGGGTGTGATGGTGCATACCTTTAATTCCAGCACTCAGGGAGGCATATCTTTGTGAGTTAGAGGCCAATCTGGTGTAAGACAGCCAAGGCACACAGGGAAACCAGAGAGAGAGAGAGAGAGAGAGAGAGAGAGAGAGAGAGAGAGAGAGAGAGGAGATAAGAGAGGAAGAGAGGACAGAGACAGAGACAGAGACAGAGAGACAGAGACAGAGACAGAGACAGAGACAGAGAGAAACAGAGAGAGACAGAGACAGAGACAGAGAGGCAGAGACAGAGAGACAGAGACACAGAGGCACTGAGACACAGAGACACAGAGATGCAGAGACACAGAGACAGACACAGAGACACAGAGACAAAGAGAGAGAGAGACTTCCAAATGAAAGTCACTACTGAAGGAAGACACACAGAAAGACAGAAATGTAGATGATGCAGAAAACAGATCCCTCTGCATGGAGACAGCTTAATAAACTAGCTTAAGAGGGACAGATTGTTCATCATACTGGCAACCTGGAAAACCTTGATGCTGAAATGGACTGTTGTTGAAGGACAGATGATCAGGACTGAAATTATAAAGTATCATTGCATCTATGGCTGAGTGGATCTTCATAAGGATGTTCTGACTGTTAAGATTGTGGGATTAATAATTGTTTCTATTGTAAAAATTTAAACCGTGTATAATTTTTACCTTAGACAGAAAGGGGGAAGTTGTGGATGAATATTCATTCAGAACATGGATGTTCTGACAAGAGATCACATCCAAAAACCTTCTAGATCTACGTGATCTGGCTGGCAAGAGATCACATCCAAAGATATTCTAGGTCTGTGTGATCCAGCTGGAATACAAACACGCCTTTAATCCAGGAGATAGAGGCAAACAGACCTGAATTCAAAGCCAGTCTGGCATAGAGCAAGTATCAAGTAAAGAAAAGCTTAGGTCCAAGCATGGTGATATATCCTTTAATCCCAAACAATGAAGGTAACATTAGTTTGTAGAATGAAGCACCCATGTTTGAAGGTGATGTCTAATTGAGTGACAGAAAAGGTGACAAATCTGACAGAATAGGATACACTCAACTCTTAGGAGGAAAAGAAAGAGGAAAGGGAATCTACTTAAGAGGCAGTTTTATGGAAAGAGGAAGCAGTTTTACCAGGATAGTAATAGCGTGATGAGTTGCAGAGTGAGAACTCAGGTGAAGATGGAATGAGCTAGAATATGCAAAGAAGCCAGAAGATTAGAGCAGATTCCTGAGTTAGTTTGAGGCCAAGCAGAGTAATTCTGGCCCAAAAGAAGCTAGATTAAATAACCTAGCTGGGAAAGGATTTTGAGCCAGAACAGCTGAGTTGAACCAGCCAGCTCAGAGCTCAGTAAGAGCAAGTAAGGATGAGCTCATAAAGCAGTAAATCTCAGAGGTGAAAACATTCTAGGCGTAGGTTAGATTGTATGGGGGTTAAAAGGTTCCCGGACTAGGCCTAGGCCAGCAGAAGGAGGCAGTAAGCCTCCCAGACAACAATTGATCCAGGAGAATAAGAGATAATTTTATGGAGTACTGTACCCCTTCTCCTCATTAAACTTCCTTTTCTCCTACCTGGTGTTGGGGTGTTGGAAGGGATTGGTATGAAAATGGTAAATGATATATAAGAAACCAAAATAAAAATAGATTTTTTTCCAAGTCTCTATGGCTTTTTAAACCATCCTTAGTACACACTTTTTTTTATTCTGGTTAGGAATACTGTAATGTGCACGTATGCATATGCATCCCATGGGATTCATTTAGTTTTAAAAAGCAAAATTTTCTAGGTCAAAGTATATGCCAGATTACATTATTTCAGAATGAACTTCTATAAAGAACAATAATTTACTTATGCCTAAATGTGTAGGTGGGCAGTCTAGACTGAGCTCTTGTGGCATGGCTTATCCCTGTTCCAATATGATGCTGCGTAGATCTCCTAATGCATTTTGAAAATTTTCATGGGTTGGCTGGGGCCTGGTCTCAGATGTCCTTTCTGGTCACTTAGGTACCATAGTATGAAGGCTTACACTGCAGGAAAAATTAGCCCTCTTTTTCTTGCTATGTGGTCCTTTTGCCAGATGGTATCTCATTGTCAAAGATGTTAGGCCACACTAGTTCACAGAGCTTTTCATACCCAAGGAAGTGAGAGCCAGAGGCTGGAAAACTTCATAAGGCATAGAGGCGAAAGTCATAATGTGACACTTCTGCCATGTTATTTTGGTTAAGGAAAATTTATAGTACCTCAGATTCAAGTAAGCCACTCAGTGGTGGAAGGGGGTACAAACTTAAATTGCAAAGACATGCCCACAGAATGAAAGAATATTTTGTAAATATCCTTCAAAACAAACTTCCACCAACGATGTGAACCTTTTTATTTTGGTAGACTGTTACAACTGTGAGAATATTGTAGAACTCAAAGCACCATAGTAAAATAAATATAAGAATTGTGCAAGACATGTAAAGGAAGAGCAAAAGGCACCTGCTAAATTGCTCACCACAGGGTAATACACAAAAATTACATATTATTTCTTTTCCCTATGATTGTCCATTTCAATTTTGGAGAGGTCAGATACAAGGATGTTTCTTAGTAGAGCAAAACTTTTCATCCCTAAAGCATTAACTCTCCAGGATGTCATACTTCAAACTGTAGAGTGTTTTAAGACTTCCTTTGCCATTAGACACTAACAATTCAAGTCGATTGTCATGTTCTTCCTTAACAGCTCTGCTTTACGTGAAACATTCCTAGGACCTACATCAGTTTTCCCTTTTTATATTCCTTTCAAAGCATATATCCTCTCTATAAATAATCATATGTAGATGTGCACTTATTTACCAATCTTTTTAATAGTTTATTAATTTATTCATATTATATCTAAATGGTTATCCCCTCCCTTGTATCCTCCCATTCCTCCCTCCCTCCCATTTTTCCCTTACTCCCCCCCATGACTGTGACTGAGGGGGACCTCCTCCCCCCTGTATATGCTCATAGGATAGCAGGCTACCAAGAAGAGACTTGATACTTTATTTACCAATCTTATTTTCAAAATATACTATGTGAAAATAGAGAGTGGAACACAATACACAATTGTCTGATTGGTATATAGTAAAACAAAGTTGTTTTTGTATCTCCTTTCCTTTGTGACTTAATTTTGAGTAATGCAAAGCAGTAGTGCATTAGCCTTTTGGGAAACTACATTTTTGTAGTTTACAGATTTCAAATAAATAACTCACAAAATAATTAAGCATAATGAATTATCTCAATCTATTTTTGTTTGTTTGTTTATTGTGTTTTAGGGCAGTGTCTAGATGACAATGTAGCCCTAGTTTCCCCAAACTTGTAGCAATCCTCCTACCCCTGCCTCTCAATGCTGAGATTAAAAATATGTGCCACCACATCCACATCCAAACAATACTTTTTTCCACCTCTCTTTACATCATGCTAGTAGAGCTCTGAAAACTCAGGCTTTCTGAACCAAGATCTGTATGCCATTCGCCTCGTGCGATTGTTCATCTTTAAAAATGAGCTTAGTGGGCTGTTGTTCATCCTTTTACAGAGTAGCATAACAAATATTGGGCTAATGGATTACTAAATGTTGATTTCTGCACTGTATGAGAAAGGAAAAACCAAAACAATCTCCAAACTTTTGGCACCTTATTTGATATTCTGAGACAATGTTCATTGTTTGTTTGTTTGTTTTTAGGAATAATGGTTTGCTGACTATACACTAAGAGAGCAAGCAGTATCTAAATATAGCAAACACCCACTTTTCAGTGTCCTAAACATGAAAGTAAAATTTGGGCTTGGCATTAGGACGACCATCTTAATCTAGTAGTATTAGAATAAAATATCTAAGAAATGATATATACTATAACCCAAGAAACAATAAACAAGTAAGCTTTATTTTCCTAGGAAAATTGTAACTTTTAGATGTTTAAAATGAAAGACAAAACTCATTTATTGAAAAACTATTATAAGTGAAATGCAATTGTACTTTAATATTATCCTTAATAGAAACTGATGTCTGTTCAAAATATTTGCCAAATGGTCACTTCTTTCATGTATAGCAGCTGCTATAGCAAGTACTGTACTGTTTTTTTTTTTTTTAATCATTCGCACTGATACACAAGAAAACATAAGCTTGAAAGTTTGAATAACTCCTTTATGTCAGAGAGCAGAAACTAGCAGACCAATACAGAAGGCAAGTCTTTCAGAATTAAGAAAGCCCATGCTCACTCTAATGAATATTTTTCCACCATCAGTTTTACATAATTTAATTGACATTATCTCACTACTTTTGTACATAAGGAAGGAGCTCTAAAAATCAGACGTTTGTCTCACTTAAAATGCTAAAATGTTAAAAATTGTAATACAAAGTTACTTGCTTGAACAGAAATATAAATAAGTTGCAGAGCCCATGTTTGTGGAATCCCTAACAAAATTATCTACACGTTCACCCTTTATAGAAAATTTCTTCCATATTGGTCTATTATGATAAAGATGGCTTCTAGAAAAATATTGTTCAATGGATGGCTTTTTCCTCAATTTTTCTTTTATTTCTGAGATTATAATATAATAGCATCAGTTCTCCCTATTTTATGTTGCTCTAAACCAGCAGTTTTCAACCTGTGAGTCATGAACCTTTTGGCAAACTTCTTTCTCTAAAAATATTTACATTATGATTCATAGCAGTAGCATGTAGTTATAAAGTAAATAGACAGTAGTTACGAAGTAGCAACAAAAAGAACAGTGGTTCTCAACCTTTGGGTTGTGACGTCGACCCCTTTGGTGCTTGTTGAATCCTTTCACAGGAGTCACATATCAGATGTCTTGCATATCAGATGTCTATATAACGTTTCATAACAGTAGGAAAATTACAGTTCTGAAGTATCAATGTAGAGAATGTGCTGTCCATTGGCTACATCTGATAAGAGGGGTCTAGGTTCTCTGCTTGCAATGTCCTTGGTTGGTGCATCAATTTGTGCAGCCCCACCCCAACCCCACCCCTGGTCAAGATCTGCCAGCCTTGATAGTCTCCTTGTGGAGCTCCTGACAACCCCTACCCACTCCCACAGCTTTCTAACCCCCAACTCTTCTATACAACACTCTGGGCAAAGTGCTGCCAATTGTATGGCAGATTAGTGTTTTTCAACACACTGATATTACCTATGTCCTCAAGTTTGATAATTTTGGATTCAGACCAAGCATCTGGCTTAGAGACATCTTTAAGTTTCCTGATTATGTTTATTAATATATTCACTATCTCTAACAAATTCTTGTCATGAGAAAATTTTATGTGTTATGAATGTCCTTATCAAAGCTATTAAAAAATTATAGAATAGGTTCAGCCCACCTCTTGCAGTGTGACACTACTTAATTCACTCTAGGATTGTAGCAAAGAATACTCAGAACCTTTCTGGCTGTAGTGAATGGGGGGGGGAGCTGAATGCAGCAAGTTCTACTGGCAGTCAGCCTGTACTTTTTATCCAAAAGGTCATCATAAGAAATAGTCAGGTCTGCTTTCTCATTTCATCATTTAAAATTCCACAGTGTCAAATGTCTGTTCTTTAGACCAGTGTTCCTTACAATTCCATAAGAAAAAGACATATATTTTGATGTCCATAAAATTCTTTAATTTAAAATGCCAAATTATTTATATGACAAAGTGAAATACCCAAAGCACACTATTCTTAGCTCAATCTGTCAGAGCACATTTGCATAATATCACAATGTACTAATTTCAGCTGTTTATAATAGCAGAATCAGACGGAGCAAGGCCAGAAAACAGAGTGGAAGTAGTTGAAGATGCTACAATACTGCTTTTCATTAATGAAAATTCTTCAAGAATGTCCTCCAAAAAATAACACTTCTCAGAGCATAAAATGGGTGCTGTCTAAGGAGTATTGATTGATCTTTACTAGCCAGAAATTAGAAAGAGGAAAATCATAGAACAATTATTTATTTTCCTGATTCCTAGAATGTGGCCATTACAAACTGTGTATTTCTGTGGAAATTTTCATGTATTATCTCAGGAAGTCATTCAATTGCAACAATAACATGTGCTTACACTTGTCACCTTAAGCCACTTTAACCACATTCACTTACAAAAGCAAAGTACCCTAAGAGTAAAATACTCTACAGTGTACCAAGGACTTTCTATTTGAAACTGAACTCAATGCTACTGAAAACTTATATGCAGCATTTAAGCATGGAGTTCCTTTCTTCTTCAACTCTTTTATTTTTACTTACCAGGTTTTTCTTTCCTGTATATTATAAACTCACAAGCAAACAGGAAACAAAATGAAGTGTGATACATGTTATTTACTTTAAAGCATCCCAACATTTTTGGAGTTTTGTTGTTGTTGTTTGTTTTTATGTTTTTGGTTTTGCCAACACCTTCAAAAACAATGGAAAATATGCCTGAGTCTGTTGTATCATCTCGGCAATTTGAATTTAGATGTAGTTACATTTGTATAACAGTTTAGCTGTGAATTTGGCAGGAAATTTCAGAAAAATTATTCTGGTTCTACAGAGAGTATGCTTAATATCTAATAAGGAGATCTTCTGTACAGTGTTGCCACCAGGTCTCCCCCTCCAGGGGACATGGTCAAATGTGAGGCACCAGAGTGTGTGAGAAAGTCATATCCCACTCTCCACTCAACTGTGGAGAATGTTCTGTCCATTGGCTAGATCTGGGTAGGGGTTTAAAGTTTACCACCTGTATTGTCCTTGGCTGGTGCCTTAGGTTGAGCGGGACCCCTGGGCCCAAATCTGCCTATCATAATGTTCTACTTGTAGGTTTCTAGGACCTCTGGATCCTTCTACTTTGCTATTCTCCCATGCTTCTCTCATTTAGAGTCCCAATAGGATGTCCTCCCCTCTGTCCCAGTTTACAAGTATTAATATAGTTACATTTAGAATTACAAGTTTATTATTTCTTATAAAATTGTGGTTTTTCATGTTCTTCCCTTTCTTTTTTTGTATTACATGAAAAATGAAATATTTTACCCTTTATTCTATAGATGATTAACTAAAATTAATATATCTTATGAGTATTAGGAGCTATATGTATGAACACATAAAAATGATATCCATTATCTTATATGATAACTTAAAAATTAATAGAAAATAAAATTTATTATGTCAAGAGAAAACGTCCTTAAACAAAGTATGAACAGATGAGTCTAAAAACTTCACTAGGGAAGAGAGACAGTTCATCTACAAATAAATAAATATCAGAGTAGCATCAGGCTTTTTAAATAAAATACTAGCTATTGCCAGGCAATGGTGGCATATGCCTTTAATCACAGCATTCAGGAGGCAGAGGCAGGGATATCTCATGAGTTCAAGGCCAGCCTAGTCTTTAAAGTGAGTTCAAGACAGGCAAGGCTACACACAGAGAAACCTTGCCTTGAAAAACCAAACAAAAACAAAAACAAAAACAAAAATAAAAAACAAAACAAAAAACAAACAAGCAAACAAATCAAAACAAACCTAGATAGTAAAAAATAATGAAGTGATCCTTCAAAATTCTGAAGGAACAAAATTTGTGACTCAGAACTCATATATATATATATATATATATATATATATATATACATATATATATACATATATATATGTATATATATAGTATTTGCATTAAATCTTTGAGAATTTCCCTCATGCATACAATGTTCTCTTATATTAAACCCCACCCCTCTCTCTAAATCCTGGAAGATCCACTCCTACCTCCCCATCCTCTTCTTTATTTCTATTTTCAAATAATCTATGGAGTCCAATTTATTCTCTCTCTATACACATGCATAGCATATATCTCTGCTCAAGCTGTCAGTTAGAGTCATCCCAGAAAGCCTTAAAATAACATAGGCTATTGTCATTGTTATTGACAGCCCGCCAATACTTACTGAAGACAACATAAACATTGATCAGAAGACATGGACAACTTAAGTTGAGAGTGACATTTCCCTGCTGGGTAGCTTTCATAGTACCAGAAAGTACAGTGAAGGCTTCCTGGAAGAAACATCTGAACCCTGCTGCATAACCTGTGAAAAACAAAAATGACCACCATGGCAAGATGTATCAGTGGGTGCAATAGTGGCACCTATGTTGTGGAGATAACCTACAACTTTATGGTTGGATTAAAAGCCCACTCCATAGGAGGAAACGGATAGTTTTGACTATAAATCTAACAAAGAACCCATGTTTGGGGAGCTGATGGCTCCCAGAATGAAACCTACTACTGTGATTTTGCTAAATAGACATAATATAAAACATCCTTCCAAATTCATACATCTATACCCAGAGTACCACTCTCAGACCATAGCAGAGGAGTTTCTTTGTAAAGTGGAGGGTGTTTACTATAGAAACTCACAGCTGACGTAAATATAGAGAGTGTCTGTGGCATTCTCAACTACAAATGACATATCTATATCACACACATACACACCCCTGACAAGCTCAGGGGCCACTGCACAAGAAGGGGCTAAAAACACATTTACTAAAAAAGAGTATGTTTTCCTTTTATTTTGCTTTTGCTTTGCATGGACATGTGGAGGTTGAATAATAAACATTATGTATTTATACTATAATGTCTTTACTTGTTTTATCCTTTTAATTAATTTTAGATTTGTTATTTCATGCAGTTAAATTAGGTGGAGTAAGTTTTGGGCCACTTTAACCTTGCAATTTTCTTAAATTGTATGAGCCATAGACTAATATATTTCTTCAACTATGCTACTGCACTTTGCTCAGCTCTACCCTATACCTTATACTAACAGCTGTTTTTTTCAATTCTGACTGATGGCAACACATATAGTTCTCAGTCTTTTGGGAACATTAGAAATGTATGAGCCTGGTGCCTTACAGTAATTCTATTTCCTCTGCCTGATAGTATTTTTTCTCATGCATGCACAAGAGTACTAATCAAAAGGCGCACGTGGGCACCTCAATAGATCTAGAAGCATTTTCCTGTCTAGTACTCTGACTTAAAATTTACTGGTTGTATTGGTTTCTCTTAGCTCTGCTTTTTCACTTCTCAGCTCAAAACTACCTAGCTCTGTTCAGGTGCCCCCTCTCCTCACATAACAACTTGGAGAAACTTTTAGGTGACAGATTGGGATATTTCAAAGAAATACCTTGTGTATTTCCCCGATCTTTGTAAAAATGATCTTTTGCTGCCTGCTGTCCAGTAGGAAACTGTTGACTCATAGGGGTTATACAACTTGCTAATTATTTAAGTTATAGAAAGGGGAGTATAATGTCTACTCTTCTTTTAAAAGTTTCCTCAGCTTTAATGAGATACGATTGCAAGAAGTGTGTTTGTGTGCATGTGTGTGTATGTTCAGATTATACAGTTGTAATGTTTTGATATATGTGTATATTGTGAAATGTATATTACTCCAGCATGGATGGGTACAGACAATTGTGAGAAAATTCACAATTTCCCTTTTACTCATAACGTTTTCAAGCTTGTACTTTATTTAAACTGAGTAAACAGAGATGGTTGTTTTCGGATTGTTACAAGTTCTCTAGCTTCTGTTGGTTATTATTTTTTGTTGTTGCATACATTATCACAAATTTCTCTGCTCAGAACTACAACCAATATTATAGTAATTCAGAGTAGTGTTCACTATAAATTCAGGTGGAGTTCTCTGCAAGAGATTTTTTGCCAGGTTGCATTTACCTCTGCAGCTTAGTATTCTTTCAAGTCCAAATGTTTGCAGATTTAGACTGAATGCTCTGCTTCCTAGATAACCAAAAACTGGGGTGCAAGGGGTATGCTTTATGTTCCAAGATTTCTGTAACCTTTGCCATATGACCCTGCCCATCCTCAAAGCCATCTGCAAAATCTGTGTGTTAAAATTTTCTCAGAGTTCAATGGTCTTCATTAAAAAAAGCTTAATGTTTTTTTAGTAATCATCATTGTTAAAAAGTATTGCAAACCGAAACACTTATGGACAATTGATTTTTGACAAAGAAGCTAAAATCATACAATGGAAAAGATAAATCATCTTCAATAAGCGGTGCTGGTGTAACTGGATGTCTCTTTTATGTCATATATACTTGAGATCATTTTATCTATTAATATATCATCTAAGAATCACACAATCACCTAGTTCAGTGGCTCACAACCTTCTGTAACTCATGATCCCGTGCTTTTCTTCTAGAGTCTCCAAGCATCTGCACTCACACATAGATACACACTACACATATCAGACCAAAGCAAAAGAAAATGTCCCTTCTGCTCCTATCAACCATTAACGACATTTATTTATATCCTCAATGAGAGACAGGATGCTGTGAGGACCTCCACATGCCATGCCATGGTGTAGAAAACCCCGATCTTGTGCAGAAGTTATGTAGATAATTCCAGTTACTGTGCATTCATGAGTATGATCGCCATGGCATGCTCAGAAGTCAATATTAGCCACACATACACTCACTCACTCGGACACAATTCCTCTGGCTCTTACGTTCTTCCTGTTTTTCATGATGTTCTCTGAGCCTTGGAAGGTGTGATACAAATGATACATTTAGGACCTAGCATTTAATAGTCATGTATTCTCAGTACTTTGGTTACTTATGAGTTTTTCATTACTTGGACCAATTAATTTGGAACCTTCAAAACAACTCCAGGAAACTGGGACAGAGGGGAGGACATCCTATTGGGACTCTAGATGAGAGAAGCATGGGAGAATAGCAAAGTAGAAGGATCCAGAGGGTCCTAGAAACCTACAAGTAGAACATTATGACAGGCAGATTTGGGCCCAGGGGTCCCGCTCAAACTAAGGCACCAGCCAAGGACAATACAGGAGGTAAACTTTAAACCCCTACCCAGATCTAGCCAATGGACAGGACATTCTCTACAGTGGAGTGGAGAGTGGGATATGTCTTTCTCACGTACTCTGGTGCCTCACATTTGACCATGTGCCCTGGAGGGGGAGACCTGGTGGCACTCAGAGGAAGGACAGCAGGTTACCAAGAAGAGACTTGATACCCTATGAGAATATACAGGGGGAGGAAGTCCCCCTCAGGAACAGTCATAGGGGAGGGGAATAAGGGGAAAATGGGAGGGAGGGAAGAATGGGAGGATACAAGGGATGGGATAACCATTGAGATATAACAAGAATAAATTAATTAAAAAATTAAAAAATAATAATAGCAATAAATGTCTACATTGTTTTATGTATATGAGTGGGCTTTTATTTAAATATTTTAAGAGTTTCATGCATGAAAATCCTTGTTTACATCATTTCTATCATTCCATCTCCCCCACAACTCCTCTAATATTCCCCCAAATCCCTCTAAAATTCTTTCTACTTCCTCTTCAGTAATGCACCCTGGAGCTTAGGTTTTGCTACTGTATATTAGATGTGCCAGTGGCAGTCAGAGAACTTGACTATTACTCTGTGCAGTTTGACAAGACATGAATCTCCATAGAAGCTTCTGTCCACTTCAAAAAGAAGCTTTTTTGATGAGTGGTGGATATAAGGATAAATACATAGTAGGCATTTAGAATTTATACTGTTTTAGAAAGTGGCAGAAGTAAGTTCTCTAGGGTCCATGGTGTTACTAGCTATGGATAGCTATCTGTGTTTGCAGTACCAAACATAAAGACCTTACTGAGTGGGCCTTACGTCCAAAAGCATATTGAACTTTTGGCAATATTTTGCCAAGTTAGTTATTTTTATTTGCTGTCTTTACAGCTGAGTAGGACTATTTATTACTTTTCTCCATTGTGTGCTTGTATAATACCTTTTTATTTATTTTTTATTAATTTATTCATATTACATCTCGATTGTTAGCCCTTCCCCTGTTTCCTCCCATTCTTCCCTCCCTCCCATTTCTCTCCTTCTCCCCTCCCCTATGTTTGTGACTGAGGGAGACCTCCTCACCCTATATATGCTCTCAGAATATCAAGTCTCTTCTTGGTAACTAGCTATCCTTCCTCTGAGTGCCACCAGGTCTCCCCATCTGGGGGACATGGTCAGAAAAGGGGCACCAGAGTTTGTGTGAAAGTCAGATCTCACTCTCCACTCAACGGTGGAGAGTGTCATGTTCGTCGGCTAGGTCTTGGTAGGGGTTCGAAGCTTACTGCCTATATTCTCCTTGGCTGGTGCCTTAGTTTGAGGAGGACCCCAGGACCCAGATCTGCCTGTCATAAAGTTCTTCTTGTAGGTTTCCAGGACCCTGTGGGTCCTACTATTTCCTCTTTCTTCCATGCTACTCTTGTCTAAAGTCTCAATCGGATGTCCTCTCCTCTGACCCACTTTCTTGGTAAGTAAAGATTTTCATGGTACGTATTTCTTGGACTAGTGTTTTGATATAAGTGAGTATATACCATTTGTCTCTTTTTGCTTCTGGGTGAACTCATTCATTATGATAATTTCTAGATCTTCTGTATAATACCTTTTTAAATGAGTTAATCCCTAGGAAAGATGCTCTAAGAAGCGACCTTTAAGCTGAACAATGTAAGAATAGTTCCAAAATTATATGGCACATGAACAAAATGGAATAACAGAATATGTGTGTTTGTTTCTATATATGTGAATATTTACATGCAAAATATGTTTAATGGCACACATTGTGCTGTTATAAATACAATATATAATATAACAATATAGTATAGTATAGTATGGTATGGTATAATATGACAAAACAAAATTAACATATTAGAATTTAACAGAAATATTGTGGCATTCAAATTTAAAACAAAATATGAAGTTATAAACACATATATAACAGGCTCTGGGTTTTGGGCTAATAGAATATTCCATTGAAAACAGACATATGATTTCAGGTTAATAGTGGTTATCTCTGAGAATAATTACTCTTTTGATACATTTTATAAAGTTCTACAGTAAACACATAAACATTCTACAAATATAAAAAGTACTGAAGTTTACTTAATTTGTTTAATAAAGATATGTGTTATTGTGTGATAATACATAGTTTGCTCCAAAGCAAAAGGCCCTTGAAATAGAAATGGGTTCCTATTTTCAGGCACATATAGGTCCTGGAATTTCTCTGTGTGGAGCAGGTGCTAAATGAAAGCTTCCTTGTTTTGCTGTCATATATTTTCATGTTGTAGGTCATTGATAGAGAACCATCATTTTTTTTCAGAACGCAAGTATAAATAATTCTCAGTCTTTGTTACCAATATCATTTTAAGTTTTTATTACTTATGTACTCATTGGTGTTTTAGGGGAAGTTGTAAAATGTTGTCCTGGCTGTATTTTGTGAAGCCATAAAGGAAAAAACCTTTTTGTTGATACTTGATTCATTTGACAAGACCATTTGTGATTGTATTGTAAGTGGAATTTTTCTTTTATCTTATAGCCTAACATACTAGTTATTTCCCTTGCTTTATGGTCAGTCTAGTCACTTGAGCCCGGTTTCTTGACATATGGAGGAAATCTTTTGTTTTGTTTGTATTTATTGTAGATCTCTGAGGCAGAATACATATGATTCTTTTTTACATGAAAAAGCAAGAAGTGTGACAAGCAGTGATGGTGCTCTGAGAGGAACAATGTTTTTTTGTTTGTTTGTTTGTTTGTTTATAAAGATCTTTCTAGAGGCAGAAATTGTTTTGTTTTATTATTTTATGAGTTGTGTTTTGGGGGATTTTGTTGAAGTGAAATTTATTAGGAAGCTAAACAGCAAAACTGGCAGCCAGCTTCCACATGTGAAGGTATATTATATACATTGCATTTACCAATACCTGTATGAAGTCACTCAAAAACTTTGATGTGCTTACATAATGATTAAGGTGAACCTGAAAAATATAACATTTATAGATCCCATTTCTACAATTTTGAGTATTTATGTCTGTGGGTGTGTACATATGTATGTATATGTGTGAAGTCAGTAAAACCTCAGACACACATTACCCTTTTAAGTTTTTTATCATTTGAGAATTCCATACATGCATATAAGCTGTTTTGAAAATATTCATTTCCTGTTCCCTTCCCTCCAGCTCCTCTCCTCTTTGTCAATCACTTTTCCTTCCCACCTTCATATTCTCCTTTTTAAAAATTCACTGGGTACACTCACTGCTACCTATATGTACCTGAGTGTAAGACCATTTACCAGAGTACAGTTAGCTTCTCAGTGGTCACATTCCTGAAGAAAATTTGCTTCCTTCCCTTAGCAATCATCAATTGACAGCAGCTTCTCAGCTAGGCATGAGACTTCATAGGCTCTTCCATGTCAGTGCTAGAATTGGGGCTAATTTGATAGTTTTCAGTATTTGTGCATGCAACCATAGCTGCTACGAATTAATGTATGCAATACCCTGTTCATGCCCAGAAAATACTGTGTCACTGTAGATGCCCACTATTTCTGGCTCTTACACCCTTTGTACTCTTTCTTCACCCCTTTCCAGAATGATCCCCAAGCCTTGAGGTGAAGAGTTGTGACAAAGATAAACCATTCTCTACCTGCTGACCATTTGTGGGTCACTGTAGTCATCACCATTTACCTGTCACTAGACATTTTATTTGTTAGCCTATCGTGCCTGAGATAAACTTTGTTTTCCTGTTATAGAGTAAGTCTATTTACACCCTCTTTTGTGTGTGTGTGTGTGTGTGTATATGGTATGTATGTATGTATATGTATTTGCATATATTTTAAGAAGCTTCTGTAATAACTGTCTTTCATACGGCATTTCAAAAGTATTATTTTTTCGACCTCCCATTTCCCATCCCCATTTAACCCTGCCTATTTCGTATTTCGTAGTAGGTACATGTTTTTCCTTCCAGTGTCAAGCTCCCTGAATAAAGACTAATGAGACTCAAAATATGTGTACAAATACCTAGGCCATATAGCTAGGCTCTTTTCTAACTAGCTCATAACTTAAAATAACTCATTTATACTAATCTACATTCTGCAACATGGCTGGTTACCTCTGCTCAGGTACCATGCATTGTCCTCACATCTTCCCTGGTGAACCTGTCATGTACCTGGCTCTATGGAAGAATCCCTTCTGCCTGCCAGATGGCTCACCTTCTATTCTACCTTTTCCTACAGGCCACAGTTTTTTTAATTGACAGTCAATGCATCCATCCAATACATAAGTTATTCTTTCAACAGTAGGTCATCATTCTACTTTAGATGATCTGTGTGTTCTCTAGCCTTCCCTTAATATCTCTCCCCAATGGCCCTTTACTTGTCCTCTGATTTCTGTGGTACTTCCAAATTAAACATATATATCTAAAGATTTAAATCTAGCATCCACATGTGAGAAAGAACATGTGGCACTTGTTTGTCTGTGTCATTTCTTATTCGGAATGAATATTTCCAACTCCATCCTTTACTTGAATTTTTCATTTTTATTATATCTGAATGTTTCATTATGTATATGTACCTCATTTTTATTTTTCAGACAACAAATGTTGGCATGGATGTGGGGAAAAGGGAACACTCATTCATTGCTGGTGGGAATACAAAATGTTGGAGATACTATGGAAGTCACTGTGGAGATTCTTCAGAAGGCTAGGAAAAAATCTGCCATATGATCCAGTTTTACACTCCTGATAACTATATCCTAGTGTAGACATACTTGCTCATCCATGCTCAATGTTGCTTTATTCACAACAGTCAGAAATTTAAAGGACTAATTTTGAGACAGAATCTTTTACTGGGACCTAGGAATCTCTCAAACAGGCTCAGGTAGCAATCCATCAAACCTAAGGGATCAGCCTATCTTCAAGCATTTTCTAGTGCTACCACGCTTAACTTTTAAGAGTGAGTTCTAGGAATCAACCTTAGGTCACTGTGTCATTATTACAGTCCCAAAGATCCCACTTCTAGTATGTGTGCAGGTAAAACTGTTGGTTTTTTTTTTACACTTTTGTGTTAATGTAGTATTCAAATAAATGAGCTGATGCAAAGAACAGGCTCATTTTGATTTTCCATTATCTTAAGAAAGTTTTATTATTAATAGTACTTGAATTATTCTCACTAAAATGAACAAATCTGAAAAATCATGAATATTTGTATATATTTTCACCTTGAAGAAAAAACCATTCCAACATAAATACTAATTATAACCATCCAAACATAAATACTAGTTGTATATAAGATAAATTATATAATACACCATAAATAAGAATGAAGGTTTTATAGGAACTAAAAAGAACATATAACCCATGATTATACAAGTGAGCATTAGAGTCATCATTTTCTGTGTTTTATGAATTAGTCAACCATAGGATATGCACTCTATAGAAGACACAAAGTCAGGTGTCCTATAGTAACAGAGTCCTTCACCCTTTTTTTCTGAGTAATTCTTTTTGTTTTTATCATCTCTTCAACTACTTAAATGCAATTCATCCTTTTCTGTGGAAAAATCACATTTTGTAATTGCATAAAATCACAGTCATTGGGGGTGAGTCACTCTAAATTCAAGCAAAATGTGTATTGAGATTAATTTATGCTAATAAAGGATAATGGGCTGACCAGGAGTGGTAGTATCAGCAAATGTAAAGACATGAACAAGTTCTAAGAATGAGATGTTCTTTAGAATCAGCCAATTGGTAATAAAACAGACCTCTTCCACCCCTGAGATGCAAATATAGACCTGTCAATCTATCACATTCCCTAAGGCCTATGCTTCCCACAGTTTGACACCAGCTCAGAAAAAAAAAAAAAAAAAAAAAAAGAATTTGGGATTCGTTCACAAAAATCTGCCTGGCACTTAGTGTCTTTTCAGGCTCCTAAGCAGCAGATAAATCTCAGATTCATGAAATCTGACTGTTTCTCTCTCCCTGTAATGGAGATAAAACTAAAGGGAAAAGACCATCAATCTCTGACACCATTATGATATTCTGAAATTGGTGTGAATATATTATTTTCATCCAAGTACAGGCCCTTCTAGCTGTTACTTTGTGGTCTTTAAAAGCACAGTTACTAATAGATTTCCCTGGGAATGTGATTGCTGCTTAATGATTTAGTTTACCATATAATCTGTGCTTCACAGAATGTAAATGGAGTTAGTAGAGTATTCTCAGGAATGATTTTACACCTGGAGGTACTGAGAATTAAAGGAATTGAATGATTTTACCCAGATTACTCATGAAGTATTGGAGACTGATTCCTACATGCTGAGACTCCTTGATAGACTGTGTTTTTCCTGTACACAAATGAAATGGCTTACTCTTTAAGTTAACATCACACATACTGTTCTTAAATTATTATTCACTTCTATTAAATGTACAAATGCACTAGTTTTCATTTAACATTTCTATATATGCATATACTGTAAATTGAGCATATCTGTTTGTTGGGATTTGGGGGAAAGAAATAGAAGTTGCTTTATGTCTCCCCCTACAAAGGAATTTTAGCAACTTAGAGATAATTGCTATTTTTTAAAAAGGCAAGAATGCAGAGAAAAAAGAATTCCATACACTCTTGGTGTGCATAGAAATTAATGCATCTACTATGGAAACAAGTATGACCATAAAATCTATCCATACCATCTTAGGCACATATTTATGATGGTTAGTCTGTGTTGTCCATTTGATTGAATCTGGAATCAACTGTCAGACATGTTTCTTGGCAGGTAGGTCTGCTGAAGACATCTCCAGGAAGGAGTTACTAAAAGGTAGAAGACATAGCTTAAATGTGAGTAGCACCTACCAGTAGCACCCAGATGAAGGAGGTCCAAGGGGAAAGCTTTGCTTTCTTTCTCATTACTTTCATGTTTCACTGGCAAATTCATCTATCTTGCTGCTGCCACTAATGCTGCTCTCACTGATGTCACATTCCTTCACTGATATTAGAACCCCACTTCTTCAGTCTTCCAATGTGGAGGGAAGAGCAGTGCCTCACCAGGGACCCTCCAGGCCTTCATTTCCAAATTGTAACTGGTGGGGTATCCAGACCCGTAAACTAAGTAGCTACTGTGGTCTCAGCATTTCTAGTCTAAAAACAGCCCTTTTAAGACTACCAACCCACATTGTATAAGTTAATTTAACATTCTCACGTTACCATATATTTATCCTATCAGCTTTCTTCCTCTAGAGAATCCTGAATAATATAAGTCAAAGAAAATGAAGTCAGCATATGAAAGATACTTACAGGTCCTTGTTTAATGTAAGATTGTTCTGAAGACTCAAAGGTCTGTATGGAAGCCCAATAAACTCTAGGAAACTAGTGAGTTTATTGGGCTTCCATATAAAGAATAGGAGATGGGTTACTTCCAGGGGTATGAGTACTCTACCACCAATACCAAAAAAGCCTTACCCAGCAGTGATGAGAGTTTCTCTGTAGCAACATAGAGGCCCAATCCATCCTCCCCTGCTCTCTATATGGCCTAGCCCTACCCTCCGTCCACATGAAGAGTTACTAGTGGGTAGAGAGAAGCTGGAAAATCTCATGCCCTCCTAAGATCTTCTATGCTTGTGGGAAATGGAAGCATAAGTCATCAACAAGGCCAGCTGGGTTAGTCTGTTGCAAGGGGAGGGGTGCAACTGAATTTTTTAAGATATCAGAGGCTTGGTTTCAAGGACAGTCACTCAGGACAGATCGAATCTCAATAAAGTTTTGATTTGTATTTCCCTGAAGCCTATGGATGTGAAAGACTTTCTAAAATGCCACAGCTATAGAACTATGGTGTTTTTATACCCAGTTATTTTCCTCATCAGGTATGCCTGCTCAGTTCCTTGACATTCTTCAACTGGTCTCAGAGCTACCAGTCTTAAAAGAGAAATGGCTAGGAGTGGTGATAGACACCTTTAGCTCCAGTACACAAGAGACAAAAGAAGACAGTTTTCTGTGAGCTCAAGGCTAGCCTCATTTCCATAGTAAGTTATAGTATATAATGAGACCCTGTCTCAAAAAAGTATGTGTTGGGGGTGTGAGTTATACTTCTTTTCAAGCCAACACTTGGTTGTCCTCCACATACACTTTCAAAGGCTCTGGGAGGACACATTTAATGTAGTCATCTCTTGAAACAGTGTAAAATTTGTTGTGGGCTTCCAGGAATAGAAAAGTGGAGAGGTTTTGTTTCCCAAAGAATTAATCTCAGTCATGACCTACATAATTTGGATGCCCATTGTAACACCATAACTTTATGTTGAGAAGTTGAATTTCTCTAGCACCAGTCTGTTTTGTGGCTCCCAAAACAGCTGAGTTCAGTCTGCTCTGTACTCTTCAGATTTACGTATTAGCTGTGCTTACTGGGTTTTTCTATTTAACTTTGCTATTACTTTGTTCAGATGTTGTCTTTATCCAAATAGTTTTCTTCTGTTTTTGCAAGTTTGCAATGTGTGTGTATGCATGTGCATGTGCATGTGTTTAAGTCTAGATTCTGCATATGAAAGACTATTTTATATTTCTCTTCTCTCATGCCTTGCTGCATATGCTTTATGCACTGTCATTCCTCTAAGAATGTTTTTTATTTTGTTTTGTTGTTATTTACTTTGAGCAAATCCTGTGCACTCTGCTCACACTGAGCTTCTCTTATGGAATTGATGTTCCTGTCACTCTTCCACTTATTGTACTATCTTTCAATATAATGAGAACTAGAACACCCTTACACAAGTCAAATTGCAGTTTGATCTTGTCACTTGCTGCTTTAGACATCTGACACTTGAACATGGATTCTTTAGGCAGGATCATTGATTCTTCTGCTGTAAAATATTGTTCATGTTCATGTATTAATCTGCAGGATTTTGGATAATGACCATACACTCCATGTATATGTCTGAGATAATGTATAAAGTACATTACAATATAGTATTAAAACTTATGGGATTCCAAGATGGCGTCAACCAGTATGCACCATAGCTGATCTACTCCGAGGAGACCAGGGACGTGAATGGAGCCACAGACTGCTGGATTTTGAGAACTGTAGGTAAGTGGGGCCCCAAACTCCGCAGACTGCCAATGGTTCTAACCCTGGGACAAGCAACAGCCCGGAGGTGCTAAACGCACTCCCCAAACTCTGAAACGGAATCCACAACCAAGCTACAGCCAGCACATAAAACCCAAACTCGCCATTTGGGGAGGGGATTTTCTGGAGCCCTCAGAGGAGTCTCAGAGAATAGGGTGAAACTACCATTGAACCTCTCCATCCACACCAGGCCAAACTGCGGAGGTCACCTGCCTAGCCCGAGTGGAAACACAGGTGCTGGGACTCACCAAAAACAGCTAGAGCTGGCATGTAGCTCGCGGTCCACGTCCTGGGCCCAATCTGAACCCAGACACAAAGGACCCTGCAAACAGAGGCAGTTAGAAACCAGCGTGGACTGCTCCCACAGCCCAGAGGGGCTGCCCACATTATCGGGAGATGTGGGTCTTGCTTGTGGTGTCTAACTGCTGACCTAAAGCGATCTGGGAGCATTCTGGCTTTCACTGGTGGAAAGAGAAGATACAAGGGATTCCCACCAGTGGTCTGAATTGCCATTGTCGCCAGCTGCCCCCCCCCCCAGGGCTGCCAGCACTGACACGGCACTCCCCAAACAACAGAACCTAGCTGGGTCCATTCTTGCAGGCATGACAGGACCTCCCATGATATAGGGAGCTGTGGGTCATGCTTGCAGGGCCTAACTGCTGACCTAAAGCCAGCGGGGAGTATCCTGGCTTTCACTGGCAGAAAGAGAAGATACAGGGGATTCCCACCAGCAGTCTGAATCGCCATTGTTGCCAGCTGCCCGCCTGAGCTGCAGGCACTGACTTGGCACTCCCCAAACAATAAAACCTAGTTGGGTCCATTCTTGTGGGTGCGACAGGACCTCCCATGATACAGAGAGCTGTGGGTCATGCTTGCAGGGTCTAACTGCTGATCTAAAGCAATCTGGGAGCGTCCTGGCTTACAGGGGCATGGAAATTGCTGCCTCCTTGGATACAAACCAGTAGCCAACATTAAATTAAATGGAGAGATACTCAAGGAAATCCTTCTAAAATCAGGAACCAGACAAGGCTGCCCACTTTCCCCATATCTCTTCAATATAGTTCTTGAAGTTCTAGCCAGAGCAATAAGACTGAGAGACACGTAGGCTGTTTCCATGTTCTGGCTATTATGAATAAGGCAGCTATGAACATGGTTGAGCATATGTCCCTGTTGTGTGGTAGTGCATCTTCTGGGTATATTCCAAGGAGTGGAATAGCTGGCTCTTGAGGAAGCCCTATTCCAATTTTTCTGAGAAAGCATCAGATAGATTTCCAAAGTGGTTGTACTAGTTGGCATTCCCACCAGCAATGAAGGAGTGTTCCTCTCTCCCCACATCCTCACCAGCATGTGGTGTCCCTTGAATTTTTGATCTTAGCCATTCTGATGGGTGTAAGATGGAATCTCAGAGTTGTTTTGATTTGCATTTCCCTGATGACTAAGGAGGTTGAGCATTTCTTTAAGTGTTTCTCAGCCATTTGATATTCCTCTGTTGAGAATTCTCTGTTTAGTTCCAAGCCCCATTTCTCTATTGGGGTGTTTGGTTGGGTGGTGTTTAATTTCTTGAGTTCTTTATATATTTTGGATATTAGACTTTTGTCAGATGTAGGGTTGGTAAAGATCTTTTCCCAGTCTGTAGGCTGTGGCTTTGTTCTCTTGACAGTGTCTCCAGCCTTACAGAAGCTTCTCAGCCTCATGAGGTCCCATTTATTAATGGTTGACATTAAGGCCTGGGCTGTTGGTGTTCTGTTCAGGAAGTTGTCTCCTGTGCTAATATGTTCCAGGCTCTTCCCCACTTTTTCTTCTAAGTGACTTAGTGTCTCTGGTTTTATGTTGAGGTCTTTAATCCACTTGGATTTGAGTTTTGTGCATGGTGACAAATATGAGTCCAGTTTCATTTTTTTACACATAGACCTCCAGTTAGACCAGCACCATTTGTTGAAGATGCTATCCTTTTTCCATTGAATGGATTTGGCTTCTTTGTCAAAAATCAAGTGACCATATGTGTGTGGATTCATATCTGGGTCTTCGATTCGATTCCACTGATCAACCAGCCTGTTGCTGTGCCAGTGCCAAGCTGTTTTAATTACTATTGCTTTATAGTACAGTTTGAGATCAGGTATGGAGATTCCTCCGGAGCACCTTTTATTGTACAAGATTGTTTTAGCTATTCTGGGTTTTTTGTTTTTCCATATGAAGTTCAGAATTGAACTTTCAATGTCTTTAAAAAATTGTGTAGGGATTTTGATAAGGATTGCATTGAATCTGTAGATTGCTTTTGGCAGGATGGCCATTTTTACTATGTTAATTCTCCCGATCCATGAGCAAGAAAGATCATGCCATCTTCTCAGGTCCTCTTCAATCTCTTTTGTCAGAGTTTTGAAATTTTTTTCAAACAAGTCCTTCACTTGCTTAGTTAGAGTAACTCCTAGATATTTTATATTGCTTGTGGCTAATGTGAAGGGTGTGGCTTTCCTAATTTCTTCCTCTGCAAGCTTGTCATTTGTGTATAGGGAGGCTACAGAGTTTTTTGAGTTAATTTTGTATCCAGCTAATTTGCTGAAGGTGTGTATCAGCTGTAGGAGTTCTCTGGTGGAATTTTGAGAGTCACTTATGTACACTATCATATCATCTGCAAATAGGGATAATTTGACTTCCTCCTTTCCCATTTGGATACCCTTGATCTCCTTTTGTTGTCTTATTGCTCTGGCTAGAACTTCGAGTACTATATTGAAGAGATATGGAGAGAGTGGGCAGCCTTGCCTTGTTCCCGATTTTAGAGGAATTTCCTTGAGTATCTCACCATTTACTTTGATTTTGGTTATTGGCTTGCTGTATATAGCAAACAGAGCACTTTCAAGAGGTCAGTGGTCAATTATGACTTAGGACCTAATCTTTGTCAAACTCTTTAATGTTTCAACCAAAATAGCAATGTTAACAAGGCAGCAAAAGGGCCTGTCTGCCTGTAGAGAAGGTAGAATTTAGCAGTGCTTACTGTGGGAATGCACAGACTATGACAAGGCAGTAAATCTTTTGCTGATGTAAAGACCACGCTGCCACTTGATCTCAAGCTTTAAAAGAGAACCAGAGTAACTTACTAGACAGTCGTATGGATTATGAGACACTGATTTTTCCCTTTTGTTAATATATATGTAAAAATTGTTTAAACACCAGAAAACAATTTCCTCATGCTGCTCGAGACTGAATATCTGATATTAGGATAAGATCATGGTGGGTTTCTGGTGAAAGCTTCCATCGTGCATTATCGACACTTACCATTACACTATGTGCTTACATAACCCCTTCTTTCCAGAGGATGGAGAGAAGGATAACTGAGCCCCCTCTCTGAATTTTCTTCTAAGGACCTTATCCTCATCATCTCAGAATCTCACTTGATTTGACCTCAATTAACAGTGAATAGGCACTATTGCTAAATAGAATCATATTGGGGATTAGACCTCACAAGAATTTAAAGCGTATATGAATATGATTCAATCCCAAGAAGATGATGAGCGGGTGATACAAGCAGGCAGAAAGTGCCTAAAAGAGAATTCCTTAAGCCTCATGGCATAACAAAACAAAATAAGAGAGATCGTCCAAGAAAACTAATCTAAGTGAAAGTTGCTGATTGCACTAGGAAGTGAATCTTATGTACAAAGCCATTTATAAAGGATTAAACTAAAATTGATGCTAGTTTTGTATAGCAATTTCCTTGAAAATAAATATTCCGTAGATATCTCAGAAAGTTCCTAAAACTCACCAAAGTCACCATTTTCTTCTTTCTTCTATTTGGCTTTTAAAATTTTACTTATTGAGGAGACTTAACCTGGATTGGGGCAAAGGCTGTACCCCTAAATTTCATATCAATGTTCCCTACTGTCACCTATCACAGAGTAATTTTCAATATTAATGATTTGAAGTTGTTAAAGGTTGGAAAGAATATTAGAAAATATTTACATTTACTTTTCAGAATCATCTATCTACTATTTAGTTTGCAAGAAAACAACCATGTAAAATAATTGCTTCCTTTTCAAATACTTCAGTACCTTGGAGGCAGAGCAGTACTTTTTGAATAGCTCTAAATATTAGGAACTTGAGCTTCTACTGACCCCAATCTATTTTTAACTATTAGTGACAGGATGTTATCACATTGAAGTGGACAGGGACTTGCACTTAGGGGGGCTAAAGAGCTCACCTCTCCCCAAATTATAATTAGGTTCTGGACCTGTAATATTTCAAATATTCCACAGAATCATTGAAGCTCTGACAGTTAGTCAGCCTTGTGAAGGGACCTATTGAAACTTCTTTGGGAGACATATTCATTAACAAGATCCACAATTTATAAGCAATAAAATGTAATAAACATTTGCTCTGTCTTAATAAACATTAGTGTCATGGGGAAAGGAGAACAGCCCTCCACTGCTGGTGGGAGTGCAAACTTGTACAACCACTTTGAAAATCAATCTGGTACTATCTCAGAAATTTGGGAATAGTTCTAACTCAAGACTCAGCCATACCACTCCTGGGCATATACCCAAAACGTGTTCCACCATACAACAAGGACATTTGTTCATCCATGTTCATAGCAGCTTTATTCGTAATAGCCAGAATCTGGAAACAACCTAGATGCCCCTCAACTGAAGAATGGATAAAGAAACCATGGTACATTTACACAATGCAATACTACTCAGCTACTAAAAACAAGGAAATCCTGACATTTGCTGGCAATTTGATGGAACTAGAAAAGATCATCTTGAGTGAGACAACCCAGACTCAGAAAGACACACATGGTATATACTCACTTATAAGTGCATATTAGCCGAATAATACAGAATAGTCACACTATAATATACTAACCTAAAGAAACTAAATAACAAGGAGGACCCTAGGGAGAATGCTTAACTCTTATTCAGAAGAGCAAGTAGAATAGACATTTGAAGCAGTTGAAGAGACAGAACAGAAAGGGAGCCTACCATAGAGCTCCTCTCAAAGACTCCACCCAGCAGGGGATCAAAACAGATGCTGAGATACACAGCCAAACTCCAGGGTGGAGCACAGGGAGTCTTATGGAAGAGTTGGGGGGAACATAAGGACTTCAAGGGGTCAGGAGCTCCTCAAGGAGATCAACGGAGTGAACTAATACAAGCGAGGGAGGGTGGTGTGCTGCAGAGACTGATGCACCAACCAAGGACCATGAATGGTGAGGACATAGACCCTCTGCTCAGATGCAGTATATAGGCAGCACAGCCTCCTTGTGGGTCCCATAATATGAGGAGTAAGGACTACTTCTGACTTGGACTCTGGCCCCCACATGCTGATCACTTTCCCCTGGTGGGGCAGCCTTGTTAGGCCACAGAAGAAGGGGATACAGGCAGTCCAGATGAGACTTGATGGGGTGAGGTCAGATGTTAGCAGGATAGGGCTCCCTTTTCTGAAGACATGAGTACACTTTGATCACTTTGGTTTGCACATGCTGACTTTGAACTCTCAGCCAAATTTTAGAACAATATTATTTTGTCTCTAAGGAAAGGGTAATGTTTGAGAAAAGAAATTTAACTTGATTTTTTAAAACATTTACCACATTAGATTAAAATATATTTTAAGAATAATTTATAACTAGGGTTTTATTTTACAAGAGGGGGAGTATACAAAGTAATTTTTCACCATGGGGCCCTCATGCATACTTTGTTTTGGTTGTTTCTCTTCCTGCCACTAGCTCTGCTCCGAATCTCAGTTCCTAACTGCCCCATCCACTAGTCCTCTCCAGCTCATGTCCCACCAGCTCCTCCCTCTTCTATGTCACATGTCTTCTCTTCTAGGAAGGGAAAATGACCATTGAAAAACGCAGATTCATAACAGCAGCAAAATTACAGTTATGAGGTAGCAATGAAAACAATTGTATGTTTGGTGGTCACCACAACATGGGGAACTATATTAAAGGGTTGCAGCATTAGGAAGGTTGAGAACCACTGTGTTATACTATTGTTTTTTAAACAAGGCATCTGATGAATTTCTGTAGAATAGGGGAATTCCAAGCTTCTTTGCATCAGATGTCTCAATCCTGTGTCAACATGGCTAACAACAACTATAGTGAATGGGAGATGGAAAACCAAACAAATATCACAAACAAAAATTCTCATATCCAGTCAGAGCTCTAAAGCTGTTTCATCAGAGCCTCTGGAGGTGGACTTGAACATCACAACTGTTTTCAAGTTCTCAGGCCTATTCTTATATGTACCCAAGATTGAAAAAAATTATTGGTGTGTAGTAACAGAAGGCTGGAGTCTCTGGAGATCATAAATATTCCTGCTTTTTTAAAATGACCCTCTGTTACTATAGAAGACAGAAAATTCTCTCAGGTACAGATGTCTTTCTCAACTTCACATCTATTTTGGATATAAATGCAAATTGCATCTGTTGATTAATGTAAAATTAATAAAACTACTTTTTAACAATTCTGTATTTTATAAAATCTCATTTAGTATATTCTCTCTCTTTAGTCTGATCATACTTATTTTAAGGCAAAGTACTTCTGTAATCTCTAGCCGTCATGGCTATCATTTTAATTTTTGTGTATTGCATTTCAATTAAAAATGTAATATATATTTACAACAATTTCTTCCTCATTAGGCATTTAAGATGGTTGTTTTAAGTGATACTTCATTCAACATTTTCATCTATATTACATTTAGTATATTTTGAATAATTTCCTAAGCATAAGTCCCAGATGTGGAATTAATTAGTAAGAACCCATGAATATTTTATTGCATATTTTAAATTACTTTCCAAGAGGTCTATAAAATTTGCAATAAAATTTTCTGCATTTGAGGATACTGATCTAGCCATACCATTGCCAGAATGAAACCATATGGTTACAATTTAAGTTTTACAACTTACTAAAAAAATTATCTTATATTGCCTCTCTTAGAGTTTTTTCCTTGGCTATAAGCAAGATTGAATGGAGGTCTATTTGTAAATATTTTTCTTGGTTACTACTTTATATCTATGTATTTAAAGTAAATTGAGAGCACTAGAGAGATGACTCAGCATTTAACAACACTGTCGGCTTTTCCAGATAACTGTGGTTCAATTCCCAGAACCTACATGACAAGTCACAACTTTCTATAACTCTAGTTACAGAGCTCATGTCCCCTTTTGGCCTCCATGGACACTGGACATATATAATGTTGGACCCAGGCATACATGCAGGCAAGACACCCATAATGATGATAAAATTAATATATCAATTAAATTAATTAACATTAAATAATAAAATAATATAAACTAGAATGGATAGGACCTGGAAAGGTGATAGTAACAATAATTTAAGAGTTCATAAATGATCAAGTGATAATGAGATACCATTTAAAGATTCTTGTTATATAATTTTTTTCACGTAAACCTTTACATTGAGACTCATAAAGTAAAATTCTTGATCATTTCTCAATATTTAATCTGGGCCAGGAAAAAACAGACATGATGGACAAAAATCTCTGGCTATCCTGTTAACATGTGAAGAAGGAAGGGAAAGACTGGAAAAAGAAGATAAATAGGTGCTTATTACTCATTCTTTTATTTTAAAATTATAAGTAATATTAAAGAAAATATGGCATGCTCATTTTTATATCCAGATTATACTATACTATACAGGAAAAATACTTTTACAAATATAACTTATAAGAAAGGAAAATGATCTACTTTGTGAGGATCTTTCAAATAAACTTTCTAGACATTTAACTATCCATAATATATTTACTGTTCTATATTCAGAAAAATAATGTACTGTTCTATATTGTATTATTTTGGTCTTATGTACAAAATTAATATTGCTGAAATGTATTTTAATAAATTTTGTAATAATCTACAGTATTCTATAATTATATGTCCCCTATTTTACTTACATATCTCACTATTTGCAAATATTTACACTGCTTCTCATATTTTCCTAAAAATAGTCTTACATGACTTTGAGTGGCTACATAATAACTTTACTGGACTTTATACTAAGGAATGGATCCAGGGAGATGCATATTTCTATTTATACTAAAACTTTTTAAATAGCTTTGCATAATAGCTCCATTACTTTACATATGCAATAAATATACATGAGGATTCCAAATTATGTATACTCTTTATAGCACTACATAACATGCAGCTTTCAAAATTTAGGTGAGTTCAATTTTGTGGGGGTTTTCTGTCTTATTAACCTTTCTATTTAATTAATTAGTTAAAAATGTTTTTATATATAAATTTATATCATTACACATATATACAATATATATATTGTATATACAATACATATTTATACCTACAGCAAGAAGAACCATGAATCAATCAGGAAATATAAATATTACATTCTTAGTGTTTTGGCTATTTGTATTTGGTAATCTTGAAGAAAACATCTTTCCTATCTGAGTGAGTCTAAAATTCTGAATGTAAATCGGTTATCTATCTTATCCCTTCTCTATCAACTTAAAACATCTATCTAGACCTAAAACATCTTAACCTCTAAAGAGCTAGGCTTCATTGTTAAACTGAAATATCTAGTCTTCAACCCCATAAGAGATTTGAGAAGAAATAAAACTTAATTACCTGCATGAACTGGAAGTGCAGGTTAGCAACTTCCAAAAAGAAAAAAGTGACAGAGACAGTTTGCTGCCTGAACAGTCACCCAACACTATAACGTTGGTATATCATGTTCAGTCTTCTGGCCCAATATTGCCAAAACATTATGAATGTAGGAGAGGGTCCTAGAAACCTACAAGTAGAACAATATGATAGGCAGATTTGGGCCCAGGGGTCCCACTCAAACTAAGGCACCAGCCAAGGACAATACAGGCGGTAAACTTTAAACCCCTACCCAGATCTAGCCAATGGTCAGAACATTCTCCACAGTGGAGTGGAGAGTGGGATATGACTTTCTCACGTACTCTGGTGCCTCACATTTGACCATGTCCCCTGGAGGGGGAGACCTGGTGGCACTCAGA
Organism: Acomys russatus; assembly: GCF_903995435.1. Classification (NCBI taxonomy): domain Eukaryota; kingdom Metazoa; phylum Chordata; class Mammalia; order Rodentia; family Muridae; genus Acomys; species Acomys russatus. Next base: position 110,406,932 of record NC_067169.1, read on the forward strand.
GGAAGGACAGCAGGTTACCAAGAAGAGACTTGATACCCTATGAGCATATACAGGGGGAGGTAATCCCCCTCAGTCACAGTCATAGGGGAGGGGAATAAGGGGAAAAGGGGAGGGAGGGAAGAATGGGAGGATACAAGGGATGGGATAAACATTGAGATGTAACAAGAATAAATTAATAAAAAAAATTAAAAAAAGATTTAAACATTATGAATGTAACATTTATATAATTCATGATTGTTTAGCGGTACTTCTTGCTGTTGGTAGTTTATTGAATATATGTGTAATAATATAAATGTATATATTAAAAATAAAATAAAATAAAAAGAATTGTTAAAAAAAAAAACCTCAAATGTAACACTACAAAAAAAAAAAAAAAAAAAAAAAAAAAAAAAAAAAAAAAGGAAAAGAAACCTACCCTCAAGTCAATACTTATTCCTTTCATTTTCACAAGCTCATGTCAATTATTTATTGGTGGGTAGCAAATGCCCCCAAGTATTTTTAGATAAAACAATGTGATTCATCTCTCAGTTTCTGTGGATCTAGATGTGAATGCAGCTAAGATGGTGGAAGAAGCTCAGATTTTCTCATGATGCCATAATCAAGCTAGAAATGGGGGCTCTGATTTTTCTACTAGAGCTAGATTCACATCCAGTCATTCATATCATTGGCAGATCTTGGTTATTGGTTGGAGCAACTTGATCTCTTGAGCCTCTCCAGAGTTACTCACTAGATGGCAGCTGCTTTCTCCATGCCAGTGTATAGAGACAGAAAAAAGAGAGACGGCAGCCAAGAAAGAAAATATATATATATATATATATATATATATATATATATATATACATACATATATATATTTTTTTTTGGTAAATTCAAACCAGAAATGACTCATTCTGCTCTTTTGCCAAATTCTAAGATTAGGAGTGTTACTAAATACATCCAGAAAAGAAGGAGAAAGGATAACACAAGTTTGTGACTACTAGGAAAAGGAGGTTCACGCCATATTCATTTACACTGCCAACTATACTCTCCCAGTGAACATCACAGTACTCAGTGTTCCTTTCTAGATAACTCCATGCCATCAGGATGGTATTGGAAACCATCTATGATAACACAACAAATTACCATATAGTGGATGTGTTATAGTAATACTAGCTGGGGCCATAGAGGTAGGTTAGTAGGTAAAGAAGCTTATGGCTAAGCCTTAAGATCTGAATTGGATCTCCAGGACCCACCTGGTTCTCCTGCAAGTTGTCTTCAAACTACTATGTTCATACTGTGAAATGCACATGCACTAGATAGACAGAAAGAAAGAAAGATAGGTAAGTAGGTAGATAGATAGATAGATAGATAGATAGATAGATAGATAGATAGATAGATGTCAAAGCCATACCAACTGAAATTTATTTCTAGAGGCTAGGTAATTCAAGATCAGGCACCATCAGATGTAGTGACTGTTTTGTTTTGTTTTCTTCAGTATCTTTCTTTCTTTCTTTCTTTCTTTCTTTATTTCTTTATTTCTTTATTTTATTCAGATTACAACTCAATGGTTAACCCATCCCTTGTATCCTCCCATTCCTCCCTCCCTCCAGCTTTCACCCTATTCCCCTCCCCTAGGTCTATGACTGAGGGGGACCTCCTTCCCCACTATATGGTCATAGGCTATCAAGTCTCATCTTGGTAGCCTGCTTATTCTTTCTTTGAGTGCCACCAGGCCTCCCCACTGAGGATAGGTGGTCAAATATGGAGCTTGACTGTTAAGGGCACATTCTTGGCTTCCAAGATATCTCTTTGTTGTAGGTACTGCAGACTGGAGGAATTAATGGCATGTCTTCACATAGCAGAAAGATAGATTGACAAAAAAGAAACTCGGAAATCACAGGAGCCCCTTTTACAGGGCACTAATTCATATCATTCATGAGGTCAAAGTCCTCCTGGCTGACTCACCATTGTGAGCACCCCACCTCTAATACCATTACATTGAGGAGTAGAATTCTCACAGGGAGGGACAAAGCACTCAAATCACCTGGCCTGGCTACTGTGAGAACCACATGAAGTAAGTATTGATGTAAGTTGGCAGCACTGGAACCTTTGTCTACTTTTGGTGCAGTTGTAAAATGGAGAACCGGTACTGTGGTTTATAAATAAGACAAAATATCTGTCAATAATTGATGGAAATAAATGTGAACATTACCCAGGAAGTTCCAGGAAACAGAATTCAATGGCATATTGATATAACTACATATCCCAGCTGATAATGATTTAACTCTGAGATAGAAACTCAATTTAGTGTGCCTTGTATTACTTATAAGTTTAGATTGCTTCATCATTTTCCTTTTTGTTTTGACACAGGGTTTCATGTACCCCAAGCTAAACTGATCATTTTTTGGTTTTGGTTTTGCGTTCTTGAGCCTAGTTTTCTCTGTGTAGCCGTGGCTGTCTTGGATTTGCTTTGTAGACCAGGCTGGCCTTGAACTCACAAAGCCTGCTTCTGCCTGCCCTGAATGCTGAGATTACACACATGCACCACTGCACTCAGCTAGCTGAACTGATCTTAATGTTTCCACTTCCCAAGTGCTAGGCTTACAAGTGTGTGCCCCCATGCCTAATTTATGTGGTACTAGGAACTGAACACAGGGCCTTGTGCATGCTGGACATATATTCTACCAAGAACATACCAAATGTTTAATGTGCTTTCTGCTTTTACACTTTCTATTTCACCTTACAAAATCAAATGATCTAATCTCTCTAAGAGACAGTATTTGCCTTAAGAAATTCAATCAACCTTAAATCATTTCCTTTCCTTTGTTTTGCTTTGCTTTGCTTTGCTTTTAGAATTGCCTAGGCACTTCGGTTTTCTGGTATCCAATTGGGCAGTTTTTCATATCTACTTCATCTGTTGGATTTCCCACCTAGTTTAGAAAACCTCTATTTGTTGGAGTATGTAAGAATTTACTACTTGGTTTGATTTTCTTTCCTAGATTATAAGTGGACAGATTTATATTATGTAATTGTCTAAATGTTAAAAAGTCCCAAATAAGATCCTTGATTTCAATGCACAAAATTGATTTCCTATAAACCCAATTATATGCCTAATTGCCAAGACAACTTTGCAGCAAATCAAGTATAGTACACTTTTTTCTGCTGTTATTTTTTTTATTAATCAAAAATTCCTTTGAATATATATATGTATATATATACACTGTATGTATAAAAATATGACTCACTCTGATTCTTTTTGTTTGTTTGTTTGTTTGTTTTTTTGAGACAAGGTTTCTCTGTGTAGCCTTGGCTGTCCTGGACTTGCTTTGTAGACCAGGCTGGCTTCAAACTCACAGCGATCCACTTGCCTCTGCCTCCTGAGTGCTGGGATTAAAGGTATGTGCCGCCACCACCCAGCTCCCTCTTACTATTTCTAACACCTATCCTCTTTTATCGCCTCCCATCCCCATCAAACCTCCCCTCTTCCCTACAAATCACAATCCCATATCCATATCTTTTGTTTTGTTTTGTGACCCACTGAGTTTAGCCAGAGCTATGTGTGTGACCATAATTTTGGCACTATTCAATAAAGACAATAACTTTCCATCTCCCAGAATTTATCTGTAGCCAATAGTTCTGCAGGGAGAAGTGAGGCCTCACTATTGCCTTCCCAGCCATGACTAACAGTTTGCATGCTGAGTCTTGGGCAGACCCAGTTCAGGCAATGACAGCTGCTGTGACTTCATGGTTACAAACAACATTTCACAGCCAGAAGATGTCCTACTGTACTTCTTCCTCTACTCTAGTTCCTATGTTCTTCTTGTCCCCTCTTCCGTAATGTTCCCTGAGTATTGGAGGGTGGGATGGTCTAAATAAGATTAGCCCCCAGAGACTTATATATTTGAATACTTGATCCCCAGCTGTGGCCTTGTTGGTAGAAGTGTGAGAGTGAGGGTGAGGGTGAACTTTGAGATTTCAAAAGATTAGTGCTATTCTAATCCCCCTTCCCATTCTCTGCCTCCTCCTTGTGAATCAAGATGTTAGCAATCAGCTACAGCCTGCCTGCTTGTTGTCATGGTTCATGGTCCCCACCATGAGGGTCATGTGCTCCAATGCTCAGAAACTGTAAACAGTAAGCTCAAAATAAACTCTTTCTCCTGTAAGTTGCATTGGTCATGCTGCCTATCATAGAAAGAGAAGAGTAAGTAAGATGGAGGAATTGCCTAACTGTCTTCTTTCACCATTAGCATTCAACTCTCACTTATTCTCAGCACCTTGAGGATCTTGTGAGTCTCTGCATTCATTGTCACTCACTGCAAAGAAAGTCTTTTCTGATGGATGCAGAGAGTCGCATTTGTCTAATGTAAAAATTGCTAAGTGCTTAAAACTTGCATTATAAACATAATCAGATTTTTTCTGAATTATTATTCCAAAGGTAGAACTATACATTTTCAGTGTCTGTACATGATTATTTTGTAAGATATAAACAAAATATATGTTTATATGATTATATTTTATGATTTAAAATATATATTATATGATTAAATATATTTTAAAAATACCCATGTTACAGCAGTGGTTCTCAACCTGTTGGTCTCGACCCATTTGGAGATCAAATGGCTCTTTCCAAGGGGTTGCATATTAAATATCCTCAATATCAGATATTTACATTACAATTTATAACAGTAGGAAAATTACAGTAATTTTATGGTTGAATTCACACAACATGATAAACTGTATTAAGGGGTTGTAGACTTAAGAATGGCGAGAACTACTAAATTAGAGTAAATTTTTTTATTGATTACCTCCATAACATGATATTTTAATTGATTATTTGGAAATTTTGACAATGCACCCTGGCTATATTAACTTCCTACTCCTCCCAAGTCTCCTCTGGGATAAAAGACCCAGACACTTGTGTTTTGTAGCCCACAGTGCTAAGACACAGTGCTCAGATGCTGTATGCTCCACCAGACATGAGGGTATCCCTGGAGCCCACTCCCATGCCTTTGTGCACCTGGGAACTTTCCATGGGTTGGCTGGGTGACCTAAGTTCTGATCCACTTATGTTCCAGACCATCGGGTTTCCTCTAGGCTAGAAAATCCAGACACTTGTTTTGTAGTCTCCAGTTCTTTTTGATATCTAGAGTGCAGGTGCCACACATATGCAGGGAATGGCTAGACTTTGGAGACAAGCCCACCCGGACCCAAGGATTTTTCTGTGGATTAGCAGGGTAGCCTGAGGCCTGACTCATCTGTGTTCCACATAGTGTGAACCCCTCTCACCTGGGAAAGACAGCACTGATGTTTTGTAGTTCGCAGTTTTGTTCTTAGGTTGCTGTGCAGTCACTGCTGTCCTGATGATCAGACATGGTGTGTGTTTGGTTCCGCCATCTTGGATTCCAGACTATCACAATTTTTAAAGATTCTCTTTAACAGGTTCCTGTATATGCTTTTTCTTTCTTTCTTTCTTTCTTTCTTTCTTTTTATTTTTTTAATTCCCTTTTCACGGGAGCATGGGACGATGCTGACACAGAAGCCTTCATTGTCTCTCATTCTCTGTTATGAGTTTGTAGTCATCTAAACCACTGCAAAAGAAGCTTCTTTGCCCATCAGCAGAAGGGACAATGGACACAAATTTGGTCTCCAGAGGCAGCATAGACCACACCAACATGGTATCCAGTGGCAACAAGGACCATGGAAGTATTTGGATGATACTCAATCAGAAAATGAACCATTTCTCATCTTTGCTATCTTGCTGTTGCTCAGAGTCAGGGTGATCATGCCAGCTGGGCAGTGTGTCCACACAAGACATCCGTGAGGTCCAGACTTCTTTATTATCTCCCTGCCCATGATTCCAGCTGCCCACTAACACCCAGGATATGACTATTGTACATCATGCTTGCAGCCCACAGGCAGTGCCCTGCCCCGTGCTCTTCTGTCCCAGGGAGGGCCAACAGCAGCAGCAGCAGCAGTAGCACTTTACACAGCAAGGACATACTCCTTTGTGTACTGGGGCTACACTCCATACCTATCACTACCAGCATTACTATCCATATTAAAAATATACCCATATTTACCATACAAACCATTTTAAGTGTCTGACCAAGGCCTATTAAAGAAGATGAGTTTCCATACCCTTTTTCATCTTACAAATCTGAAGTCCTGTTCCTATTAAACACCAATCTTCATTTCCCTCCTTTTGTCAGCCTGTTAGCCACCATTCTATTTACTGTTTCTGTGACTTTGAATTTAGATACAGCATGCAAGTAGAACTGCATCACATGTTTTTCCTTTGTTTGTTCCTATAACAGAATACAACAATTCAGTTATTTAAAATAAGCAGAAATATATTAAGCTCATAGTTTTAGAGAATAAGAAGTTCAAGACTAAAATAACTTACTATTTTATGTGAATATTAGTATAATCTTACTAAGATATGGAAAACATAGAAGTATAGAAAAATTGTAGTGAACAGTGCATACTTCCATAAACATTTGTTCTACAGAACTGACTGTTGTCACCTGCATGAACTTGACTGGTTTTTTTGTTTGCTTGCTTGTTTGTATTTTGGTTAGTTATCGAGGTTCTCTTTTATAACTTATTAGTTTGTATTGAATATCTTTGTAGATATTTTTAAACTTTACGGCTGTTTCATTACATGTAATGTCAACATTTAATATTTCTAGGTCACAGACTTTCAAATGCTAGGGTACATTAGATTGTGCCTGAAAACAACTTCATGTGATCTTGGGGAGCATGGAAGTAAGTCAAGACTTCAGACACTCAAGAGCACTCAAGATGAAACATTTCTGAGTCACAGACTACACAAAATATTGAGCTGTTATTTTTCTTCTACATGATACTAAATTCCTCTTCCTATCTGACTTTATCAATTTCAAAGCATATCAACAGTGTTGGAAATGTCCTACATTGAATAGCTTTTTACTTATTTTATCAGTTCATATGCCAATTACAAAGAGTGTCTTTTTGTTTTGTTTCTGAGCAGAGATCTACTGTAGAATATGGACTAGTCTGGAACCTTGTAGCTCTTCTGTCTCTGTCTCCCAACTCCTGCATTTGATGTGTCTTGATCTAATTGTGTCCTATTGTACTAATGTGACTTCTTGGAGGGAAACTCCATTTGTCAGGCTGGTAACATGTGCTTTTTAGCACTGAGCTATCCCAAGAGCTCCACTTCATTTTCTTAGCTACATATGTTGAAGAGCAAAACTTTTGATACAGTAACACTCACAAGATTTTTTTTTCTTCTTTTTCTTTTGCTTATCCCCCATTTTGCAGAAAACTCTGAGAAACACACATGTGGAAACCATGATTTTCCATGAGAAAGTCAACACATACACACACACACTCACATAAGCACTGTACCGCCACCACCACCATCAAAACAACAGGAATTAACAATCATTAGTCATTAATATCTCTCGATATCAGTTGACTCAATCCCCCAATAAAGAGATACTGGGTAACAGAATGTATGTGAAAATATTCTGCTGCATAAAAAAGCACACCTTGGCAACAAACATAGACGTTATATCAGAGTAAAGAATTGAAAAAAGATTTTCCAAGCAAATGAACTTAAGGAACAAGCTGGTGTAACCACTCTAATACCTATCAAAACAGACTTCCAGCCAAAATTAATCAAAATAGATGAGAAAGGACACTCATACTGCTCTGAGGAAAAATCCAACAAGAGGATATCTCAATTCTGAAATCTATGTACCAAATGCAAGGGCACTGAAATTTATAAAAGAAACATTACTAAAGCTTAAATCACACATTGAACCATATACATTAATAGTGGGAGACATCAGCATCCAACTCTCACTGTTGGATAAGCCATGTAGAGAGAAATCAGAGAAATGATGGAGCTAATAGAGGCTATGAACTAAATGGCCCTAACACATATCTCCAGAACATTGTGCCCAAGCACAAAAATTTATGCCTTCTTCTCAGCTCCTCAAATAACTTTCTCTAAAACTGACCATACTCTCAGTCACAAAGCAAGTATTAACATCTTCTGAGACAAGAAAACTGAAATAAGGTCCTGTAAGATTTCAGACTATCATAGATTTAAGCTGGACATCAACAACAACAGAAACAATAGAAAGCCTACAAACTCATGGAAACTGAAGAACTCTCTACTAAATGACTACTGTGTCAAGGCAGGAATAAAGAAATTAAAGACTTTCTAGAATTCAATGATAATGAATACCCAAATTTATGGGACACAATTAAAGCAGTGTGGAGAGGAAACGTCACAGCACTAAGCATCTACATCAAAGAAAGAATAAGCAGAATAGCCTATGACCATATAGTGGGGGAGGAGGTCCCCCTTGGTCATAGACCTAGGAGAGGGCAATAGGGTGAAAACAGGAAAGAGGGAGGAATGGGAGGATACAAGTGATGGGGTTACAATTGAGTTGTAATCTGAATACATTAATAAAATTAAAAGAAAAAGACTTCCATCAACTTCATATCTGTCAGAAGGCTAGTTTCCAAAATACATAAAGAGCTCAAGAATTCAGACATCATGAAATCAAGTAATCCAATTAAAAAGGAGGTACAGCTCTAAACAGAGAATTCCTAACAGAGGAATCTCAAATGGCTGACAAGCACTTAAGGAAATTGTTGCTTCTCCTCCTTTGGGCTCAGGAGGGTCAGGCAGAAGGGGTGAGCAGTGCTTGGAGTCACCACATAGACTCCAGGAACTGGGTGAAAACAGACCTAGGGTGAGCAGCTGCAGATACCAACCAATCAGATTCCTCAATGTCGTCTCTTAGCCAGCCAATGGATGCTCATCTTTGGGTACCCTCTGCCCTGCTGCTTCCCCAGTTACATCAGAGGAAGCTGCCCCAGGCTTTGACCCCCAACCACATTTCCTTAGGAATGCCCACAGGAAATGTTCAACATCCTTAGACATCAGGAAAATGCAAATCAAAAGAACTCTGATGTTGTCTTAACAGTGTTGGAGGTTGGTCTGATATACTTTGATGGTAATTACTGCTTGCTGTCTCTATACCAGAAGGTTGCTATGTAGCCTTGCCTAAAGAACTCCATGTTTGAGGACATTCTCCACAGTTGTGTGAAGAATGGGGACTTAGTCTAACATGAACTCTGGTGCCCCATATTTGAACACTTCCCCTTGGTGGGGAGGCCTGATGGCACTCAGAGAAAGGATAAGCAGGCTACCAAGATGAGACTTAAAAGATAGCCTATGACCATATAGCAGGGGAGGAGGTCCCCCTAGGTCATAGACCTAGGGGAGGGGAATAGGGTGAAAGTGGGAGGGAGGGAAGAACAGGAACATACAAGTGATGGGATAACAATTGAGATGTAATCTGAATAAATGAATAAAAAAAGAACTTCCTGTGTGACTAATAAAGGGCCATTATACCTGGGCAGGGCAAATAGGATAGGTGTGGCTAAAGTTCCAGGGCTTTGGAAGACAGAGAGAATCTTGGGAAGAAGGAGAGACCAGAGGAGAAGAGGAGAGAGGTGAAGGCCAATACCATGGCTTAGGAAGGAAGAAACACATGGCTGTCATGGATGGAGACTTGGCCCAGATGACAATAATTAGCAAGTACTTGGGATTGTGGATGGGAGGTATCTCAGTATAAATTATTAGAAGCAGACATCATGGGATTGGGGCAGGGTATGGGATACCTGCCCCAATATGGGATATAGTTGAAGGGATTAAAACTGCCCTGGCCCAGGTTTACTAAGTCTATTTTAAAATATAACAGGTATCTTGATAGGTTGTTAGTGGGCTAGAAAATACCATCATAATAATAACTATAGGCCAGATAATAAGCATTATTAGAACATACTGATAAATTAACCACAACATTACACTTTCCAGAATGGCTAAGACAAAAACAAAAAATAAGTGGCAGTTCATGCTGGCCAAGATGTGGAGCAGGGGAACACTCCTCCATTACTGATGGGTGTAGTAACTTGAACAGTGACTTTGGAAATAAACAGGGGAGTTTCTCAGAAAATTGGGAATAGATCTACTTGAAGACTCAGCTGTACCACTCTGGGACATAAACACATACAGCCAAAGGACATTCCATTATACCACAAGGACATTTGCTCAACTATGTTCATAGCAGCTTTATTCATAATATTCAGAAGCTAGAAACAACCTAGATGCTCCTTAGCAAAAGAATGGATAAAGAAAATGTAGAACATTTACACAGTGAAAGATTACTCATCTGTTAAAAAATTAACATCATGAAATTTGCAGGCAAGTGGATGGAACTAGGAAAACAATCATCCTGAGTGAGATAACCCAGACCCAGAAAAACAATTATGCTATGTACTCATTTATGAGTGAATATTATCCATAAATTAAATGGTAATCATTCTATAATCTACTAACCTAGAGAGGCTAAGTAAGAAGGAGGGCTCAGGATGGCGGTGGAGGTGGCACATGAATATCCCTGGGGAGGTTAAATAGACTAGATGTTGAAAGTAGATGAGGGGTAGGTGGGGATGGGAACAGGAGTAATCCTGCAGGGGAAGGATGGATGCTCTGGGAGGGATAACTGGAATTGGGGGAGGAGAGCGTTTCCAGAATGATGTAGAAACTCAGTGCAAAAGAAACTCAGGAATCTACGAGGCTGCCCCTAGCTAAGACCCCTAGTAACAAGAAATAAGAAGCCTGAACTAGCTGTCTTCTGTAACCAGGCAAGACTTCCAGTGAAGGGATTGCGACACCAGCACAGCCACAAAGTCTTCAACCTAAAATTTGGCCTACCTGAGAGCTGTGCTGGGGTAAAGATGGTGCAGAAATTATGTGAGTGGCTAAAGCCACGAGAAGGAGCCCACCTCTGACACTGTCTGAAGGGTCAGGACCCACAGGCTCGATTGCCCAGAGACCTAGGATAGAACCAAACAGGAAAGGCAAAAAAGTCAATGAAATGATTCCTAATAATATTCTTCTATACCCATGCATTGGTGCCTATCACAATTGTCATTGGAGAGGCTTCATCCAGCAACTAATGGAAACAGAGGCAGAGAAGACCCACAGCCAAACATTAGGCAGAGCTCTGGGAATCCTATGGAAGAGACAGAGGATGTAGAAGGGTCAATGACACCACAAGAAAAACTCACAGAATCAGCTTATCTGGGTTCATAGGTACTAACTTACATGCAACTAACAATCAGGGAGCCTGCATTGGTCTGACATATTGGTCTGCATATTGGTCTGACCTTCTGCATATATGTTATGATTGTGTAGCTTGATCTTATTGTGGGAATCCTAGGAGTGGAATCAGGGGCTGTCTCTCACTCTTTTACCTCCATTTGAGACCCATTTCCTAATATTGGGCTGCTTCGTCCAGCCTTAATATAAGGGGAGGTGCCCTGTCTTATTGTAAGGTGATGTGCCTTTTTGGTTCATATCTCTGTGATGCCTGCTCTACTATGAAGGAAAATAGATGAGGAGTGGTTAGAGCGAAGAAGGGAAGAAAGGGGAGGGAGTAGGAGTACAAGAGGGTGGAGAAACTGCAGTCTGGGTGTAATAATATGAAAGAATCAAATTTTAAAAAGAATGGATACATACCAAGCTTGAGTCTAGCTGGAGCTACATGAGACTCTGAAAAGCAAACAACCAAGTGAATGAATGAATGAGGAAATAAAAACTGGTGGACATTTGATTGAGACACATCACACAAAGATATATAACTGTTCAGTAGGCACATATTTACACATCAATAATGGTTAAAATTTACTAATATGTCAGAACATGGTGGTTGTAAATTTTACAAACTAACAGTGGTGTATAAAGTAATATAACTACTTGGAAAATAGTTCAATTATTGCTTGTTAAAAAATCAACATAAATTTACTATGATTCAACAATCCCATAATTATATTTTGTACCAGGAATACAAAGTCATACGCCTCCAAATATACTTGCATAAGAATTATTATAGCAGCTTTGTTACAATTTATTAATAGCGCATTGTTTACAATGCAGATAACACTGATAAAACTATACAGTGGAATACTACTCAGCGATGAAAATATCAGGCTATTAGACTGAACAAACAAAACCTAATAAATAGTAAAAACATTATTTCGTTTAAATAAAACTAAAAAAGAAAGCTTAATCCATGATGCCAGAACAGAAGAGTTGCTACATGGACTGCCACAGCACATACTAGGAAAGAGAACTTATACTAATGGGACCATGGTGGGATTGATGGGCTAATGACAAGTCTGGGGATGATCAGAAATGTATATATCTTTTATTGTGGTGATGATTACATGAATGTATAAATTTGACACAACTCAAGAAATGTACAAACTTGTATTTTATACATAAATGGTATTTTAAAATTCTAGCTATTGAGTAGGCAGTCTATTTTTACAACCAGTGAGGGAATAGTATGACTTTCATTCCAAGGATTAATGTGAAAACGACTTTAATATATTTAACTTCCTTATATTTCTGGACTGAAATCCAGTTCTTTATGAGCTTTTCGTTGCTGTTATCCCATTAGATTCTAGGATATCAGTCAAGATTTCCATCCATTCTCATAAAATCAACCAATGACTTTATTATCCTGTCTTTGTTAATATCACCAACACACTAAAACTTAATTATTACTCTTCATTTAAGATACAAAACAAGCTATCATTGCCATAATACAGATAAAGTCAATCATATCACCTAGTCTTAAGATTCTGATATACATTCTTAGATATTCTTTCCATATGCATTCGTGTTTAAACTTCCTGTTTCATATGTATTTAGACTGTTTATGCAACATTACAACAGCAACATTAGCAAACCATTCAAATAAATAAATCTAACTTACTGGCTCTTGTCACCTTAAAGAATAAGAGTTACGTATTAATCCCTGAGAATTGTATCCTGCCGAGGATCATTGTTCTAAGAAATTATCCTGGTTAATTTTTTGTGTCAACTTGACACAAACTTGAGTCATCCAGGAAGAGGAGCCTCGATTGAGAAAATGCCTCCATCAGACTGCCTGTAGACAGGTCTGTAAGGCGTTTTCATGGTTAATAATTGATGTGGGAGGTCTCAGGCCACTGGGAGCAGTGGTCCTGGGTCCTATAAGAAAGTGGGCTGTGCAAGCCATGAGAAGCAAGGCAGTAAGTAGTGTTCTTCCATGTATGCTACTTCAGTTCCTGCCTCCCGGTCCCTGCCTCAAGCTCTGACATTGGCATCCCTTCAAAATGAGTGTACGTTGCAATGTGAAATAATCCCTCTCCTTTGCACATTGCATTTGGCCATGATGTTTTACATCAACAGTGGAAACGTAATATAATAATGAACTTATCAATGTTGTCTTGCTGTCTGATGATAAGTCGGCTTCCTAGGCTGTTGCTTCATCTTAGATTGGTTTCTTGTTTCCTTTGAGAGAAAAGAATATTTCCGGAATGCTTAGACCTCTATCAGTCTCATAACCATTGATTCCAGTTAATTAGGACCCCTGTTTCCACCCATCTTCAGCAAAAGTCTCTGGAAGGAGTGTGATAAGCTCAGCTTGGGACATGTGCTATTTCTGAACCAAATACAGTGGTTAGGAATTCATAATGTGGGACTAGACTTGGGTCACATCCCGATTCAGGTGTGTACTCCAAAGAAAGTTCCTATTTTAAGCACATTACATAGTCCACAGCTCTCTTGGCCATTCTCAAGTAAGAAACAATTTCCCAATTTAATTAATGAAAAGCTCAGTTCAATATAAAATCAAAGCCTCAAACCTCATACAAATTATTGTGTACTTACTTAACTACAGGAAATTACAGTTTGGAAAGTGATGCCAGTGGTGCTTCTGAATACTTTCTTTATCTTAGCTGCTGACAAATGGAACTTCTGTGATATTAACAGAGAAGAAAGTAAGAGGTAAAGAAAGTAGAAAATATTTTTACTTGATAAATAAACTCTGGCACAACTGTCTTCCATATGTTGGCAGATTTTATATGTCAAGTTTTTCAATTGTAGTGTAATTGGATGAACTCTAAGAAACCCATCATGATGGACATGTCCCCATGGCCAGGCCTTCTTGGGCTGTTAACTTAAATTTTCCCACTTAGTCTATATTTTGAGTGATTTCCTTCTCTCAAGGTCACCTTCTCCTTTTGGGCACAGTCAGCATCATGGCTACTTCATCATTTTCTTCCAAAAACATAAATTGAAAAATTATATAGCATTTGTCTTTGTCCAAGCAATCAAAGTCTAAATTTGGAGTATATGGAACTAATTCTCCATATACTGTTGACAGGCCAGCTGACCAGTCACAGCTTCTCACTTTTATAATTTTTGGAAAGTGAAAAAAAATCAACATTTTTTCCATACAAATCTTAGAGTACATACGTCACGTTCACCAAATAGTTTTCTTGAGCAATTCTCAGCTACACAAGGTGGAGGAAATTAATTTCTATTTGACTTCTATGAGTGGTTTGAGACATTATATATTAACCCAAAAGTCTACATTTCTAAATATTCAATTTCTCAAAAACTTCTTAGCCTCCAGCTATATTATTTGCAGATTGGTGGTAAGTACATGGTGGTAGAGTGTCTTTGGAAATCCTAGGTAGGAATACTTAGCATCTCACATTAGAATGACAACTTTTCAGGATACTTATTTATCTGAGCTTATGGGATTTTTACAGATGCTCAGATGAAGGAGAAAATAGCTGATGAAATAATAAGTTACATGAAATTCCAGCTTTGTAGCATTAAATCTGTACTTAGCCTATTTCAGAAATCCTGATGTTTAAAACATGATTGTAATATGACATTTTGGAATTGTTTGTTCTGATGCATGTTACTTCTGCCTGACTAGTATCATAGAGTATACACAGAAACATGTGCATATGTATGCAGAAATATATACACGTACATTCAAAGACTGCATTTATGTTCTTATGTTCATATTTAATCTTTATGCTGGCTATTTGAAAGATTGATCATTAAAAGCAGAAGCTACATAAAATCATTTCTATTTTCCTAAAATCATTTTTGAAAGTAAGCTTATTTGAAATAGCTGAAATTATGTATGTTTTATTTTCAAGATATGCATTTGATACCCTTAAAACCTTCATGATATCCTATACCTTTGCTTTCCATCACTGTGAAGCTAGGCCATATAAACTACCTTGCCAAAGTTCATTACAGCTGAGCAGGGCTATGTTAAGTTATCTTTAGTGTACATACAAATGATAATATGTTGGTCTGGAAACAAAAATTATATTTAACATTCTAACAATTTGTACAATCTTGCTAGCAAAATATATAAGCATATCATTTTGACATGGTTTGCATCCCTGTGGGATACAGTTTATGAACAAAAAGGCACTGTATAATCATGAAAAGACACAAACACTAGGCTAGCAAAAGAAGACATTTTTTTAAAAATGCACTTATGTTGACATATTTGAAAATTTGCCTACCCCTTCTTGCTTCATTGCTGACCTATAAAGATTGTCACCTTCTTAGTCTCTGTCAGTCAAGTTTTCTCATACATGTACAGCAGTGTGAGAGGATTTTTCTTTTTTCTTTTTTTTTATTATTATTAATTTATTCTTGTTACATCTCAATGTTTATCCCATCCCTTGTATCCTCCCATTCCCCCCCCCCATTTTCCCATTATTCCCCTCCCCTATGACTGTTCCTGAGGGGGATAACCTCCCCCTATATATTCTCATAGGGTATCAAGTCTCTTCTTGGCTACTTGCTGTCCTTCCTCTGAGTGCCACCAGGTCTCCCCCTCCAGGGGACATGGTCAAATGTGAGGCACCAGAGTACGTGAGAAAGTCATATCACACTCTCCACTCAACTGTGGAGAATATTCTGACCATTGGCTAGATCTGGGAAGGGGTTTAAAGTTTACCTCCTGTATTGTCCTTGGCTGGTGCCTTAGTTTGAGCGGGACCCCTGGGCCCAAATCTGCCTATCATAATGTTCTACTTGTAGGTTTCTAGGACCCTCTGTATCCTTTTATTTTGCTATTCTCCCATGCGTCTCTCATTTAGAGTCCCAATAGGATGCCTTCCCCTCTGTCCCAGTTTTCTGGTAAGTGAAGGCTTTCGTGGGACATGCCCCTTGGGCTAGTATGCAGATATAAGTGAGTATATACCATTTGATTCTTTCTGCTTCTGGGTTAACTCACTCATTATGATCATTTCTAGCTTTATCCATTTATCCACAAATTTCGGGAATTCCTTGTTTTTAATAGCTGAGTAGTATTCCATAGTGTATATGTACCACAGTTTCTTTATCCACTCTTCTACTGAGGGACACTTAGGCTGTTTCCATGTTCTGGCTATTATGAATAAGGCTGCTATGAACATGGTTGAGCAAATTTTCTTGTTGTGTGCTGGAGCATCTTCTGGGTATATTCCAAGGAGTGGAATAGCTGGGTCTTGAGGAAGCCCTATTCCCAATTTTCTGAGATAACACCAGATAGATTTCCAAAGTGGCTGTACTAGTTTGCATTCCCACCAGCAATGAAGGAGTGTTCCTCTCTCCCCACATCCTCGCCAGCATGTGGTGTCGCTTGAGTTTTTGATCTTAGCCATTCTGATGGGTGTAAGATGGAATCTCAGAGTTGTTTTGATTTGCATTTCCCTGATGACTAAGGAGGTTGAGCATTTCCTTAAGTGTTTCTCAGCCATTTGATACTCCTCTGTTGAGAATTCTCTGTTTAGTTCCAAGCCCCATTTCTCAATTGGGTTATTCGGTTTGGTGGTGTTTAATTTCTTGAGTTCTTTATATATTTTGGATATTAGACCTTTGTCAGATGTAGGGTTGGTGAAGATTTTTTCCCAGTCTGTAGGCTGTCGCTTTGTTCTCTTGACAGTGTCTCCAGCCTTACAGAAGCTTCTCAGCCTCATGAGGTCCCATTTATTAATGGTTGACATTAAGGCCTGGGCCGTTGGTGTTCTGTTCAGGAAGTTGTCTCCTGTGCCAATATGTTCCAGGCTCTTTCCCACTTTTTCTTCTAAGTGGCTTAGTGTCTCTGGTTTTATGTTGAGGTCTTTAATCCACTTGGATTTGAGTTTTGTGCAAGGTGACAAATATGGGTCCAGTTTCATTTTTTTACACATGGACCTCCAGTTAGACCAGCACCATTTGTTGAAGATGCTATCCTTTTTCCATTGAATGGATTTGGCTCCTTTGTCAAAAATCAAGTGAGCATATGTGTGTGGATTCATATCTGGGTCTTCGATTCGATTCCACTGATCAACCAGCCTGTTGCTGTGCCAGTACCATGCTGTTTTAAGTACTATTGCTTTATAGTACAGTTTGAGATCAGGTATGGAGATTCCTCCGGAGCACCTTTTATTGTACAAGATTGTTTTAGCTATTCTGGGTTTTTTGTTTTTCCATATGAAGTTCAGAATTGAACTTTCAATGTCTTTAAAATATTGTGTAGGTATTTTGATAGGGATTGCATTGAATCTGTAGATTGCTTTTGGTAGGATGGCCATCTTTACTATGTTAATTCTCCCGATCCATGAGCAAGGAAGATCATGCCATCTTCTCAGGTCATCTTCAATCTCTTTCTTCAGAGTTTTGAAATTTTTTTCATACAAGTCCTTCACTTGCTTAGTTAGGGTAACTCCTAGATATTTTATATTGCTTGTGGCTAATGTGAAGGGTGTGGTTTTCCTAATTTCTTCCTCTGCAAGCTTGTCATTTGTGTATAGGAAGGCTACAGACTTTTTTGAGTTAATTTTGTATCCAGCCAATTTGCTGAAGGTGTTTATCAGCTTTAGGAGTTCTCTGGTGGAGTTTTGAGGGTCACTTATGTACACTATCATATCATCTGCAAAGAGGGATAATTTGACTTCCTCCTTTCCCATTTGGATACCCTTGATCTCCTTTTGTTGTCTTATTGCTCTGGCTAGAACTTCGAGTACTATATTGAAGAGATATGGAGAGAGTGGGCAGCCTTGCCTTGTTCCCGATTTTAGAGGAATTTCCTTGAGTATCTCACCATTTACTTTGATTTTGGCTATTGGCTTGCTGTATATAGCCTTTATTATGTTGAGGAAAGTGCCTTGTATCCCCGATCTCTCTAAAACTTTAAACATGAATGGGTGTTGAATTTTATCAAATGCTTTCTCTGCATCCAAGGAGATGATCATGTGGTTTTTTATTTTCAGTTTGTTTATATGGTGGATTACATTGATGGATTTCCGTATATTAAACCATCCCTGCATGCCTGGAATGAAGCCTACTTGGTCATGATGAATGATATCTTTGATGTGTTCCTGTATTCGTTTTGCAAGTATTTTATTTAGTATTTTTGCATCTATGTTCATAAGAGAAATTGGTCTGAAATTCTCTTTCTTTGTTGAGTCTTTGTGAGGTTTAGGTATCAATGAGACTATGGCCTCATAGAATGAATTTGGTAATTTTCCATCCATTTCTATCTTTTGGAGTAGCTTGAAGAGTATCGGTATTAGCTCGCCTTTAAAGGTCTGGTAGAATTCTGCACTGAAACCATCTGGCCCTGGGCTTTTTTTGTTTGGGAGACCATCGATGATTGCTTCTATTTCTGTAGGGGAAATGGGACTATTTAGCTTGTTTATCTGTTCTTCATTCAACTTTGGCAAGTGAAATTGTTCAAGAAAATCGTCCATTTCCCTTAGATTTTCAAATTTTGTGGCGCATATGCCTTCAAAGTAGGATCTTATGATTCTTTGAATTTCTTCAGTGTCTGTTGTTATGTCTCCCTTTTCATTTCTGATTTTGTTGATTTCAATACTGTCTCTCTGCCTTTTAGTTAGTTTGGCTAATGGTCTGTCTATCTTGTTGATTTTCTCAAAGAACCAGCTTTTGGTTTTGTTGATTCTTTGGACTGTTTTTTTAGTTTCTAACTTGTTAATTTCAGCCCTGAGTTTGATTATTTCCAGGCGTCTACTCCTCTTGGGTGTTTCTGCTTCTTTTTTTTCTAGGGCTTCCAGTTGTGTTGTTAAGATGCTTATGTGCGATGTTTCCAATTTCTTTTTAAAGGCACTTAGTGCTATGAATTTTCCTCTTAGCACTGCTTTCAATGTGTCCCACAAATTTGGGTATGTTGTTTCTTCATTTTCATTGAATTTCAGAAACTCCTTGATTTCTTTCTTTATTTCTTCCCTGACCCAGGTGTCATTTAGCAGAGAGTTGTTTAGTTTCCACGTACGTGTAGGCTTTTTGTTATTTCTGTTGTTGTTGAATTGCAGCCTAAGAGCATGGTGATCTGATAGGATACAAGGTATTATTTCAGAGAGGATTTTTCTTGTGTACATTATATATACCAGGTGACTCTTGGTTTTATCCTTGATGTTCTATCTGATCTTAAACTAGAGAGCAGGCTGACAGCTATTCAAAAGAATCACTAGTGATATAGACAGACTGAAGTATAAGGAAAGAGTCATGTTTCTAAAAAACATCAGACAGAAATTTCATTTCTGTGATAACATCCCCCTGTTTAGTAAAGTCGCTGAGCTGTGGGATAGCATGCTGTTCTCAGAAGCCTTGCCAGTTTTGCCTCCACTTTAGTTATTTGATGGCTCTGTCTGGCTTTCTTTCTGGGACAACTGTCAGAAACGCAGCTGTCTATATTGCTAGCTGTCTGTTATTGGTATTTATGTGTACCCTGGTACCATCTAGTGTAGTTTTTGTTTATATTTTGGTTCTCCACTGCCAAAGGAAACTTGAGGAGGCCTGTTTCACATATTCTCTATGATCCATTCTTGCTTGGAGGTATTTCTCTTCTCAAATGGAGTTGTGAAGATTTGCTATTCCTAAAATATATTCTGCATACTACAGTGATTATTTTCAATTTTTTTTACCATTTCAAACACAAATGTAATGCATTTTGGTTAGTTGTACCCTCCATTACCTCTCTTATCCCCTATTCATTCCTGCTGAATACTTTCTTTTGCCCATAAGTTCAACTCTTACTTTGATGTTATTTATTTGTGTGTGTGTCCTTTCTTCAAGTCCCTAATATTTATGAGGAAGACTCTGAAGCATCTAGTGTGCAAATAGTACACTAATATGATTTCCAGAATGTAGAGGATACTTTGTCATATTTTCAAATTCCTTTGTTTATTTAATTTTGTATACTTTTAAAAGACAAATTTTATTCAAGTCTCATAGAGAGTTCTTTAAGTTTGTCTCAAGTTTAATTATTGTCAGTTGAATAAATATGAGTGGAGGATTATTTACATGGACAACAAACTAGGGAATATACCAGTGAACAAAATGTCTCCCTTTCTGTGTCCATTAATTGGCAATAGATACTCAAGAAAGGATGGGTCCTCCTGATCATTCATCATCCATGTGGAAGGTACATAGCTGCCCTGATTTCATGAAGATGCTATGAAGGCTGCCAAATGAAAATATCATCATGGTCTCAAGTAGCTTTGGACCTTATATTCTCCAGCATCAACTGAGTAGACAAGATGGATTCACTAATGAAACAGTAGCCCAATTGTTATAGGACAACTAACTGCTTTCTGGTTTGATTTGGTACCGATGAACCGTCTATGATTTAAAACTTATAGTCGCTTATTTTCAACACTTAGGCTAGTTATGAATCTCTGCATTAACCCCTACCTGAATACTGAAGAAACTTCTCTGGCAAAAATAAGAGTAGCACAGATCCATAAATACAAATGCAAATATTAAGAAGGTAGTTTAATGACATGGCTATTGAAATAGCACGAGTAGGTTTTTCCCAATGGCCTATAATGTTCCCCTTTCCATAGTAGGTTTTGTTTTTAAAACTAGGTTTACAGTTTACAGTACCAGACATGGAATCCCGCTCATGAATTAGACCTTATATCCAAACAGAAAGTACTTCATTACTCTCCAACTCATAAGATACCATGCCACAATTGTACAAGTGAGCACAAATTACCTGACAGGTTATTGCCAAAGCATGCAGGATCTAGTGTTGGGTAAGACCATTAATATCTTTTCTCCCCTGGAAGCCTGAATAGCACCTACCAGCATTATGAAAGCTAGACATGAGAAGAAGAGTCAGTTTCCTGATTAATTTATATTGATTTCTCGATGTCATGAAACCAAAGTGAAATGGTGTCCTAAGCAATAGGGTCTTACAATTGAGCTATTATGGGGGAAAAGTCATAGATAACAATAGCTTGTGTAGTTTTGGTTCCCTCTACGGTCTCCTTGACTTGTAGAGTTATCCATGCTTGGCAGTTAGAGCTTTGTTAGAGAACCATGTCTTTTTTCTTTAGTTTAACAAAAATTTAATATAAAATGTGTAGTTTCTTAGTTAAAAGATAAAAAGCCAGACCTAAATAAATGGCCAAATAAAAATAGAAGTTGTCCTCAAATTAATATGCATTTTGTTTAGATAACTTCAGTTTGTAAGATCTCAAAAAATTAAGGTATGGAATTATTTTTATTAATTTATTCAGATTCCAACTCAATTATTCTCTGATCATTTGTATCCTTCCATTCCTCCTACCTTCCCACCCCCACCCTATTACCCTCTCTTAAGTACATGTCCGAGAGGGATGTCCTCCTTCACTTTATGGTCACAGGCTAACAAGTCTCATCTTAGTAGTCTGCCAATTCTTTCTTTGAGTGCCACCAGGGCTCCCCATGAAGGGGAGGTCTTCAAATATGGGGTGCAAGAACTCATGTCAGAGTTAGTCCCTGCTCTCCACATAACTGTGGAGGATGTCCTGTCCTTTGGCTAGATCAGAGTATGGGTTCAGTGTTTACTACTTGTATTGTCCTTGGTTAGTGCAATAGTTTGAGCCAACACACCTGGACCCTGATCCACCTGTTATGATGTTCTTCTTGTAGGTTTCAAAGACCCTCTGGATCCTTCTATTTCCCCATATCCTATATTTCGCTTACCGAGAGTCCCAGTAGGATGCCCTCACATCTGTCCCAATCTCTTGGTAAGTGAAGACATTCATGGGGTATGCCTTTTGGGCTAGTGTCCAATTATAAGTGAGTATATACCATGTGAGTCTTTCTGTTTCTGAGTTAACTCACTCAGTATGATCGTTTCTAATTTCCTCCATCTGTCCACAAATTTCTGGATTTCCTTGGGTTTTTTTGTTTTGTTTTGTTTTGTTTGTTTGTTTTTTTAAGCTGAGTAGTATTCCATAGTGTAAATGTACCACAATTTCTTTATCCATTCTTCCACTGAGGGACATTTAGGCTGTTTCCAGGTTCTGCCTATTACGAATAAGGCTGCTATGAACATGGTTGAGCATATGTCCCTGTTGTGTGGTGGAGCATTTTCTGGGTATATTCCAAGGAGTGGAATAGCTGGGTCTTGAGGAAGCCCTGTTCCTATTTTTCTGAGAAAGCACCAAATAGATTTCCAAAGTGGTTGTACCGGTTTGCATTCCCACCAGCAATGAAGGAGTGTTCCTCTTTCTCCACATCCTCGCCAGCGTGTGGTGTCACTTAAATTTTTGATCTTAGCCATTTTGATGGGTGTAAGATGGAATCTCAGTGTCATTTTGATTTGCATTTTTCTGATGACTAGTGACGTTGAGCATTTCTTTAAGTGTTTCTCAGCCACTCGATATTCCTCTGTTGAGAATTCTCAGGTTGATCAATGGAATCGAATCGAAGACCCAGAAATGAATTCTCACACATATGGTCACTTGATTTTTGACAAAGAAGCCAAATCTACTCAATGGAAAAAGGATAGCATCTTCAACAAATGGTGCTGGTCTAACTGGAGGTCTATGTGTAAAAAAATGAAACTGGACCCATATTTGTCACCTTGCACAGAACTCAAGTCCAAGTGGATTAAAGACCTCAACATAAAACCAGAGACACTAAATCCGTTAGAAGAAAAAGTGGTGAAGAGCCTGGATCACATTGGCACAGGAGACAACTTCCTGAACAGAACACCAACAGCCCAGGCCTTAAGGTCAACAATTAACAAATGGGACCTCATGAGGCTGAGAAGCTTCTGTAAGGCAGGAGACATTGTCAACAGAACAAAGTCACAGGCTACAGACTGGGAAAAGATCTTCACCAACCCTACATCTGACAAAGGTCTAATTTCCAAAATATATAAATAACTCAAGAAATAAAACATCACCAAACCAAATAACCTAATTAAGAAATGGGGCTCAGAACTAAACAGAGAATTCTCAACAGAGGAAACCATGTCTTAAACCGAGTGTGGTGGTGCATGCCTTTAATCCCAGAACTCGGGAGGCAGAGGCAGATGGATCGCTGTGAGTTCAAGGCCAGTCTGGTCTACAAAGTGAGTCTAGGATAGCCAAGGCTACACAGAAAGACTCTGTCTCGAAAACAAAACAAAACAAAACAAAACAAAAAAAAACCCCAAAAAACAAAAAACAACAAAAATAATCAAGCAGACTCTTTGTTATATTTTAAAATGCTTTCTTGAGTTGAGCATGGTGTCACATGGGAGGCAGAAGCAGAGGCAGACACAACTCCTGGTGTCCAGGCCAGCCTATTCTACATACTGAGTTCCAGACAAGTCAGGGATACATAGTGAGACACTTCTAAAACAATTAATTCCTTTGCTTCTTCATTTTTGTATATTTGGGAAGAGGTAGCTTCTTCTATTCAAGTCTAGTCTCGCAGATTTCTTGAAGTTTGTGAAAACCTATGAAGATATAGAGACATTTAGAAGAAAAATTAAGTATGCCTGTGTGTAATGCAAATGCCCTGCTAAGTAGCACATGACATTGAACTTAATGTACTTAAGTACAGTTATTATGGTACAGTTTGATGTGTCAAAGGCAAAACATTCAATTTCTTCGTTTCTTCACATTTAAAAAAATACTTTAATTTTATGTGTATAAGTGTTTACCTTCATGTATAAATAAGCATGTGCCTGGGGCCCATGGTGATCAGAAGAGGGCATCATGACCCTGATATTGGAGTTATGGACAGTTGTGAACCACCATGTGGATACTGGAAATCAAACATGGGTTCTTGGAAGAGAAGCAAGTACTCTTAAACACTGAGATCTCTCTCTAGTTTCCATTTCCACATCTTGAAAAAATATTTAGATTATAGTTTTCATGCAAAAGTACACTGAATAGTTAACTAATGTTTTATTATAAACCTCAGAAATAGATGAAGAGTATCAATTGACAAAGAGTGTATGTTTTTAAGGTAGCCAATGTACTAAGATTCATTCTAGCCCTAATACTACATAGTACTAATATAGTTTTAGATATATGTTAGTATATATATATATGTGTGTGTGCGCACGCATGTGTACACAAGTGCATGCATAGCCAAATGCATCAGATCCATTTTGAGGTGAAGTTATATATATATATATATATATATATATATATATATATATATATATATATATATAGAGAGAGAGAGAGAGAGAGAGAGAGAGAGAGAGAGAGAGAGAGAGAGAGAGAGACGATAGATACATAAATGGTTGATAGGTAAAATATATAGATTTATACACATTTGAACCTGGTTAGTTAGCTTTAATTTGATGATTTTACATTTTTAAGTCAGTGCCTTCCTGCAACTTACAAATTTCTGCAAAGCAACATAGTGTATGCTTAATTCATATAAAAATAAAATGGTCTTCTTCCTCCATAATGACATATTCATTTCAAGTAATGGTTTGTAAATTATTTGGGCAATATACTGATGCCTCTTTCCAGATGATATCATACAATAATAGTATTGAAACAGCAGTAGCTGTAATAGCAATGACAAAAAATTTTAATCTATCATTTGAGCTTCACTTTTGGTTTCTACTTTTATTTATTTTTCACTATCAAATATAGCTAATAGTCTTCCTTTACCACATTCCATGCCCTACACTAACTTCTTTAATTCAATCTTGAGGAATATATAAGACAGCTACTATCTTTATTCTTATGTAATATATAAAGAGATCTAGAGAAATTAAGCTGTAAGTAGGAATTTCCCTAGTGAGCTTGATGGTATTTGGAGCTGGATTTCCAGCTCAGTGAACCCTACAGTTACTGAAAACTCCTCTGGTAGCACAGAAAGCAATGGAAATTCATGGTATGAACTATTTGAAGAACTCATCTAGATAAATGTGTCTGACTATCCTGATTCACCTCTTGTGAGCAAAAAGAAATCTGGTGGCTCTACAATAAATTTGACTACTTAAAAAAAAAAGAAAGAAAAAAGAATGATGATCATTGGTTGTATCTATTACCCCTGGATAAAATGACAAAGGAAAAGAATGGGCTCAGGATAAAATTAACTGGCCCCAGAAGCACATAAAAATTCTTAAGGATTTTAAGGGTGCCCTGGAAGAAAATCTTTACCCAGCAGTCAGGACTCAAGCAGAAAAAAATCAAACCCAAGCCATCATCAAATGATTGGCTGACTTAAAATTAAAATTAAGTCCTCGCATGGAAAAGTGTCAGCAGTTAACAGAGGGCACTTAGCTACATCCCCAATACTGCTTTGTTTTTTGTTGTCTGCTTTGGCGACAAGAATTTCAACCAACCACCTACCTCATCCTCCTAAATTCTGGGACTGGCAGTAGGTGTTATCATGACAGGTACATTGCACAAGGTTTCATTTTAGATTTTATTTTTAATTATGTGTATATGAGTGCATGCATACACGAATGCATGCATAGCCAAAGGCATCAGATCCATTTTGAGCTGAAGATTTACGTATTTATGAGCTACCCTATGTGAGCCCTGGGAGCCAAACTTGGGTTCTTTACAAGAGCAGTACACTTTTTAAAAATCAATTTATAGCCTGATACCAGAACCCTCCCCTTCTTCTCCCAGTCCTGTTATCATGGTTCTTCCCCTATGCCCCCTCACCATGTTCTCAGCAAAGGAGGGGCCCTAAGGTATACCAATCCATACTGGCACCTCAATTCACAGCAGGACTAAGCTCACCCTCTCCTACTGAGACCTGACAAGGCAGCCCAGGCAGGGGAAAGGGATCCAAAGGCAGACAATACAGTCAGAGACAGCCCCTACTCCATTGTTAGGTGACCCACATGTTGTCCAAGCTTCATACTTGCTACATATGTGTAAGTGGTCTAGATCTAGGTTGTTGGTTCGGTCTCTGTGAGTCCCAATGGGACCATGTTAGTTGACTCTGTAGGTATTCTTGTGGTTTCCTTGACTTCTCTTAATCCCTCAATCCTTCTGCCCTCTCTTCCCCAAAACCCCTAGAGCTTGCCCTAATGTTTGCCTGTGGGCCTCTGCATATGTTTCCATCAACTGCTGGATGAAACAAGTTGAGAAACAGCTGAGAAAAAAGTTATGCTATGCACCTGTCTGCAGTCAAAGCAGAGTGTCATTAATAGTGTCAGGTGTTGACTCTCTGCCATGGGGTGGGTCTCAAGTTGGGCCAGTCATTGGCTGTCCATTCCCTCAATCTCTGCTTCATTTTATCCATAAATTTCTTGTAGGCAGGACACTTTGGGTCTAAGATTTTATGGGTAGGTTCGCTGTCCCCCTCCTTCCACTGGAAATTCCACCTGGCTAGAGTATACACTTAACCAATGAGCTAGGTCTCCAGCCTCATCACTATATACATTTTTAAGAGCCCATGTTTTTATTTCTCTTTTTTACATACTCAGTAGTGAAACCACTATATCATTAGTTCATACTTAACTTCTTGAGAAACTAAGCCTTTTTTTCAAAGTAACTACAATAGTTTACATTACCACCACCAGTGTACAAGGGGTTCCATAGCCTTCACATCCTTGCAAATGTATGATCTTTATGCTTTTTAATCTAGTCATTTCAGTGAATGTATTCATAGTTATCTCATTGTGGTCATGATTTGCATTATTCAAATGAGTAATGATAGTGAATATTGTCTTTTGTCCTTATTGACTATTCTTCTATAGTCCTGGAAGAAATGTCTATTCAAACTATTTGATTTCATTTATGTGGGCTATTGTTTTTATTGCTTAGGGATAAGTAAGCATTATTCATTCTGAATATAAGTCCCTTACCATATACATATGATTTGTACATACTTTCTTTAATTGTGTAGATTTCCTTTCCATTTTCTTTTCTTTTTTTTTAAATTTTTTTTATTAATTTATTCTTGTTACATCTCAATGTTTATCCCATCCCTTGTATCCTCCCATTCCTTCACCCCCATTTTCCCATTATTCCCCTCCCCTATGACTGTTCCTGAGGGGGATTTCCTCCCACTGTATATTCTCATAGGGTATCAAGTCTCTTCTTGGCTACCTGCTGTCCTTCCTCTGAGTGCCACCAGGTCTCCCCCTTCAGGGGACATGGTCAAATGTGAGGCACCATAGTACGTGAGAAAGTCATATCACACTCTCCACTCAACTGTGGAGAATATTCTGACCATTGGCTAGATCTGGGAAGGGGTTTAAAGTTTACCTCCTGTATTGTCCTTGACTGGTGCCTTAGTTTGAGCGGGACCCCTAGGCCCAAATCTGCCTATCATATTGTTCTACTTGTAGGTTTCTAGGACCCTCTGTATCCTTTTATTTTGCTATTCTCCCATGCGTCTCTCATTTAGAGTCCCAATAGGATGCCTTCCCCTCTGTCCCAGTTTCCTGGTAAGTGAAGGCTTTCGTGGGACATGCCCCTTGGGCTAGTATGCAGGTATAAGTGAGTATATACCATTTGATTTTTTCTGCTTCTGTTTTAACTCACTCATTATGATCATTTCTAGCTCAATCCATTTATCCACAAATTTCGGGAATTCCTTGTTTTTAATCCTTTCCATTTTCTTTTCATGAATTTTGGGGCATGAAAGTGTTTTTCCAATTGTGATAATTTTATTCACTTCCATATTTAATGTCATATTTTAGAAACTTCATACTGGAGTTTTAAAAATTATTCACTATGGAGAAATAGCCAATATGCTGGAATTCACAAAGCAGTTGCATACTTAGTGCATAGTAGTTGTGACAGCAATCACAAGACCTGCACAAGATCAATACCACTATGGATGGGAGAGGGCCTCATGAGTTGCTACTGGTAACTCACAGCTGCCTGCTGTGGGAGGGAGAGTCAGTTCTCCTCAGGAATTTAGATCCTGAGAGGCTGCCCAAGGTCCTAGAAGATGTTCTACACTCATGCATCTTCTTGCAGCATTAAGTGGACTCAGGGAGTTTCATTTTTCTCTTCTTTCTTTCTTTCTTTCTTTCTTTCTTTCTTTCTTTCTTTCTTTCTTTCCTTTACGTGCATAAAATTGAAAGGAAAAAGTGGTAGGGGCCTATGGGAAAAGTTAGGGGTAAGGATATAGGGAGTTTATTTGGCCAAAACAAATCATATACATGCTTTAAGTTCTCAAACACAAACAAATAGTTTATGCCCAGGCACAGTTGAGGTTAGTGTGTTTGTGTGTTTGTATGTGTGTGTGTGTGTGTTACAAACAAGTTACCCAACACTATTTTTTGTGTGGTCTCTTCACTTTTTGCTAAAAAAACCACAACTCTACATGGTTTTTGCCACCACTGATCAAAATCACTTGACTTGGATGTATTTGTTTCCTAGTCTCAATTATATCACACTGATCAATACTATTCTTTTAGTACACTGCCTTGATTACATCAGCTTTGTTCAATGGTGGCAAAATAACTTACATGAACACATTGAGTTTTCAAACAAATTATTTATGCCTAGGCTTCTTATAAGAAGTCTAAAGTTCTTTAATCCAGAGACATTAAATAGGTTAGAGGAAAAAGTGGGGAAGAGCCTGGAACACATTGGCACAGGAGAGAACTTCCTGAACAGAACACCAACGGCCCAGGCCTTAAGGTCAACCATTAATAAATGGGACCTCATAAGGCTGAGAAGCTTCTGTAAGGCAGGAGACACTGTCAACAGAACAAAGAGACAGCCTACAGACTGGGAAAAGATTTTCACCAACCCTACATGTGACAAAGGTCTAATATCCAAAATACATAAAGAACTCAAGAAATAAAATGCCACCAAACCAAATAACCCAATTGAGAAATAAGGCTCGGAACTCAACAGAGAATTCTCAACAGAGGAATATCAAATGGCCTAGAAACACTTAAAGAAATGTTCAACCTCCTTAGTCATCAGGGAAATGCAAATCAAAACGACACTGAGATTCCATCTTACACCCATCAGAATGGTTAAGATCAAAAATTCAACTGACACCACATGCTGGCGAGGATGTGGAGAGAGAGAGGGACACTCCTTCATTACTGGTGGGAATGCAAACTGGTAAAACCACTTTGGAAATCTATCTGGCGCTTTCTCAGAAAAATGGGAATAAGGCTTCCTCAAGAGCCAGCTATTTCACTCCTTGGAATATTCCCAGAAAATGCTCCACCACACAACAGGGACACATGCTCACCATGTTCATAGCAGCCTTATTCATAATAGCCAGAACCTGGAAACAACCTAAGTGTCCCTCAATAGAAGAATAGATAACGAAACTGTGGTACATTTACACTATGGAATACTACTCAGCTATTAAACACAAGGAATTCCATAAATTTGTGGACAAATGGATTGAACTAGAAATGATCATACTGAGTGAATTAACCCAGAAGCAAAAAGGGTCAAATGGTATATATTCACTTATATCAGGACACTAACCCAAGAAACATGTCCCATGAAAGTCTTCACTTACTAGGAAAGTAGGTCAGAGGGGAGGACATCCTATTGGGACTTTAGGTGAGAAAATCATGGGAGAATGGGGAAATAGAAGGATCAAAAGGGTCCTAGAAACCTACAAGAAGAACATTATGATGAGCAGATCTGGGCCCAGGGGTCCTGCTCAAACTATGGCACCAGCCAACGGCAATACGTGCAGTAAACTTTGAACCCCTACCCAGATCTAGCCAATGGACAGGACATTCTCCACAATTGAGTGGAGAGTGGGGACTGGCTTTCACACGAACTCTGGTGCCCCATATTTGACCACCTCCCCTTGATGGGGAGGCCTGGTGACACTCAGAGGAAGGATAGCAGGCCACCAAGAAGAGACTTGTTACCCTATGAGCACATACAGAAGAAGGAGGTCCCCCTCAGTCACAGATATAGGGGAGGGGAGTAGGGGGAAAGTGGGAGAGAGGGAGGAATGGGAGGATACAAGGGACAGGCTAACAATTGAGGTGCAATATGAATAAATTAATAAAATATTAAAATTTTTAAAAAAGAAAAAAAGAATTCTAAAGTTCAATAAAAAGAAGAGTTTACTCCACTTGAGTTCTGTTGGGCCACTCTGCATGCCTAATCCAGTATTGAAGGAGCTGCTTGCCTGCAGCCCGGACACCACCCCCTTCCTCACTTACACTGGTTCAGATCCACCTTAAAAGCACGAGGCAACTGTGAAGTTGCTGGCCAGTGACTTGAATCATGGGTGCAGATGGGGGTTACCACTTGACATATGAAGGCCACATAGTCAGGACCATTGGCCAGTCCCCCATCTATAGCAAGACAGTGTTATATTTGATCCCAATCTGCCTGCTGTACAGCCCCACAGATATGATCAGCCTGGTGTTAAGCCTTTGGATCTAAGCAATTATGGCCATGTAGCTTTCTCTGCTCCCAACCCTGTACCTGAGTGGACTGCCCTGAAAATGCACAGGGTCCAGCTCCACCTGCACCTGGGTAAGAAAGGATACAGGTCACCAATGAAGCCACAGCTGCAGAGCTCCATCTGTTCCATTATGATTCAGAGTCCTTTGGCAGCTTGACTGAGGCTGTTAAGATGCCACAGGGCCTGGCTGTTCAGGTATCTTGATTGAAGTGGGTGAGACTGAGAGTCCAACTTATTATGGCATTCTGAGTCATTTGCATGAAATAAGACATAAAGATAAGAAGAACTCAGTGCCTCCCTTCAATGTGAGAGATCTGTTCCCCCCAACAGTTTTTCAGCTACAGTGGCTCAATCATAACTCCCCGCTTCTACCAGAGTGTTCTCCGGACAGTCTTCAACAGAAGTGCCCAGATTTCCATGGGACAGTCACAAAGCTCCAGGGGACATTGTTCTCTACAGATGAGAAGCCATCTGAGGCCCTTGTACAGAACTATAGAGTCCCTCAGACTCTCAAGCATAGGACCATCTTTTCTTCTTTCATTGAAGTGGGATCATTGTATACCACAGGACAGATGCTGGCTCTAGGTGTGGGAATCTTTGCTAGATGTTTCTGCCTCCTGCTGGCTGTTTATTCCATTGCCTCCCACTACACACACCACAGAAGCAAAGATCCGCTTCCTCAAGGAAAAGCAGAGCCTCTAGCCTTTCAAAGCTATAGACCAGGAGATCCCTGTTTCAATCTTTAGTTATGAAGCAGCTCAGGAGATGCTCTGACATTCCTCACTTCGCACCATCGTGCTCCTTCCCCTACATACACTTCATAATTTTTTTCTCCAGGAAAAAGGGCTGCTGCTGGGATTTTAATTATCTTTTGCTCAATATATGTTTGAAAATTGAAGTTGTTGACCTTAAAAATACTTCCAAAGTTTCAGGTTCTGAGATTTAAGTATATACAGAAATAATACACTTTGAGTTAATTTTCATGTGTGATTCAAACAAGTTACCCAACATTTCATGTTCATTTTGGCAATGTCCATGTGTTTTATTTCCTCATGATCTCAGGATAAATTCTTACATTTTGATTCAAAAACAGCAGGTTGGATTTTCATTGAAATTGTATCCTGTCATGGCTCAATTTGGAGAATGTGATTGCTAGTTTTATATAGTCAATTAATTTTTATTCAGTCAAGCACCAACCAATATCACTGTTATTATTGTAGATGGGGTTAACATCTATAATTACTTTAGTTTATATAACATTACTTTGATAACATGGGCCTCAAGAGTAAAAACACATTTCCAGGTACTTGATAGGAATTCCTGCTTGAGTCTCTAAACTGTCTCCCCTGCCAAGGGAGATGATTATATGTAATAAATAAGCAAATGAAGTAAAGTCTTCATAAGGAAATTTTTCTCTTCTTTTCTTCCTCTTATTGGTTCTCATGTCACATGTTAAGTTGTTAACAATATGTACTCTTCTAGCGCAGAAGTATGGAATAACTTTGTATTTGATTATATTTCTTTCAACTATGACTTAATTTCCAGTGTATAACTCTTTTACTTCTTTAATTTGAAGCCTTTTATACTTTTTGATGCTACTATGAGTGAAATATTCCTTTTAAAAATTTATTAGCATTTGATAATTATACATAACAGAATATAAACGGGTTACTTTGTGGCATTTTCATACAAGCATGAAATGTATTTTTTTTATCATAGTCACCACCAATTACACTCTCCTGTTCCCGTTCTGCTCTAAAACTCATTAGACCATCAAAATAAATAAATCACGTAGAAAAGGATGAGGAAATTCATTAGGTCAAATAAATAAATGAATATAGAAGAGAGAAGAAGAAGAGAATCAATGGAATTGTTTCCTTAATTTTCTTTAGGATTATCCATTGATAGGGTATGAAATAGTATCATGTGGATTGGATCAAATAATTGTTAGGAATCCAACATAACTGCCTTTTATCTGTGAAGTTAGTGCCATGGATAATTATGTAATAATATTCAGTTAGTAAAATTATGATACTAATTGTACATGTTATGGGCACAGTGTAAAAATTCAATTCAATATGTAATTACCAAATAAGAAAAATTAGTATTTTCTTTTTTAAAATAATTTTTTATTAATTTATTCATATTAAATCTCAATTGCTATCCCATCTCTTGTATCGTCCCTCCCGCTTTTACCCTATTCCCCTCCCCTATCACTGTGACTGAGGGGGGCCTCCTTTACTTCTGTATGATCATAGAGTATCAAGTCTTTTCTTGATAGCCTGTTATCCTTCCTCTTGGGATAGATGTGAGGACATCCTATTGGGACTCTAGGTGAGAAAAGTATGAGAGAATGGGGAAATTGAAGGATCCAGAGGGTCCTAGAAACCTACGAGAAGAACATCATGATGGGCGGATCTGGGCCCAGGGGTTCTGATAAACTATGTCATCAACCAAAGGTAATACGTGTAGGAAATATCGAAACCCTACCCAGATCTAGAAATGGACAGGACATTCTCCATACTTGAGTGGAGCATGGGGACTGACTTTCACATGAAAAATTAGTATTTTCATATCATTCAATATTTATTATTTATTTCTATGGGAAACTTTAAAACACCTAATATCTGATTATTTATCAAATATGTAATAAATTGTTTTGAACTATTGCCACATTGTTGCTTTTTCTATAGGAGAAAAAAAACTTAATTTCCTGTTGTATTTTTGTATCTCTTTTCCCTATCCTTCCTAGCCTCTAGTCATCTATATCCCAGTCTCTACTTCTCTAAAAACAACTTTAAAATGTCAGTATGCAAAGAAAATCTTCAGTGTTTTGTCTTCTATGGCTAAATTTTTTCAGTAATCATAATCTCTGACAGTTCCTTCTATTCTCCAGAATGACAGGATTTCTTTTTTATGAATGAATAATATGCCATCATGTATAATATTGTCCATATTCGCTGTCCCCACTCATCCACTTGACAGACACACCTCAGTTTACTCTTTATCATGTCAATGGTGAATTGTGCCTGCAGTAAACATAATTGTTGAGGGGTTTCTTTGAGACACCGATTTTATTTCTATGAATATATACCCAGTAGTGGGGTTAGTGATATGTATCATTAATATATATCAAATATATATAATGTATACCAGATATATATTTGAAGCTATAAATAATATTTCAGAAATAATATCTACTATTTAGCCATATACTTCTCTTTTTCTATAATAATATCTACTCTTATTAATATCATATTCTTAAGTTTGGTAGCCTTTGTATCACTTTAGAAATTTAGAGTTTATAGAAAACTGAACCTCTGTAGAGTTTATTCAGGTGATGTTCTACTTACTGACTTTGAACTTCGAAGTACTATTTAGTTAAACCTGGAAAACTTATTTAGTGCTCTTATCTAAGCGCGTGCGCGCGCGCGCACACACACACACACACAATATCTGGAATGCTAGTATGCTGGTAAATTTAATGATTATGTATTTGGAAAGGCCTTAAAATACATAAAGCTCAAATATTGGTCCAGTTGTTCTTTTCAGCTATTTTGCATTAAAGGGAGGACAGAGTTTGAATACTAGTTAATTCTTTTTTTGAAACTTTCAGAGTGAAAAGGCATTTGGCCTAAAAATATTCAGTTTGTACAATGGTGACATGACAGTTTTACGTATGTGAAGAGCTGAAGTTCTACTTTATTAATTCCAGAAACAAAAGATATTTCCCCGCTGCTAAACTCCAGAATGTCTTTTTCTCCATGACTGACTCTGTTTCAACCCATTTATCTTTGTGTGTATGCTTTATCCAAGCTTCAGTAGCATGCTGTGCAGCAGTGACAGGATATAAGTTAATACATATCCACAGCACAACAAGCTGAGCAATTGACTCGAAGAAGTAGAAACAAATGGTTTTAAGAATACACAGTTTTCAGACTGAAAAGTATATGCAACTATGTTAATATAGTGTAGTGAAAACAGATAAATCCTTAATTTAAGGAGGTTCAGGACTGCTTCTGAAACCAGAGGCCCATGGATTTCTAAGTCTGGTTGTTTTTGTCTCCCTATGATCAGCCTCCAACCAGAGTGCTTTGGGAGGCACAACAGGGTGTGTGATGATTGTGTGGATGTGCGTACACGCATGCATGCACACGTGTGCACTCATACATGTGAGTGTGAAATTTATGTGAAAGGATTTGGAAAAATATAAAAATTTGGTTGATGTTGGCTTATTTTGGTATTCTAGAGCTAAACATCCTGAATATTACATGCCCTCGAAAGACGTGTGATGGGAGACTTGCATCTATTTCATGAATGTACATAAAACAATGAGTTTTTCAGTAGCATGAACTGGACTTGCAGGGTTATGAAAAAAAGGAGGACAGGAAATTAGGAGAGGTGTATCTGAGAGAGTCAAAGGTGAATCTGATCAAAGTCTCAAAACTAAAACTCCACAACCAACCAACAACAACCCAACCATATGTCCACACAGAGGATTGGGATACAGCTCAGTAAGGTAGTGTTTGCCTAGCAGTCACCAAGCCTTAGCTCCAATCCTCAGCACCACACAGTAATGTCCTTATAGAGAATAGACACTGTGGCATATGCTTTTTGCCCTACCTAATCATGTGGCTGGGGGCAGATGGATCATTTTGCTCAAAAAAGTACCATGCAATCTTTCTCTCTCATCCCATATTACAGGAAACTTTTTGAGTGCACTGCTGCTTATAAGATTCTTAATAATTATAGGGGGAAGGTATACCTGAGGTAATAGAGAAATTGTGCATAGCAACCAAGTAATTTCATGGCAGGATACCTAGTTATTTTTCATTTCAGGGTAGATATATGCATCAGGCCATAACATGGTACCATCTTATGTGAATAGAGTTATGAAAAGCTATATTTATAAATATGATTGTGAATTTGGGTTATAGTATCCTAGCCACAACTCTAATTCTTTTTGGAACTAGAAATCACTATGTCTTATGGCACTACCATAGCCCATTTTATGTTTTGATATTAGCAAGTAATACTCTGCAATAATCAATATCTAAAATGTGGAGCTGGCTTTGAATAGAGGTTGAAAGAATTTTGAAAATATGGTAAACAATATATAGATTTCCTTGTTGAGATTGTTGGTAGAAAGCTAGATATTTCTGAAACATCCCAGTGAAGGAGGGTAACTTTCAATTTAATACACTAATATTGCACTTCAGCTTCTGAGGCTTTTAAGGCACTTTAAGATGAAATTCATTTGAACTGATTATCTGTTCCAAGTCTACCATCACTCATGTACAGAATGGTCATTATCGGCCTCCACTGATGGAAAGATAATCTTACTAGATATCCACCCTCTCCAGATACTTACTTGGGAAATGGATGCTTCAAAACCTGTACTGGAGCCCTCTTGAGGTCCCTAACAACTCCTGGTTGAAAGGAGAACTTGTCTTGCTTTCAAATAATGGCAATTAGCATGAAAAAAGTATAGTTTTCTTCTGCACATTTGATTCTAGGTGCTATACAGAGAAATGCATTCCCTGGGGTAAAAGGAGATCAGGTGCTATGCCAGAGAACATTAGTTTTTCAAAGGCTATGACCAGCCTTCAGTTCAGGAGATTCCCCTGAGTCAGTTTAAAGCCGTGCGAATTTATAACCACTACCTTGGGATTCCAGGACTGACTCAAAGCTTGAGGGCCACCCCTCCTTTTTGGTGCTAATAGGTGCTGTGGGAAGTAGGTCTCTGTAGTCAGTTTTGTATATCCTAGAAAATTTCAAAGTTGAGCAGCTTTCCTTACCTTGAGGATCTGCAGTATGAAATGGACTCAAGCACAGTTTTAAGCCAAGGAGGGAGACATACATCTTCAATACAACACAGGGACTGGATAGAAATCCTAAGCCTTGGCTGCACTGAAATTAGAAGCACTGGAGGTGAGCTCCAGCAATCTGGGTCTTTCTAAACCTCCCAAGCAATCCTGATGTGTGTGAAAGTCAGAGAAGCAACAGTGCTTTTGGTCTTTTGTTTCACCATAACATTTTTAAAAAAAATTCCTGAAGCATATGATAAGACCAATATTTTTGCCATGAAGAATGTGTAAATATATGTGCAGGGAAGCATGGGCAAGTACTATAACTACTTGTAGACAGTTCTGAATCCTTTGCTTGTTTTAATAAATACAACTTCAAGCAGACACAGATGGATGGCAGTAAGTTCCAGGCCAGCCTAGTCTACTATAGTGAGCTGTAGGCCAGACAGGGTTACAAAGTGAGACTTTGTCTCAACAAAACAGAACAAAAACGAAATGAAAAACAATGTAGCTCAAAGCAAAGTCTTCTGAGATGACACATTTCTTCCTAGACATTTTGACCCTTTTGTGCTTTCAGAGCTTCTCTGACACAGAAAAGTCCAGATACCTTTGTCACTAGTAGACTTGTTCCAGCAATGCAAACAAGCCAAAAACAAAATTAAGGTGCTTGGAGAAAGAGACATAAGCAGAAAGAGAGAGTAAAGTGAGTCTACGGGTGCTTATATCTTGAGTTCAAGATTAGCAAGCAGCCTTACCTCCTGCAGGTGTGCTTCAGAGCTCAGACAAGATGAAGGCAGTGGAGCACCACCTCAGATAGAGCCACAAGGTGGCTCGGCTGGGATCAGTAAGGAGCTTCTGAGGAATCTGGCTGGGCTTGGCAATCAACACCTTTATCTTTCGGCAAAAAAGTGTTTGTGCCATGGTAAGTGTTATATTTGCTCTGAAACACAGCCCTTTTTTTTTTTTTTTTTTTTTTTTTTTTTTGCTTTGCTCCATTCTTTCCACGTTGACTACTCCCAAAAACTTCATTATCAGGTACCAGACCCTCTGGGGAGCTAGATAAAGGACATCCATAGGAAAGAATGCTTGTATTTTCTTTCCACTCCCCAAGATGGAGAGGCCTTTAGCTAATTTAGTCCTGTGGTGGGTTTTTTTTTTTTTTGCCTCTACAGAGGAGAGAAATGAGCCAAAGGATGGCAATGACTCTGTGAATGCAAGGCAGATGGCTGGCTCTTAGACCTTTGTATACTTTGATTGCCGAATGACAATGAAGATTCTTTGGTACCAATCTGAAAGATTAAGACCAAGAGACATACTTGAAAGAGGGCTCATGTGAACACAAATGTCTAGACTGTAGCTTTTCTGAAGTTAGTAGCCTTATCCATGAAATTTAGTGTTGAAGTCCAATTTCTAATATAGTTGATATCACATGATGGATAATAAATACACATTGAAGTTTTTTTTCTTTGAATGAATATAAAGAGTTTATTCGGTGCGTATTTGGGTATACAACAACAAATATTAAACAACTTTTTTTAACTTTTTGTGCACAGGGCAGAGAACTGCCTGTACATGCTATGTTCACTTTTGGAACACAGATTTTAACAATTATTAATGCACAAAATCTTACATATCATGCAACTCTATGCCAAGATTCCAACTTTCTTCCATGCAACAGATATGAAGATCTAAATGGAAACCTAGCTAAGTCTTAAACACTTTTCCAGTAGCAAGTATAATATATGTTGTTTATGGGGAACCAGTCTTAACATTTCCTTGTACACAATGTTCACGTGCCAAATACAATGACAGGAGGACTTGTACATGTACAGATGAAACAGTTCTTATTTGAACAACAGAAAAGACAATGCAACTGTTCCACAGTTCCTGTCTTTACACAAGAAGCCACAACAATAGATTAACATGATACACGAATGGAATTAAGAGAAATCTACACTTGAGGATAATCTTGTTTCAACTTATCTTTACTGACTGGGGTTGACGATACAACTCAATTTCTACGCACAAAGTACAGCACAAGAACTTGACCAGAATGCTACAGTTCTAATCAACAACAAAAAAGAGAGAGAGAGAAAAGAGAATAGGAGGGAAGTGGGAAGGAGAGGGAGAGGGAGAAAAAACTGTAAGAACACTGTTAACTTGAGCCTGAGATGCCAACTCAGATTCCACCCTGAATTTGGTTGATTTGGATTAAGTGACAGAGTCAATAGAACCATTGAATTTCAGAGATCATAAAGTTGCACTATATGAAAGTAAAGAGCACATTTGAGTCAAGCATAGATAGAAAACATGAAGCCAAGGAAAGAACACAGTTCACAGAATCCGTTTGCCCCTACAAAACATTTAAGCAGTTAACTTTGTTTTGTTTTAAAGAAGAGCTGTGGTCTTTTAAGTTTTCTTAGTTGGGAAGCAAATTGATCAGCATTAGTGCTGTGAAATTGTTTTTACTGTGTTATCCCCAAAGTATAGGTGAGATCACGAGAAAATTTGGCAGTCCTTCTTCCAGGTTTAGTTCATTGATAATGCTTGGCATTCTATTGCTCAAGCTCAGTCTAAATTATGGGGCTTTAGTACGGATGATAATAAGGTCTATTGGCAGATAGAATAGGGAACTCTGCCTGTGTGTTTGGTAAACCTCACTGATAAGTTTGAACTTTTGGATGAAGGACTGCTAGAAGAATTCAACAGCACCTGGAGGTAAGGTTCTGTTATAGAGCCCTCGTTTTGCCCTCACTGGCTACGTTGATTCATTGTGGCTCATGGATTTGCCTCCGTTCAGTACACCAGAGACGCTTCTGCTCTTGGTTGGGGTCCCACTTCCAGATCGGGAGAACTCCGTGAGATCGTGCAGAGACGGCTCCTTGTACATGGCCACTGAAAAGCACAGAGAGGGTGTTAAAACCTTTAAAGAGGGACACCGATGTATTGTACTGGTCAAAATTTCTACAACAGATCCTAGGTGTTCTCACTTTAGAAATTTTAAGTCCAGGAGGCAAAGATCATGTTTGTTATCTCAACTTAGCCATGCCACAGTGTATACATTTATGCATTTTATAAGATCTTATATACAATAAGCAGCTTTTATTTATCAAAATATTTAATTTTAATAACTGAAAAAAAACAAGACAAACAAGACAAAAATCTTATTTTGCTTGATAAGACAACATACAAGTACTTGGCAGAGTGGATAGGACTAGATTTAGTGAATTCTTGTCGTCATTTTAAGAGATTTTAGTGCCTATCTTCTATCACTTAGTTTTATATGCAAGGATGAATGAAAACACATATAATAAACCTCTCAGAAGTTTAAATATAGTTTATAACATACGGTGAAAGCCTAATATTAAATTTTAACTCACTTTAAAACATTGATTTTTATCATATTTTCAAATGAAACACTCTTAAGATTAGAAGATTTAGTATGATTCTTAATATAATTTAATAATTAATATTGTTGGGCTATATATCACCAGCATATACTTGCAAAGGACAACATGATAGAAATTAAATTCATCATGTCAGCACTACATTTTGTCCTTGTAAGAATGCTAAGATATAAAACTCTCATTTTTTTTAAAAATATGAGATAGTGTCTGACTGTAGCTTAGGTTGCTCTGGTATTACTAAGTAGCCTAGACTGGCCTCTAACAGGCAGCAATCTCCTGCCTTTGCCGATTAATGTTAAGTCAAAAATGAACTTAGTGAAAAATGAAGCCGGAGCTTGAACTCAGGTGTTCTGGCTCCAGAAAATAAGTTGTAAACTAGTGTGACACTAATTTCAACATGTGTGCACATGTGGGGATAAGGGGATGGATAGCATTTTAAGCTTTTACTGTAATCTCAGGTGGGTAATCTCTTCTATTTTGTTTGCATTTTCTGTCTCTTGTCTATGTTTTCCCTCTAATATTTCTATCTCCAAGTTTACTTTAATATTTATTCTGGCTAGTTTTATACCAACCTAATACAAGCCAGTATTATTTGGAAAGAGGGATTCTCAGTTAAGAAAATGTCCCCATGAGAATGGAAAGTAGGCACATCTATGGTAGCATTTTCTTGATTTATTTGGGAAAGCTCAGCTCACCAAGTGGGGTGGGGTTTGCCACCATTGAGTTGTAGCAGCTGGGTACTATAAGAAAGCAGGCTGAACAAGTTAATAAGCAGAGTTCCTCTCTGGCCTTTGGTCATGGTGTTTTATCACACCAATACTAACCCTAACTAAAACAGAAATTGGTACCAGGTCCTTGGGTATTGCTGTGACAGACCTGAGCATGTTTTGGGGAGGACTGTGGAAGAACTTAGGAACTTTGCACTGGAAAAGCCCTGAGTGTTCAGAGCTTCATGGGACGTTCAGGAAATAAAGAATATAGGCCTAATGGGATATCAATTGAGATGTAATATGAATAAATTAACAAAATATATTTTAAAAAAAGAATATAGGCCTCGAATCAGTGCAGATGATGGAGACCTGGCATGTGAAGTTCAGAGGGAACTTTGTCCCTTAAAGACCTTATGGGGCCATTTGAAATTTTGAATTAAGACCCACCAAAGTAAAAATTTAGCTTCGTTTGGACAATTAATGCCTGCCAGCAAGGGATAAAGAATCAGATGTAATTAAAAAGAAAACAGCTTCACTGAGGAAAAATTTTCTGGGAAGTGGGTCCTTATAGTCAAGACACAGAGATATGGTCCAAAGGTGGCCGCCAAGGCTGTACCTTGTGCTAGCAACAAAAATTGATGACGTGTGTTTCCCAAGTGTTATTGGTTGTGAAGACACAAAGGGTTCATGACTAGCAGTTAAGTCTTTGCTCTATGAGAGTCAAGGAGAGGTCAATGGTGAATGGATAGCCTCAGAGATATGTTGAGGATTGGCATCATCTATGGGATAAGAGTCCCTGAAGAGAAGAGCCCAAGAGAGGCTACCGGTAAAGGTGCAGTGTAGGTGGAATATAGATGCCAACATTTTGTGGATGCAAGGGCCATGGAATTCCCTCCAAGGAGAGCAGCAGCTGTGGAGCAGAGCTGGACTGAACCTAGAAGATAAGCTGTGTGTGCTGTGAATAGCAAGTCTCGAAAAGTGTTGCTCCCAAGGCATCTTGGAACACAAGATATCATAAATGGGTCTCAAACATCAAGCACTGAACTTTTTACATTGTTTGAACATTTGTTTTGATTTTATTTGATTGTAAATATCCTATGGTTATTCCTTGTTAGAGTAAGAAAGTATGTAGTTTGTTTTTTATTTTACAGAAGCTAACAGTTAAAAGACTTTTAGAAGACTGGAATTTTAGAGAGACTTTAGATATTTCAGAGAAACTTTGAACTTGAAAGAGATGTTGGATGTCTTAAGGAGACTAGACTTTAAAAATGTTTGAAAATTTAAAGACCATGGGGATATTAAAAGTTGAAATGTTTTATACTGTGATACTAATATTTAACATGTCATCTTGGGGACAAATGAGAAAGGAAAGGTTCTAGCTGAGTAGTAATGCATTTTTGTACATGTTGATAAGGAGTCAATTGTGGGGACTAGTTTCATGCCAATTTGACACAAGGTAGAGTCATTTAGTGAGGGAGGATCTCAGCTATGAGAATGCCCCTGCAGACTACAGATAAGCCGGTGGGGGAATTTCCTTGATTGATGATTGATATGGGAGAGTCCCAACTGCTGTGGACAGTACAATTCTTGGCTAGTGGTTCTGGGTTCTATAAGAAAGCAGGATGGGGAAGCTATGAAGCACAAGCCAGTAAACACTATTCCTCCATGACCTCTGCATCTGCTTCTGACTTGTGGCATTCCTCTCCTGACTTCCTTCAATGATGGCTTGTGATGTGGAAGTGTAGGATGAAAGAAACCCTTTCTTCCCCAAGTTGTCTTAGGTTATGGTTTTGGTTTTTTTTGTGTGTGTGTGTTTGTGTGTGTGTGTGTGTGTGTGATTTGTTGAAATTTACTAAGTTTGAAGGCACAATTAGAAGGGAAGGGTGAGAAAAGTACACTTAATGTGCTTAAAGTTAAGGTCAAAAATTAATCTTGAAGATAGGACTTCAAGCAATCCTCCATTGTCCTCCAGACTTACGGCATGGGCTATTAAGAACATCAGACTTATGTGGGAAATTGCCGTAAGGTTATGGTCTTTTATCACAGCAATAGAAACCCTAAGACAATACTTTTATCTTTTGTATTTCTATATTAATCTGAAAAAACTGTGAATGAAAATTCTTAAAATTATATTAACCAAGGGGTTTTCCTATAAAGTTTAAAGATGCATACATTCTAACTTCCAGTTAATCTCTACCACAATTTTGATATAATTCAGTCTTCTTAGCTATCTTGAGTTTGCAACTTAGGTACTTCCTTGTAAGAAAGGTGTTACTATGGATAAAGTAAATTAAAATGAGAGTAGATGCTACGGTCAATACCTTAATGTTTGCATGATTTTTTACATAGTGGTCTTGATTTTTTTTTATGCTATGAAGTGTTTGAAAATTTAAGGATAGATGCTCTAATGTGGAAGAATTATGTCTCACATGCAAAAACACGACAAGGACTTATTTAAATTGGTATTTTTTTTTGGTAGCAGAATCCATAGCCCATAGGCTATTACATTTACCTTTCAGTGGTTTGGGCAGAAAATGTGCTGCAGGCTTGTTCTTCTTCACGTGGTTGCCTTTCATGATCTCTCCTTCTTTGTTCAGACCCAGATACCACCCCCGGCCAGATTGCTGCTGACGGTAGATCATCGAAGAGTATGTCACGTAATAATTTTCAAACACTGATTCTTTGAATTTGCACTCAGGTGTGAAATGTTCCTGCAACAAAAGTAAATAAGCAAAAAAGTCAATACTCATCAGGGTGTAAATTTCAGGTAGAATAGTTAGACTACGCCTCCAGAAGGTTAGGACTTACTTTGTTATATCTTTATAAAGGGTATTTTATTGGAATAGAATGCATTTTTGTCATGGGAAACCAAAAAATTGCATA
This sequence comes from Acomys russatus, assembly GCF_903995435.1. Taxonomy (NCBI): domain Eukaryota; kingdom Metazoa; phylum Chordata; class Mammalia; order Rodentia; family Muridae; genus Acomys; species Acomys russatus. The sequence continues at coordinate 110,450,247 of NC_067169.1, forward strand.
TGGCAATTCATGTGATATTTTAAGAGAACACTCTAAGTGAAAATGTGGTTGATCAGTGATTGGCTTTTGTTTCAGTAAGCAATAAGAAGATCTGGACAAGCCACATACTTGTATAGTAGACTAATTCAAGAGCAAACAAATGTAAAGAACAGTCATAAAGCTGTTATATGGAGCTTTGTTCTCCTCAATAGTAAGTAAAAGAAAAATGAACATTTAGGTTTGCATTTACTTTTTATACTATTATCTGTGTGTATGTGTGTGATGTATATGCGTGATATGTGTTTGTGGTTTATGTGAATGTGGTGTGTATATGTGTTATGTGTATGTGCAATGTGTGTTTCTGTATGTGTGGTGTGTGTGATATGTGTGATGCGTATGTGTATTGCAGTGTGTGTGTGTGTGTGTGTGTGTGTGTGTGTGATGCCTATGTGGTGAGTGTGTATGTGTCTGTGTATGTGTGTGGTGTATGTGTATTGCTCATGTGTGAAGGTCAGAAAACATCTCTGTGGAGTAGCTTTCTCCTTTCATTTTTGCTTAGGTTCCAGGGCTTGAATTGCGGTCTCTAGGCTTTGTGGGCCAAGCATCTTTGCCTGCTGAGCATTTTGACCAGCCATGTGATGACTTCTCATGGATTTAGATTCTCAGGTTATCATACGTTATGGTTGCCAGTTGCCTGAGTCTTAAAGCAGTGTTACAGTGCTGGCTGTCTAGATGTCTAAAATGATCCTACAATGAAAGCTTATCTTTCACCACAATGTAAACAAATTTGATTTTTTTTTTTTTGTAGCTCATTGGATCTTAATTCAAACTTAACTCTAAACTCAGTGTTTCCTTAAAGTAACATTTACAAGCCAATCAAGGTGGTAGCAACAAATTTACAAGAATTCTACAAATACAAGAGAAGAACCCAGAGGACTTTGAAGCCTGGAGTATGAGTGATTCTCTGGACTTGGACTTGCTATGTTTTCTTTAGAATGGGCCATTCTAATGTAAGTCTTCAAGGACAAAAGCTGACCTTCCTTTTAGCCTGGGTGTGTGTGTGTAAGCATATATCCATAGAATTAGCATGTATTTAAGTGGCCATTTCTAAACTAGGGAAAACAGAAGCAGATTTGAATCTCTAATTCACAGAGTAGCAGAGAGGGTGCTTGGAGTAGAGATGCCAATTATGATATTAGATAATTTTCCTAAGTTGTTGCGATATTTTCAAGAACAACAGTTGATAGTTACGCCTAATTATTAAAGAACCCTTGATGTTCATGTTTTCTAGGCCACTGATCTTTTCTAAACAGCATCTCTGTGGTTCTTCTTTCCCTCATTTTCATATTTAATATCATGCTTAGCATACATGCCAGCTGAGCAGCAGCACCTGAAACATTCTAAAAGCAACTTTAGCCAAGCATTTCTCTGAAAAGAAAGCATGTAAGCAGTTTTAGTTTCTTTTTTATTAAATCCTACCTCACTCAGTAATATGCCTGATGCCCCTATTTGTTCTACAGAACACAGTTAATCAGAGTATCTTTGGGGGTTATATCATTCAGTCTAAGTATGCACCATAGATCTCTGAGGATTCATGCAAATTCAACCTACTAAAGCAAAAATGTACTTATGGGGCAACTGTCACATGGCAGAAACTTAAAAGAGTTCTATTTATGGGTTGTGAAAATTTCTCTTTGTGGGGTTTTCTCTAACACAAAGAAAGCCAAAGTATGTACAAAGATATTTGATGAAAAATCTCCACATTTTCTCTAGTGATGAGGAAATTTTCTGGAGTTCTTTGTGAATTAAATCTGATGATTTATACTTGGATAAAGTATTCATCCTTGGAAAGTAAATTTCCTTTCATAAAAAGTCAGAAAGCATTTGCAAGTAAATCTGGTGAATGATGCAGTTGAACAAGTTTGGTGACACTGTTCAACCATATGAACAAAATATTCCTGACTGCAGAATGAGTAGACAGGATCAATGTGTGTTCCAAGTCAGGTTTCCAAAACATGCTGTGCCTAACGTCTTGTGAGATAGCACTTATTCATTAATTTCCTGCACACTTTCAGACGGTATATTATGTACTTGAATGATACTTTTAAATTTGTAGATAATTAATGCATTGCCTTAACTTACTCTGTATCTGAAGGGATCAGGCAAATGACTAGAGGATAAAATGTATATACTACCATAAGTACAGAAAGAGTCCCAAAACTGTGTTGTCTAAGAGAAGAGGAGGAAATCAGACTTAATTCTGACACAGGCACTAAGGACATTCTCATAGACAGAGATCATTTTATCTGTGCCCTGAAGGATGGGAAAGAATTCAGCATGGAAATAAAAGAACAATAGCTGAAACGGAAGTCAACACTTATTCTATCCCCCACTTAGCTCTCCATTCTTCTTTTAGTATCTAGCATCTATCAAACTGCACTTGCTTGCAATTTGGACATTTGCATTCCTTCCTGTGCTCTCTATTTCAGGATCCTGTGGCTTTTACCTGCCATACTTAAAGCCAGTGCTCTGGTGTATGACTTTAGGACTTCTTCAGCAGACTGTTCTAAGAAACTCCTAATTTGTCTTCCTTGTTCTCCTGGTGGCTTTGCTTTCCTAAACTAAGGTTCTCTTCCTCGTGAATCCTTAATGACTTATCTTGCCTATAAAACAAGCAAGCAATGACTGGATGTTTCCTTTAAAGTCATCATCATTCTTTGGTCCTCCAGCACTGAAACCACACATGCTTTTCCAAATTCCATTCATTTCTTTAGTAACCTATCCGCCCCTTTCTCGGCCTGCTAGCTTTCTTCTCATCCCTCAAGACCTACTTTAAATATAATTTCACTTTGAATTATATGTGATTTCTCCCAATCAGGACAGATTAAATCTCTATCGACTCCTAGCTGCTCTATCTAGGTCAGGGGAATTGCTTCTGACTTACACCCATGCACATTAGCTGTGAACTTGTTGTATTCCCAAATCTATGCTGCCGCGCTCCCACAACAATGACAGGTCATGTAGGCTAGCTCATTGCAGACCAGTTGATTAATATGAATGATGGATTTCAGTGATTGAGGCTAAATATTGGGAATTACATGACTTATTAGAGTATCAGTTTCCAAAACATCTGCAGGGAATTTCCTTTATACTACGGAATAAAATCAGCGATATTTATAAGGAGGCTGGCATTGCATGGACAGATCTTGCGTGAGTGCTTTAACAGCTGTTAAGAATAATGTGGCACCTACAATGTTAAGAGGAAGTCTTGGCAATTGTTACAACTATTGGAAAATGGCAAAGAAGGACTCAATGAACTGAATGCTCTGTCACATCCTGGCAATTTCTTAGTCATTCCTACTAAATTTGGACTCAAATGCTCAGCAGAGAAGAAATGAGGCCAAAAAGAAAAAAAAAAAAACATGTTGAAGCAACCAAAGGAGTGTTCTGTTCTCTGTGTGTGACACTGTCATTTTTATCCTGTGTTAGAATGAGTAGGCAGAAGAGGCTTGATTCTATTAAAATGCGGAAACATTAGCATCCCATTCTATGCAGAAGAGCCCAACAAAGGGGACAAGTGTCCAGTTGCATTTCCTTAGGACAAAGCATCAATATAAATAAGTATAAATAATGGAAATTGTATTTGGCCCAAGCCAAGAAAGCCCTATTTTGAGGAAACCTTGTGGGATGTACATCAAGGAACAAATTTACTTTGATTGATTTTGACTGCCTGCTGACTGGTACCCTGAAAAAGGAACCATAGTGGTCTCGACAAAAAAGAGACACTGAATGAAGGCAGCAATAGCTGTGCTTTGGATGAAAAAGGCAGTAGATAAATATCAGCCATCAAAATGGGTCTATGAGTTAACATATATCGCATATTCCTTGCATGATTCCAGGAATTAGTTGATGTGAGTGAAAACTAAAAGGCAATTTGGAACTTAAAATTTTAATATATTGATTGCTCTTAAATATGGTTTACCTCTTATGCTCATACAGGTTTTGTCAGATAAATAATATTTTAGTTCATGAAATAATCAGTTTCTAACATCTGTATTTAGGAAGTCTATTTGATTCCCTTACAAGGTTAAGATTTGTTTCCTTTTGGTGAAAGTTAAACTTCTTAACTATAATGGAATGTATACCAGCTAGTTTTTATGATCATATTTTGGCCAAAGAATGAGGAACTGACATTTAGTGAACATATAGATCCAAGAGTAATATTTAATAGTTCTCTTTCCAAACCCACTTTACCACATTATTAAGAAGTACATAATTTTTTGGAGGTTGAAGTAACAAAGACGATGAAATTATTTGGAAACCCTAATACATCAATAAAGCATACTAGGAAATATTTACAGCCAAGGAAGCTAAGGGTCATCCGCTCTTATTAGGACAGATAAGGACTCAATATAGACTTTGTAAGGCTCAATGAGCCATCCAGAATTCATATACAGTAACCTCAAGATCAAATGGTGTGCCAGAAACATTGCCCAAGAACACAAACCTTGAGAGTAGTGTAAACTGCTATGCCCTTTTAGAGTCTAAAGAAGCAGCTCTACCCTTTGTTGCTTCAGTCACAATGGCAAAGTATGGAGACAGTTCAGTATCTTTGCCATGTTGGAGCTGGAGCCTGGTCAAAGGAGGCTTGGGATAGAACAGTAGCCGCTGTAAAGTGAGGCCAGCAGGGCTTATAGCTGTGCCATCAGGAACCATGAGCTAAAACAACAAAGCTTAATTTCTCTGCATACATTTGTCAGTCAGGCTCTATAAACACATCTCCAATATTAAACAGACTCACCAAGATTAAATACCTTCATAATTAAAATAAGTAATTTGACAAACAGAGGCCATAATAATAGCGGTTTTGTCGGCCCCCCCACCCCCCGCCCCCGCCACTATATTCTTGTAGTTTAAACTATGATGCCACTGCAAGGTGACAGTGTTACATCTGTGGCTGTATCTCAGCAGGATAGGAAGCTGCAAAGACTAGCAGCAAGGACTAGCACGTAGACTGTAAATGTCCTTTTTACACATTTAGCCCCCACAACATATTTTTAGGTAGGCTGCATAGATACTCTTGGATCTGGGGAGAGCAAAATTATCTACTGAAGTGGTTGCTACAAAAACTGGCAACATTAAACCTGGGTAGCAAGGACTGTCATCACCTTTCACCTATGTGTGTTACATCAAGGACACACATCCTGATATAGGCTAATGTTTCTCAATATATTTTGTGTAACACGCCTATGACATTTTAAAAAGAGGGAGTACAGAACACAGAAAATAAAAACAGTTTAGAGATTTATGTATGGACATGAATAGAAACACATTGTTAACATCCCTGAAACATGATTTTTTTTTTCAGAAAGTCCTATAAACATTTTAACAGATTTTGCTTTCTCTTTAGTGCTCCCAGTGACCTCTTTTCCCCTTCTATCTTCCAGCACATTTTCAGCAGACTAATCCTCCAATTAGTTTAGCAATTGCTGTCACTAGCAAGGGTCATTCATCTAATCCTGAACCATGTTCTAATGATAATTAATTTTCTGGATTTAAAATGTGCACGTTATTTAAGTAGGTCTGATTTGTATATATAAGTTATTCCCCAGCTTATTGAAAATCATGAATAGATTAAAATCAGAGTTTCAGCTCTTTTGTAAGTAAATGAAAATTTAAAATATAAATTATACCCGTGGGGCGACAAGGAAACTACCTATATTCCCTAGGTAGGCTTCCCTTCTATCAGTGATCTCAAAATCCAGGACTAATTATTATATCGATTGCTTTGATGTTCTGTCCCTGGGTATATTTGAGGCAAATAAATTTCATTATCACTGGGTTCAAAGTGTGGTAAGGAAGAAGTTGAGCAAGAGGGAATCAACACATTGTTCTCTCTAGCCAAGCAAATGCATTAATTCATGATAAAGGAAGTATGGTTTTTCAACTTAAAAAAAAAAGGAAAACTCCACTGGACTAAGATAGTTGAAAGCAGCTTATGTATAAGCCCTGTCTTATAGCAGATGATCTATACAGATGTGACGTAAAAATTTATGTAAAGTATATCATACGATGAGACCTTTGAAGCTGCCTTGCACAAACTCGAGAGGGTTAATTGTGGCATGACGTCTTCCTAATAAACAGAAAGCTATTTATTTTATAGGAGAGACCCGACAAGTCAGCACTTTCCTAGTAGGGTAGAAACAGCAAGTGATAAATTGAGGAAAGGAGCCTAGAGATGAAGTGCCTGCGCGTGTGTGCGTGCGTGCGTGCGTGCGTGCGTGCGTGCGTGCGTGCGTGTGTGCGTGTGTGTGTGTGTGTGTGTATGTGCATGTCTGTGTGGGTATGTACAAAGTGTCTGTGGTGAGGTAGAAGCTGATGTTGGATGTGTTCCTTCACTGTTTCTACTTATTTATTTTGAAACAGCTTCTCTTACTGGGCCTATAAACTCAGGCTGCCTGGCCACTGATCTCCAGGGATCTGTTTACCTCTAATCACCCAATTCCTGTGCTAGGCTTAGAAGTACACATGGTGCCTCCTGGCTTAAATGGGTACCACAGATCACATAGGTAATGAGGACCCAAACTCAAATCCTCACACTTAGAGAGCAGGCATTTTACAAAAAAAAAAAAAAAAAAATCTCCCTAGCCTGATAAACTTCAATTTTCACAACTTGGAAGGGGAGAGGAGGAGGAGGAAGACAAAAGAGGACCGAGTAGTGTATTTGAGGAGATGGCTCAGCAGTTAAAAGCTCCTGCCGCTTTTGCAGAGGACCCAGATTCAGTCGCCAGCACACACATGGTGCTTATATGTAACTCCAGGTCTAGGAGAACTAACACGTTCGTCTGGCCTTTGTGGTCACTAGGCGCATGCGCACAGGTTAACATAGGTAAAGCACTAATAAGCATAAAGTTAAAAAATTTCAAAATAATTTATAAAGACAAAAGAGTGCTTAAGTTGAAAGACTAAAGAGAGGTGCTCGTAACAGAGACATGCATACATAATTACATTCTTGTCTCTGTGTGTCCAAATAACTAAGAATTTCAGTTAAATTATACTGGGTTTGTCATTTTTTTTTTTTGTCTGTGAAATGATGGGAAAGTCTAACAGTCCTGTTAACTTTCTATGTTTCTGCCTGGGGATCCAATGAGAACCTGTATATGAATGAAACTCTAATGTAGTGTTTCTTCTGATAATAAGTGATCAGAAAACAGGGCAAACTAGATTCTTTCATTTTCAGAGTCTCTTTTCATTTAGAATCAATTTCCAGGAATAAGATACCTACATGCATTTTACTAATATAGAATAATATATATTCTACCCAAAATTAGGGCTACAGATGAATTATACTTTGCATTTAGCATTCTCAAAGCTTGGTTCTCAGGAAACTGTTTTGTCTCCTTTCATTTTTTGTTTCTGTCTGCAGCAGCCTGAAATGGCTGCAGTGCTGTAATCCACAGCACTAAAAGAGAGAAAGAAGCATTTAATTAGGCCTTGTAAATGTCCATGCCACAAAGTGACTTAAAAGTACACATGGTAATTAGCAAGCATTCAAAAACAAATGTAAATTATGATTAACTGTACGCACGCAGGGTTTGTTTTTTGTTTTTTGTTTTTGTTTTTGGTTTTTTGGGTTTTTTTGCTTCATACTGTTACAACAAAATTTCTTGATGTAATTTTTTGTTTTGTTTTTGTTTTATTGAGACAGGGTCTCTCTGTGTTCTGTGTTCTGGCTGTTCTGGAACTTACTATGTAGACCAGGATGGCCTGAACTCACAGAGATCTACCTGCCTCTGCCTCCCTAGTAAGTGTTGGGATTAAAGGAGAGTACCAACCCTGCTCAGCTGTCTTGATGTCATTTTTATATTCCAGGATATTTCATGGGTTCTGTAATTTACCCTAGGTTCACTTCACAAAACATGGCAACATATTGCTTTTCCCCCATAGTTCTCCCTTAATAAAAACTAGAACAATATGAGACCTGTCAATGAGGATTTACATACAATATTTTAGTTCCAGAATTCACTTACAGCTTTGTACTGGTTACCCTGTATCATCTAGTTCTAAGAAGCTGTGATTATTCAACCAATTAAAATGTAAAAACAGATAGGTGTTGGGAGATTTATTAGATGGTGGTTGGCTCTTGGTAGGAGTATTGACAGTTCATATAACATAAAATAAGTAATTTTCAAAAAAGATTGAACATTAAAAAAAAAAAAAAAAGAACAAATCGAAACAAAAACCACAAGCAGACCTGGTGACACACACTTTAATCTCAGCACTCAGGATGCAGAGGCAGGTGGATTTCTGAGTTCCAGGCCAGCCTAATCTACATAGAGAGATCCTATCTCAATAAACCAAAGCAAAACAAAAATAAAACACATTATAATAAGCTAGGAATAAAAGAGAAGGAAAATAAACTCCCGTTACAAAGGCTAGTGGGTTATTTTTATCAATGTATTAAAATTACATGATTCTAAGGCCTCATTCAATTCTTAATTCTGATCAGTAAAGTGTAAAATAAAAGCAACCTGTTGATATTTTTGACAAAGCAAGATGACCCACATGTCTTCAAGATTGGGTGAATGGTCTAATACAGTATTTTCCTGGTCCAAAATTTCCAGCAGAATATAGAGTATTTAGTAAAAACAATTAGGTGCCAGAGGATAGACATAATTTTGCATAAAGAATGGTATATATTCTATTTTATTACACAGTGATAGTGGTTGAAGAGAGGCAGCAAGGTAGAAGAGGGAACCCAAAGAGAAATGAGGGTGGAGATCAGACCTGGGGAGAGCAAGAATGGGAGGGCAGAAGGCCTGCAGAGAAAAAGAGAAACTGTAGATGGGAGCATCTCTATAACAAGCTGGAGACCTAAGACAGGATAGAACTCCGGGAGGATGTGAGTGGTACTATAGCTGAAACACCTAGTAGCAGGGGTCATGAAGAAGTCCTCTAACTAGACAGGACTCCTAGTGGAGGGAGGAGAACACTAACCAACCCACAAAAATGTTGGTCCCAAACTTAGCCTTCTTACAAGACATGCAGGGATAAAGACACAACAGACAGAGCAGAGATTGAGGGAATGTCTAACCAATGCTTGGCCCAACCCAAGACCCACCCCATTGATTGCAGAGCCAACACTTGACAGTATTAATGATACTCTGCTATGCTTGTGGAAAGGAGCCCATTAGAGTTGTCCCCTGAGAGGATCCATTGAGGAGTGGATCCAAATGGATGCTGAAACTCACAGACAAACACTGGGTGAAGCACAGAAAGTCTAGTGGAAAGTAGGGCAAAGGAAAAAAAACCTAGTTGATAAGAGCTCCACAAGAAGACCAACAGATCCAAATAACCAGGGCCCTGAAGCACCAACCAGGGATGATGCATGGACTGGACCTAGGTCCTCTACATAGATGTAACTGATGGGCAGCTTAGACTTCATATGGGTCCACTAGCAAGGGGAGTGGGGGGCTATCTCTGACCTGGACTCCGCTGCCTACTTTTGGATTACTTCCCTCTGGCAGGACTGCCTTTCCAGCCAGGAGAAGATGATGAACTCAGTTCTGACCCAACTTGATGAGCTGGGGTGGATGGGTAAGGGGCTCCCCTTTTCTGAGGAATAGGGGAAGGAGAAGAGGTATGGAGGGTGGGACTGGGAGAATATATTTTATTCTAAATTGTGTGTATTTCTGTGTGGGTATGTGCTCTTAACTGTAGAACCCTGGGAGAAGAAAGAGGGCAATGAGCTCCATGGAGCTGGAGTTGGAGTTGGAGGCACTGTGAGCTATCCTTCATGAGTGCTGGTAAACAAACTTGGGTCTTCTGAAAGAGCAGAACACCCACTCATGGCTGAGCCATCTGTCCAGGCCCTAATTTACATGTTTGGAAGGTGAATAACAAGTATCAGGGACGAGTTAGGCATGCTGGAATATGCTTGTAGGCTGAGCACTTGGAAAGTAGAAGCAGTGGGGTTATCATGGGTTCAAAGTCACCTTGAGCTACCAAGTGAGTATTAAGCTAGCTAAAGATATGTCTTTTAAGAAATAGTATCAGAAATGTTTTCTGAAAGTAAAATGTCCCGGCTAGGCATTCTTTTTTTTTTTTTTTTTTTTTTAGGCATTCTTTTACCATGGTGCTTGGTGCTTTCTAATTTGTGGCAATGCTCCTCTCTGTAATAACATCAGAATGTGATCTAAATCCATTTGCAAAATAATGACCTCTTAGGGACTTGTAGTCAGCGGGAGAGCAAGCTTAGTAGGTCGAATCTTTTAAAATAGTTCTTGCAAGCTCCAGCATGAAAATTAAAGTCTAAGAGTTCTGAAGAATTTCACAGAGCTCCAACAAGCCAGCAGGGAAATGGAGAAAGTTATTTGTTCCTACATAAACTGGAAAGGATGTGGATAGCCTATTAAAATGGAAAGCATACCAAGATAGGTGTACAGAATGTTTGGATATTCCGGGAAACTGTTGGAGTCACTGTTTTGAATTGTGCTGCATAGGGGTTGTGCTAAGTTGCATGGAGTCCCTATAGCTTAGAATAACTGGGAATATGCTTCCTCAAAGATTTACCAAAAAGATTCCGTATAGTCCTGCTTGCACATGTAAGAGAGCGATGGTAAACAAGAGCAATGACTGCAGAAAAACAAATTTCTACAGTGTGTGTTCTACTGCAAACACCAAACCCGGTATGGGAGGGCACAGGACAAAGACCTCCGCTGTAAAGAGAGGGAGAAGAACAGTCACAAGAGACACTGGATTGCTGCTACTTTGCATAACATTTCCTAATTCTTTTGTTTGTTTACTGTCTGTGTGTGCGGGCGCGCGCGTGCGCACGCACGCTCGCGTGCATATGGAGGTCACAGGACAACTTGTGAAATTCAGTCCTCTCCTTGCAAGATGTGCTTCTAGAGATCAAACTCGGTTTATCAGGTTTGGTTGGTGGCAAATTCCTTCACTTTCTGACCCATCTCAAGGGCCTTAACTTAATTTTAATAGCATTTAGTTTTGATCTTCATTTCTCTACTCTGAGTAAATTCTCTACTTCAAAGGTAAAGAAAAACAATAACAACAAAACAGAGAGGAGGCATTGATAAGTAATTATATTTTAAGTTATTATTATTGTTAATAGGAGAGTACAGATGTTGTGGTGCATGTGTGGGGGTCAAGAGTCGGTTCTTTTCTTCCACTTTTAAGTGTGTTTTGAGATTTGAACTCATGTCCCCAGGCTTGTACAGAAAGAAAGCACCTTCATTCACTGAGACATCTTGCCAGACCAAGTCATTTCTTTTTTTTTAAAATTTTTTATTAATTTATTCTTGTTACATCTAAATGGTTATCCCATCCCTTGTATCCTCCCATTCTTCCCTCCCTCCCATTTTCCCCTTATTCCCCTCCCCTATGACTGTTCCTGAGGGGGATTTCCTCCCCCTGTATATGCTCATAGGGTATCAAGTCTCTTCTTGGTAGCAGGTTACCAAGTCATTTCTTTATGAACTCAATTCTAAAAACATTTCATTCAAATAGTAGGTACGGGGTAGCACATACATGTGTACACACACACACACACACACACACACACACACACACACACATACACACACACACACACACTCTCTCTCTCTCTCTCTTTCACACAAAGACACAAAGTAAATAATTTTTTTAAAAAGTTAAATAATGGGAGTAACATTGCACTCAGGAGGCAGAGCCAGGCAGATCTCTGCGACTTTGAGGCCAGCCTGGTCAACATAGTGAGTTCCAGCCCAGCCAGGGCTATATAGGGCAACACTACATCAGAAAAATTAAGCAAGACCAAACCAGATGTTTAATATACAATTTTAACATCTGTTCACTTCTAGTCTCTGGTTTCTAACTGCAGGTAATTAATGTGTTTCTGACTTTTATCTACAAGAGGGGATCTACATCCTGTGCCTCACCACAAGGATGGAAGAGACATGGCAAGCCACTACTCAGGGACCACAGAATTCCTTTCCTGCCTTCACTTTCAGCTTGCAGAATAAGCCAAAAAGACACCATCTTGCCCAGCCTACTGTCAACCTGAAATGGCTATAAAAGAAACTTGGCTATCAGTAAAGATAACTGGACTATAGGAGGCCCTTTCCATTTCTGTGAAGGGTTAATGCCACATACATTAATTTTAGTGGTGATTTCAGGACAAAGGTAACAATGTACAAGGTTGCTTAGGTCTTAAAAAGCTTTAAGATTGTAAAACTAAAATTATTAGAATGTGAATCAGCAAACAATATGATATTAAGGGTATTTCTGAAATAATCCAGCACTAATGGGCCAAATGACATTTCTGTGTCTCCTGTTAATTACTGTGCTGCAAGAAGTACAGCACTATTATCTTACTTCTTTTGTTCTAAATTGCCATGTCACCGGTTCTCCTTTCATAATGTATCTGACTAATAAAAACAATAAGGAAAAAATTAACAATATGTTATCTTTCATCAGTGCCTACTTTTGAAGTTTCCTACAACTGTCTGAACAGTTATGGCGTTCTGGTGACAGGTATGGAACAGTTTAATGATGATAGTGGTAACAAAGGTAATGATTATAATGGATTTGGGGTAGATTTGTTAAAGAAAATTACTCTCTGAAGAGCTCTGTGTGTGTGTGTGTGTGTGTGTGTGTGTGTGTGTGTGTGTGTGTGTGTGTTGAATAGATGAAACAAGAAATGCTCACACATTAGAATGTGGCTTTGGCACTGGAACATTCAGCGGTGCCAGAAATTCAGAGCAGAGAAGCAACTTCTGCCAGTGGAAGCTGAACTCACTGTAAGGCAGCAGGAGCTGACCAGTAACAGGCCATTAAGCTAAGGCAACTTGATCTGTAGAGCTGGACCAGGGTCCCAGAGGAAAGGAACAGTTTTAATACAGATTAGCAAGCAAGGAAAACTGCCACAACAGGGAGCAGCTTTGCATTTACCTCATGCAAATCTGTCTGCTTAACATTCTCCTAACCCGTGGAAAGAATAGTCCATTCTTCTATTGAAAAACCTCAACCAAGTATTTCAGTGGATATGGGATTTTTCTTCTTCAGTGACTTCTCATGTACCCTAGAGATTTTAGAGTGACTTTACAGCACCATTACTGAATACAACTAGGCTTTTACCTTGTATAGGCCCAGGTGTAAGTGACGGAGTGAAACAAGTTAATCTCCACAAACTCTCACTGGTGTGCATAAGGAACCCACGGAGAGAAACAGAATACAGAGAAAGTTGGATGAAATACAAAGACTGTTGATTTGTTTCTCCTAATTCTATGATCCTGTGAGGCCAAGATTTCATAGAAAAGGAGGGAAAATAAGCTGTCTCCTCTCTGTTGGCAAATATTTCTACTTCCTGTAGAAAACTAGCTGTGCTCAGGGATCAGGCAGTATCTGCATATGAGCCAGATACAAAAGTAACCCTATTTCTTCTGGGAGATATCCCTGTATGCAACATCCATCCGCCTCTAAAAACAAGCCAAACAAGGAAACCACATCTTTTAAAGAACTATGTACTGGCCCAAAATCTTTAAAAAGTGAATTAAAACATAACATTCTGAAATACGAATATCACTACCATCAAGAGAATCATGTTTTCACAAGGTACATATAAACACTTAGATGTGTCACTGTGTTGCAATAAGTAAGATGATGGCTCTCTTTTTATGCGCAAACTGCCATTACTATGGTGTTGTCGATTCTTAGAACACGTAATACCATGGTTATGTAGAAACCACTGCAGTGATGCCTTAGCTCTGATCACCTGCTTTCTCTGAGTGTAGAGAATAAATGTGCAATATTCATGAAAAAAGTCCTAGTTGCTCAGTTTTAAAATACTTTTCTTGTTTTCTGACATACTGCAACATTTTATCTTAATATGGTATCTTTAAAAGGTGCTTGTCAACATTAAATTTTCAAAATAGACAAGTGATATGCTTTATCAAAATATGTAAGTCAAAAATTCAAATATTTAGGGGATGTAGGCTATCCAGATGAGACCTGTAGTCACATGGTGGGGGAGGAGCGCTGCCTCTGTCAGAGTGCTAGGGGAGGGGAATAGAGCTGAAGATGGAGAGAGGGTGGGAACAGGAAGATACAAGTGAGGAGATAACAATCGGGATGTAATCTGAATAAATTATAATACATAAATTCATTTAATATTGTTAGCTAAGTAAAAATGTAGTTGAAAATATAAAATAAAGTACACTATGAGAATGTATGAGAATGACCAGTGCTTTCTAAGCTTTGCCCAACTATTACCAGTTTAGAGTAATTTTCAGCATTCATTCTCAACAGTATAGACCATTAAAACATTTGCATGTGAATTCAAGGTGCATAAATTATCTTTCCATGGGTTAGGAGCACTTAAACCTTAACAGAAACACAAAACTCAAAATAACAAATAATATTACAGGCATCTTTTTGATTTCCTGATCTTGGTCAGTAAAATGTCCTTTCTTTACAATTAAATGCACATGATCACTTCTTACTTTGCTCTTTTACTGTGGAACTGTTAGAGCTGGCTCCAAAAGCTGCATGCTATAAAGGCTGAACTAGACAGCTAGGAGAGATGAATCTTCCAATAATATTCATGCTGAGAACAAAACTGTAACACTCCCTTAATATATCTTATCATTGTACTTTTATACCAATCATGCACAAAACAAAGTCCTTTTTTTTGTTTTTTACATCTCCCATGCCCAACATCTTTTAACGGCTCCCTCCTGCCCATATTCCATGGTCTTGCATACAGGGCCTTCATCAATATGGTACCTGATCTCTGACATTCCTCTCATGACATTCCTCTTCCCAATCCAGACTGAAGAAATAAGGCCAGAGCAAAAAGTAGCAGACTTTTCTTTTCCTATTCTGAAGGGAAACACACCTCCTATTGATGAAGTGCAATTCTTTAAGCCTGGGATAAACAATATGGTTATAGACTCGCTGGCTCATAAGGAACGAGGAATAGGCAGCTAATCGCTACTCAATTTCTTTCATATGTTCGCATTATGAATCTTTAACCCTAAGAAATGGCTTGCACTTCTTGAACAACTATGCTGCCTCATGTCATAGTTCCCCACTCTGTGATTTAGCAGACAGTGTGCTTGTGCGGAGACTGCCAACAGGCATGCGATTCTTCGGAGGCTCCTTGCTAATAATTGGCACCTCATCTTTTCGCAGAGCACAGGAAAAAAAAAAAGAGTCAAACGTCAGCATGTCAGAAACCTTCAGGCTCAGCTTTGGCTGGAATGCAAAAGCACTTTCCGATTGATTATTTCTGAAGACTTTTCACACCATCAAGGAAGAGGGTAGTGAAACTGTATCTGAACAGAAGGAAGCTAAATTATTTATCTCAGACTAATTTTTACCAGATGGCTGATGATGAAAAATCTTTCCTGGCAAATACACTGTATATATTACCTCAAAGATAATCAGGGGGACTAAACATTAAATGCTCACAATACATTTATATTTAGTCTTTTGGTTCATTAAAATTTTTTTGAGAGAAGGTTTCACTGCAAATTGCCTATTGGTTTTGTCTTCGTGGACACCACAGCTCCACCTTGGCAATGCTGGTTATTTTAGGCATGTGCCAGTATGTCTGAGCTTATGGTTCATACTGATTCCATACCAACTTCTTCTAAGTGTCAGTGTCTGATATATAAAAGAACATAGGCTCCAGCATTGTAAACAGCACCACCTACACTCATGGACTGCACCGGCATTTGGATTGCTTGTCATGTTTTAAGTTTGCAGATGTGCTAAGTCAGGGAGGCGGCTGGACCATCATCTCTATGACATCCTGCAACATCAGGAAAACACAAAGAATACATTTCTGAACAATGAAGTGTTCAGAACAACAGTCTTCGGAATTAAACTTCCCCATGTAGCTTCTTGCAGACCTTCTAAAATTTACTTTCGAATGAAAAGTAATAGAATTTGCTTACTCTATCTATTTAACTCTATGTTGTTTACTCTAGAAAAGTAACCATCATAAAGAAAATAGCGTATAGTCAATGTATATCCTTTTCTTTTTCTGACTCAGTTAGGACAGCAACTGGAAAGTAGTGTGAGTTTAGTAGCAAGATTTCTCTTCCCTGTCCTATCACATACTATCTCCTCTTCCTCTGAAGTCTACTATTAGGGAAAAGAAACACAGATTTGTACCTTTACACTCTGATCCCAATGGTTCATAAAAGTGTACCTGTGCTCATTGCAGGCAAAGCAATGATTTTTCAGAGGATCTTACTTTTTCTCCACTTCCATAAAATCAGGTAAACGTTCTTGACTCCAAAAGGAGTCAGTGTGGGATCTCTATGGAGGGCCAGAGCTTCTAGGAATGCCTGTATATCCTGTTTCTTGTTAAACAGTTTCACCTCTGTCTGAGTTTAGTTATTCTATATACCATTTTATGATGCTGTTACTTAATCAAGTCAAGAAAGTGTCAAATGTGATATGGGAAGAGTTAGGGGACAAATGGGGCTAAATAAGATAAAAATATACTGTATGTAGTTCTCCAAGAATTAATAAAAGTACTATTTAAAAAATATATATATAAATAAAAAACTTAAAAAAAAAAAGAAAGTGTCAAATGTATGCACTGGTTTTTCTAAACTGCATTCTGACACTCACATTTTTCTGAAGGGGATGTATCATGATGTACAAATACAGTTTTACCACTGAAGCTATAATTTCTGTAATCCAAACCTACTACAAGAAACTGAATATCTGCCAAAGAAAATACAAAGAAAGAAGGAACAGTGGGATTATAAACCACGTGAGCAAAATCAGGGCAGTATGAAGACTTTGAGGAACCACTGACAGACCGTCAGTGTTTGGTGGAACTCCACACGTTATGGCCAGTGGTAATGACTTACCCACTTTGTAGAACGAAAAAGAGACCCTACAAATCAAAAAGCTATCAAGCTATTGTAATTGGCATGTTTGGTTTTGTAAAGACACGTATGACTTCAATGAAAACACAGAGAGATTGATGCTAAAGGAGCAGTTGTGTGAGGACAGACCTACACATGCATCGTATGTGTATATTCCTTTTTATTAATTTATTCAGATTACGTCTCAATTGTTATCCCCTTACTTGCATCCTCCCATTCCTCCCTCCCTCCTGCTTTCACCCTATTCCCCTCTCCTAGGTCTGTGACAGAAGGGGACCTCCTCCCCCACCATACCGTCACAGGCCATCAAGTCTCATCTTGGTAGCCTGCCTATTCTTTCTCTGAGTGCCACCAGGAGGGATGTCTCATGAAAGTCTTCACTTACCAGGAGATTGGGATAGATGCAAGGACCTCCTAGTGGGACTCTAGGTGAGAGAAGTATGGGAGAATGGGGAAATAGAAGGATCCAGAGGGTCCTAGAAACCTACAAGAAGAACATCATGATGGGCAGATATGGACCCACAGGGGTCTGCTCAAACTATTGCAACAACCAAGGATAATACATGCAGTAAACATGGAACCCCTACTCAGATCTAGCCAATGGACAGGACATTATGCACAGTTGTGTGGAGAGTGGGGACAGCAGACTCTCTATGTATTCTTAGCAGCATTAAAATCATTTAAAAAGAGTCAGTATTTAACCACAGTTGTTTATTGTATTTTGAATAAGCAATAATAGCTTCAATTTTCTCTGAGTCTGAGTCATAACCTAGTAGTAAATTATATGCTTAGGAAGGTTTCTACTTCCTTCAGGCCACTGTACCATCATTTAAGGCATAATATGCTTACAATGGTTGATGAATATGTTTCTGACTCATTTCAGTAGGAGTTGGTTTTGCTGTGCTACTGAGTTAAATGAATGTATTTGGTTTTTCCCCCTTAGAGCAATGTGGATGGGATAGTTTGAATATGATCTTCTTGCCAATTCCATTGTGACCTACAGAAAGAAGGTTTGCAATGCTTGGTTAAAGTGAAAGGTCCACTCTTTGGCTTTGGAACAAACCAATGCTAATGAGGCTACATGAAGAGGGATTTGCAGGCTCCTTGACAACATCCAATTTAACTGTCCTAGTTGGCCATTAATATCAAATAAACTACATTTGTAGTAAAATACTAAATTATAGTATAGCTCTTATCAATTTACTTGACTCTGTCCAAGAGATTTCTGTCTTACCCAGAGTCAAAGAGAAGTTCCTGCCTTGATCTATTTATAACATGTGATGTGACCATTCATACTTCTCTACTCTCAGCTAACTCTTGCCCTTTTTCATGTTACATCAATCATACTGGTTTACTTGCTTATCCCTTCAGCTCACTGTATGCCCATCTTAGGGTCTTTGAACATGATGATACCTCTGCTTAGAGTATTATTTCTCCAGATAGCCACATGACTGTTACACTCCTATCTGTCTAATGCCATCTGAACACAGTGATGCTCTCAAACTACACTAACTCACTCAGCACAAAATAATTAATCTTGCTGATATATTCTACATGGTAAATGATATATGTATTTGTTTGCTCCATATCTGTCTACTCTTCTACAATGTGAGGTCAATGAATACAAGGGCCATATTTTGTCCATTGTTACTGTCCAGCATGCAGAATAGTGACTGGTACTTTTCATTTCTGTCAATTTTTTGAACTGGATGAAAAGATGGCTGAATACCTATAAATTGGTAGATGGAAAGGTCCAATCATTATAGATCATTAAGGTCTCTGGATATTTTAAAATTAGATTTGACATAAAATAGTCTATCTAGGTAGTTCTGGAGCCCTTAATTTTCAGTGTGGTTTTGAACTGCATTGTCATTATAAATTACCATTTCTATAAGCAAATAAGTTTTATTAATACCTTTGAAATAAATATGAAGGAATATTCATAAAGCCATAGAACAAGATGAAAGGAAATAGTTATATACCTCTAAAAAGAGTGTCAACAAATAATCAATAAGAGCAGTGATAGCTAATAAATTTCAAAGAACTGTATTGGTAATATGTGAAAGTAAGATTGTCTCCAGAATAGACTGGAAATATTCACGTCTTGTGTTCGACAAAAGAATGAAATAAAATGCTAGAATGTGGTTGAGCTCATTAAGATTTGTTAAAGATTTAAGTATTAAACAATTAAGAGGAGGTGAACTTAGCATCAAATTTTGATGGCTTTATCATGGGAAACTAACTGCACTAGGACTTAAATTGCTCACAGCTGTTCCATGGAAATTTGAGTAAGATATATAGAAAGACTCATAGCATATTCTTTATTTGCCATAGATTACATTTTCCACAACAAATATATTGTGATTGTTAAATAAGCAATAAACATAACTTACTAAGTAACTAGAAGAGAATAGTTTTTAAGTCACTTCAGGACCACCATCTCCATGTTCTTTAGAGAAAGGACTAATGTGAGATGGCAACACATGCTGAAGAAAAAAGGGTAAAAAAGAACGATTTTAACTGGCAGTGTAGTGCTATGGTGTGATATTTAGGTAGAAGGCATGAGATCCTGAAGTTCAGTCCATAGCACCATACTGACTCAGCTTGATTTGGAAATTACATTTTATAGAAAAAGAAACATTTATCCCCTTTGTACTGCTTAGGCTTGTTGTTTTCACGCTTGTTTCATTTTGGAAGAGGGAGCTTCATTTGAGAGAACGCCCCCACCAGACTGACTTGTGAGGAATTTTCCTGGCTGATGGTTGATGTAGGAGGACCCAGCTCACTATGGGCCATGTGACTCCTGGACAGGTGGTTCTGGAGTGTTTAAGATGAACATAGGCCAGCAGTGGTGGTGCATGCCTTGATTCCCAGCACTCCCGAGGCAGAGGCAGGCAGATCTCTGTGAGTTCTAGGCCAGCTTGGTCTACAGAGGGAGTTGGAGGACAGCCAGGGCTATACATAGAAACCCAGTATCAAAACAAACAAACAAACAAACACAAACACACAAAACAAACAAGCAGACAAACAAAAAAGATAAGCAAGCCCGTAAATATTTCTCCATGGCCTCTGCCACCACAAAGTTCTTGAATTCCACCAATGATAGAGTGTGACTGCAATGTATAATACAAATTCAACTCTTTCCAAGTTGTTTTTGAGCATGAGTTTACCAATAGAAAAACAAACTAGAACAGGCCATGGTGAAGTCAACAGGTCTATCAGAATGAAATTCCTATCTTGCTGATAAATGGACTCGGAAGTAACCAAACATCTTCCATGCCTCTGACAAAAGTAGAGATTCAGAGGTTTGATCCAAGGTAACAAAGGTTAGCTGTGTTCCCTGTGAGATTAAAGTAATTTCTTCTGGATTGAAAGTAATGGGCAGGATACTGGAGTTTTATCAGTGGAAGGCACTATGCACATTGGGCCCTGTAGTTGTTCCTTCCACAGAGAGTTGTTTTTAAGACAGACTTTCTTCCTCTCTTTAACTGAGAAATTGCAAACAAGAGAATGCCTTTCAAACATTCCTAATGAAGAATCTATGGCAAATACCACTGCAAGCTGTTGTACTGTACACACTTATGTTCTTTATTTTATGTTCTAGATTAAGGGAATAAGTTGTAGAGGAAATAACCAGGAGAAGTAGAAGTAACCGGAAGAGCAGTAATTACAATCTAGATGTGAGTTTAGGCAAGGCCTGCAGACTATGTGCATCAGTCCTTTTATCCTTCAAAAGGAAGGAATGAAAAGTGTTCTCACTATAAACTTGTTGGGGAGGTAATGTAGGTTAAGGTTTATAAAAAGCCATATACTTCATAATACAGCATGGTATTTTTCTTTTTCTTTTTTTGAGACAAGGTCTGTTTATGTAGCTCTGGAACTCACTATGTAGACCAGGCAGGCCTCAAACACACAGAGATCTGCCTACCTCTTTTCTCCCAAGTACTGGGACTAAAAGCCTGAGTCACATCGTGTCCAGCAATCTTGATTTTCTTAATGAAATGCTTGCATGTCTAGGAAGAGAGGGCTGTAGTTTACTATGCTTGTTAGCACATAAAACCAATTACTTTGTGCCTGGAAATAACAACAACATAGTCTGTTTTCATATAGAGCAGTGATTCTCAACCTGTGGGTCAGAACCCCATTGGGGGTAATATATCAGATATCCTGCATATCATCTATCTACATTACAATTCATAACAGTATGAAAATTACTATTATGAAGTAGCAACGAAATATGTTATGGTCAGGAGTCACCACAACATGAAGAATTGTATTTAAAGGCTCATAGCAATAGGAAGGTTGAGAACTGTTGATATGGACCCAGAACTAGGGAACTTAGAGCCTACGATAGATGCATTTTTAGTTTAATAAAATGCTGTTTTATACGATGGTTGTACACATTTACACTCCTACCAAGACTTAGTGATGACTTGAAGTTGGGAGGTAGTAGATAGTGGAAAGCAGGAAGTACACATGTACAAAATGACCATCATTTCCGTTAACAGGAGCAATAAATGCATCAAAATGACATTTTCAGCTCAGTGAATGCTGCTAACAGAATCATTTCACCCCAATGTTTAAATCATGGCAGTAGCAGCACTTGAATGCAGCATCAAGTCCACGTCAGTGTAGTTTTCAGTGTCTAGGGTTCCTGAAGTGGGGTGGTGGTGGCAGTCATTAAAACCTTTTGTGTGGCTATTGTAAAGGATGTAGTTTCCCTAATTTCTTTCTCAGCCTGCTTGTCATTTGTATACAGCAGGGCTTGATTTGGGGGGGGGGGTTGATTTTGTATCTAGCCACTTTCCTGAAGGTATTTGTCAGCTGTAGGTGTTCCTTGATAGAATTTGGGTGGTCACTAATGTATACTATCATATCATCTGTGAATAGTGATCATTTCAC
This sequence comes from Acomys russatus, assembly GCF_903995435.1. Lineage (NCBI taxonomy): Eukaryota > Metazoa > Chordata > Mammalia > Rodentia > Muridae > Acomys > Acomys russatus. Next base: position 110,472,032 of record NC_067169.1, read on the forward strand.
TTCTTCTTTTCCAATTTGTATCTCCTTGATCTCCTTTAGTGATCTTACTGCGCTAGCTAGGACTTCAAGTACACAGTTGCTGTTATTCATCAGAACAGGACACCTTCGAAGAAAGCTTCTAATCCCAATTGGTCCAGCATTTCAGACTGTCCCACACAGGACTTTTATTAAGCCTAGAATTACTCAACATTTAGAAACTAGACCACAAATGTTATTCCTGGCTTGTTTAATCATTTTCCCCAATTTTATTTGGGCACCTACAAAGGTATTATTCATCCCAAATCAGCCTGAAGAAACCTTAAAAAAATGACACCCATTTCCCCTAAGGCAGCTTGGGTAGGTTTCTGTTTGCTCTCTTGGGCTGCAGAAGCTTATTTTCATCAGGAGTTGGTTATATATTATTATTGGTCTCATACAGAGAGAAAACAAATGTGGTTGGACTCAGGGATGTCTCTCTTTTCCTTTATCTTTTCTGTGTACGTAAGAAGATAGGGGTTGAAAAGAAAGATGGAGGAATATAGAAACATAGATTATTGAATCTCCTCCTCAACTTAAGGCCTTAATTGTTACTCACAACTAATGTTATTTTTAATTCATTAGTATAGAATTCTGTATATTGATGCAAATAAAATAAGTTTAATTTTGATACATTGGTATAGAATTCAAATTTAAGATTATTCTTAACACACATTATATAGATTCCTACTCTAATATGAGGTATGTAGCCATACAACTCAATTATAATACAACATTTACTTCCAATACCTTGAAAGTGGTATTGCAGGCTGTTTAGGATAATTAAGTAATACAAACTAATTGATAGTTGATCAAATCATGGTCATGTCAATTACTAGTCTATTTTTATCACAAGAATATATATCTTAGGTTTAACAGATGGATAGGATTTTATAGATATATAAGGTAAAATAGAAAAGGTCTTCAAAAGCCTCAGAGATCTACAGATTATGGCATTTAAAGATTTTTTTTAAAGATTCTTTGGCAACAAGACAGATTAACTCCTGGCAACATCCAGCCTACCTCAAAGAAGATGATGAGCATCAGAGAACCTCCTTATGGAGATGGCTTCCAATGTGGCAAAGCAGGCATTTGGCAAAATGTCCTCTCTTCTGTCACAGACAGAATTCTGCCTAAAAAGGGCAAGCTTAGATGCAGTCACGGTTGACGGCCCAAATCTTCCAAGACAGAGTCAGCCAGTGCTCAATAGTTCCTGCCTCACAAATATGTCTGTCAGATATATTGGGCCAGAAGGCTGAAGATGATGCTCCAGTGTTATAGAAAGTTTTGTGTGACTATTCAGGCAGCAAACTGTCTCTGTCGTCTTCTCATTTGGGAAGCTACTAACCTGCACTCTCTGCATACTCAGGTAATCAAGTTTATTCCTTCTCAAGTCTCTGATGGGGTTGAAGACCAAATAGTTTAGTCTTACAATAAAGCTTAGTTGTTTAGGGGTTAAGATGTTTTTAGGTCTAGATAGATGCTTTAAGTTAATAGAGATGAGATATGATATTGATTTATATTCAGAATTTTAGACTCACCAAAATAGGAAAGATGTTTTCTTTATGGAAACAGCAAAATCACTATGAATGTAACATTTATATAGTTTCTGATTGTTTCATGGTTCTTCCTGCAGTATGTAGTTTATTTTATTTATGTATTACAGTATAAATGTATATGTAAAAATGAATCATAATAAAAAACTCTTTTGTGTGAACCCTTTGAGGAGAATACAGTCTGTCTTTTCTTCACATCCTTAATCAGCCATCCTCAGAGCACAGGGTTTTCTTGAAGAATGTAAACTCCTTCTAAACATGAGGCTAATAAATCTGGAGATTTCTCTAGAAATGCCCCTCCCTTCCTCAGCTCTTGAGAAGTGAACTTCTGATTTGAGTCTCCAAAAACTGTTTTATTTCCGTATACCTCTATACCTCGAGACACCCTATTATCTAGAGGTTTGTTGATTTCTAGGGGGCTTCACTTAGAATACTGTCACAATGCCATTACTCTAAAACCGGAAATTGTGTCTGATAGTCTTCATTTGAAAGTGATAGTATATTAGTAGAAAGTGGATCTGGAGTAGGTACATTGTGATAATAGGCACTTCAGTACCTGCTCCCGTTAGTTGACAACAGGCTTAGGAGGAGCCAGCTCTGTTTGGCAAGAATTGAGCAACGAGGGGATTGTCAAATGAAGGAATGTTTGCCTGGACAGGTAGCTGGTATGTAAAGCCATCTAGCAAGTAGTAGAAGGAATAGTGATTAAAAAGAAGTGAGACATTTATTTAGAATGTTACTACTAATTGATTCAGGGAAACATGAGAGGCGGACGTCAAGGGTATTGATGAGACAATAACAGGTGGGACAATTGAAAACACAGGGCTTAAGATATGCTGAAGGGTGGAGTTGGAGAGAGGAGCTGGAGAGATGGCTCAACAGTTAAGAGATCTTGCTGCTCCTGCAGAGGGCACAGGTTCAGTTCTGAACACTCCCAGTCATCTTATAGATGCTGTCACAGGAGATACTTTAAAAAAAAAAAGATATGCTAAGAAGGAGCTACCAGGCTTGATAGCTATGGGTAATGTAGAGGTTGCTGCCTTATGCAGATTTTAACCAATTAGTAGAAATAATGTTGCTGAACAATGAGAAAACCATAATTATTTTTTTGATAATGAAAACTTCTTTTTTTCTTTTCTTTTAACATGTATCAGTACTTTGTCTGCATGTATGATTGTTTATCATGTGTCTGCCTGGTATATATAAAGGCCAGAAGAATGTATCAGATTTTCAAGGACTGAAGTTACAAGCATTTATGTGCCACCAAGCATGTGTGTGTGTGTGTGGGGGGGGGTGAATTGAATTTGGATGTTCTGGAAGAACAGGCCAGTGCTGTTAACAGCTGAGCCATCTCTCTCCAGCCCCAATTATTTATTGACTGGAGAATATACGTGGCTTTCAGGGACCTCTCTGTGGGAGTCATTCATTCATTGTGACACTAGAATACTTCATTCATTCACTAAACACTGAACAAATAATACATGCATAAAATGGTGAGGTATTTTGTGGAGCAGTAGGGATCCAGAAATGTCCTGCACAGTGTCAGGGGAAGACAGCAGGCTGATGTCGAGCACCATGAAACATCTTAATGAGGAAAGTGGAAAGAACCCACTGCCAGCTACATACAATGCTCAGGTCTAACATTCTCAGTTACAATGAGAAATGAATGCAATAATCTTTTGTGTTTAATAATCCCACTAGAGCTTTTCAAAGATAACTGCGGGGCCTGCATAGCATAGTCCTGTGCACTATGAGTTCAATTCCCACACTGTTCTTCTTGAATGAAGTCTTTTTCTTTAAGAATTATAAGAAATCAATTTTAACAAGAACAGAGCTAATTAGCTGTCATGTGCCTACAGGTTGCCTGTAGGCAAAGTACTATAATACCAGATTCTTAGAAACAAAAGAAAACATTTAGGTGGATCCTTTAAAGTTTACCACTTGGGTCTCATGTATCATGAATAAACAAAACACTAAGTCATTGGACATATGACGGCATCCACTCTTGAGATAACACCAGTCATTCCATTTTCCTGCATCTCACTGAAACCATCAACACTGACCTCGCATCAGCCTGAGAAAGTACACATGGACATTCATCTCACTGCTTCAAAGAACCCATGCCTTCTTTAGCATCTGCTTGATGAGGATCTGTCTGTAGTAGCCCACACAGCAACCAGTTTATCTTCCAGAACTGTGCTTGGTAGACCAAACTACAACCAACCCCTCATCTGATTACTCAACAGACAGCAGGAATCACAATCAGAAATACCACATATAAAACAGATCTTTGATAATTCTGCTTCTTTTTCCATCACTATAGTGTGTATTTCTTTTCTTGAAGATCAATCATGACATGTGAAAATGTATATAAGCTCCCATTTCTGATGGAAATCCATAAAGAAACAAAGGCAACTAGCAGAACAGTTATATTTCGCCAGAACAATATCTGTGCTCAAGTGGGAGACATATTTTTGTTAAGATAGAAGGAAAAATAAGTTTTCTGTACTCAAGTAATTCTTAAATAATTTCCTGAATGAACAAAAATGTGATCCTGTCAAAACAAATAAAGTTCCTTTAAAGAAAGGTTTGAGCAAACACACGAGCAATTAGGACCAGAAACAGCCTGCACTACAGCAGTTATCAGCTGGGTTGCATAGCATATGTAAAAACCTAATCCTTAAAACCTCATTTCCTTCTTTATGGATACGTCAATGAAGGTGAGAAGCTAATCCAATTATTCTAATTATACTTTTTAAATTAAGCTCTTTTGATTTACTTAGGCTAGGGCAGATAACTAGAAAGTTATAACTATGACAAATATGAATTCAGTTTATGAATACAGACGAATAATCACTCACACAGCAGTGCAGGAAATAATGTTTCAATTTGTCTGAAACTGAGCATTCAGTTGTCTGGAGTTTATTAGATTCAGGAGTTCTAGGAAGGGGCTTGATATAACAAGCACCATTCATCTGACATAATGTGTTGAGCATTGGGTTTCCTAGCTTATGTAATGAAATTATGATATTGACCTTTCTCATTTACAAATTAACAGGATGAGTCTTGTTTTATAAGGTTACATGATCACAGCTTGACTTATGTCTCAAAATTGTGGTTAAAGAAGTAGTTATTTTTTAAAAGTGTGAGTAAACCCTCATCTTCCGCATATTCTGACAGATACTTTAAGTTGAAAGAAAACCACCCACATCACACCTCAATGATACAAGTCAAAATATAGGATCTTAACTCAAGCTGATGGGGGAAATACAGGCTTGCATTTCCTAGCAACCTTATATAATCTTGGATACTGGTCTTCTTATGGCTCTAATCCTCTGAAAAACGAAGAGTGCAAGTAACACCTTGAAACTTTCAATGACATATATTTACCATTGCATTAATATCTTCTGAAAAATGAGCAAAAAATGTTCTGTAAGGAGATTTTTAAAATTCGGTATAAGACAGCCATTATAAACAAAACCATTTGTGAGTAACAATTAGGACCTTGACATGAGGAGTAGATTCAATAATCTACCTTTTGTTCTATCCTCCCTCTATATTTCCATATCTTCTTTTCTTTCTTTCAGCTCCTATCTCTTTACCTATGAAAGAAAGATAAAGAAAAAGAGATACATCCCTGAGTCAAACCTAGCTTCCTATCTGTAACAGACCAATAATACTTATAACCACCTCCCGATGAAAACAAGCATCTGTAGGCCAAGAGAGTAAACAGAAACCTAGCCAAGCTCCCTTAGAGGAAACGGGATGTCATCCTCTTAAGGTTTCTTCAGGCTGATTTAATGCAAATAATTATTTTTTAATTCAATGATATTGAATTTTGTATATTGATGCAACTCATGCTCAAGTCAAAAACTATTCTAATATTATCACAAGAATATATATTCTAAGTCTAATTGATAGATGTGATTCTATAGATACAGGAGGTAAAATGGTTAAATAAGGTCTTCAAAAACCTCAGAGACCTACAGAATATGGCATTTACAGATGTTTTTATTATTCTACAGATTCTTTGACAACAAAGACGATAAACTCCTGGCAACACCCAGCCTGCCTCAAAGAAGATGATGAGCATCAAAGAACCTCCTTATGGAGTTGGACTCAAATGTGGTAAACCAGCCATTGGACAAAAGGTCCTCGTTTCAGCAGCAGACAGAATTCTGCCTAAAAATGGGCAAGTTTAGATGTAAGCAGAGTTGATGGCTGAATTCTGCCAAGACAGGGTAAGCAAGTCCTCAATAGTTCCTGTCTTGCTGATATGTCCATATTGGGCTGGAAGGCCAGAGATGATGCTCCAACTTTGTAGAAATTGTTGAGTGACTGTTCCCAATTGGTCTAGCATTTAAGACTATCCCACACAGGACTCCTATTAAACCTGGAATTTCTCAACATTTAGAAAATAGACCACAAATACTATTCCTGGCATGCTTAACCATTTTCCTCAACTTTGGGGGGAGGGCTTTAAAAGTATTATTCTCTATAAAGCAACCTGAAGAAACCTTAAGAGAATGGCATTCCATTTCCTCTAAGGGGGGTTGGGTAGGTTTCTGTTTACTCTCTTGGACTATAGATGTTTCTTTTCATCAGGAGTTGGTTATATGTTATTATTGGTCTTATACACAGAGAAAACTAGGTTGGACTCACGGCTGTCTCTCTGTTCCTTTACCTTTCTTTTGTAGGTAAGGAGACAGGAACTGAAAAGAAAGAAAGGGGGATATAGAAATATAGAGGGAGGACAGAACAAAAGGTAGATTATTGAATCTATTTCTCAACTCAAGGCCTTCATTGTTACTCATAAATAAGGTTATTTTTAATTCATTGGTATAGAAGTTTGTATATTGATGAAAATCATGGTCATGTCAAATACTAGTATAATTTTATCACAAGAATATATATCCTAGGTCTAACAGATAGATATGATTCTATAGATACACAAGGTAAAATGGTTAAATAAGGTCTTCAAAGGCCTCAGAGACCTACAGAATAGGGCATTTAGAGATGTTTTTATTATTCCAAAGATTCTTTGACAAGACAAGTTAACTCCTAGCAACACCCAGCCTACCTCAAAGAAGATGATGAGTATCAAAGAACCTCCTTATGGAGATGGCTTCAAATGTGTCAAACAAGCCACTGGACAAAAGGTGCTCATTTCAGCGGCAGACAGAATTCTGCCTAAAAATGGGCAAGCTTGGATGTAGGCAGAGTCATTGGCTAAACTCTGCCAAGACAGGGTAAGCAAGTCCTCAATAGTTCCTGCTTCACTGATATGTCCATCAGATATATTGGGCCAGAAGGCTGAAGATGATGCTCCAACATTAAAGAGAGTTTTGGGTGACTACTCAGGCAGCAAACTGTCTCTGTCATTTTTTTTTTCATTTTGGAAGCTGCTAACCTATACTTCCAGTTCACTCAAGTATTTAAATTTTATCCCTTCTCAAGTCTCTGATGGGGTTGAAGACCAGATAATTTAGTCTTACAATTAAGCTTAGTTGGTTAGGGGTTAAGATGTTTTTAGATCAAGATGTTTTAAGTTAATAGAGATGACATATGATAGATATTAATCTCCATTCAGAAATTTAGACCCAACAAGATAAGAAAGACGTTTACATCAAGTTTGCCAAATAAAAATGGCTAAATCACTATGAATGTAACATTTATATAATTACTGATTGTCTCGTATTTCTTCCTGCTGTATGAGTTTATTTTACTCATGTGTAATAATATAAATGTGTATGTTAAAAAAGAAACATAATAAAAAAAATTTAAAAATAAACAAAACCATTATTCTTGTTTTCATAAGTCAGGTATTTTTTACTAATTTGATGAATTTGTTGAATATTTATATCTAAATCAAGGGACTACATGTGCTATTAATTTTAAACTGGTTACTAGAATGGAAAAGTAACTGCATTTCCAACCTGATATTTCTTTCTGTTTATTTGAGACAGAGTTTCTCTGTGTAACCTTGGCTGTCCTGGAATCACTTTGTAGACCAGGCTAGCCTTGAACTCACAGTGATATGCCTACCTCTGCCTTAACAAGTGCTAAGATTACAGGCATGCATTACTGTGCCCGGTTCCAAGTTGATTTTTTTCTTTTTAAATTTTTTCTTTTATTCTTTTTAATTTGCTCACTTTATATCCCAATTGTAGCCCCCTCTTTCATCACCTCCCAATCTCACTCCCCTCATACCACCTCCCCCTCCCTTGCCTCATCCTCAGAAAGGGGAGCCCTTTTCCCCTAACATCTAACCTGAGACTATCAAGTGTTTGTCTTCTTGTGCTATGGCCTGGCAAGGCCACCGGGCCAAGAAGAAGTGATCATCATTAGGGGTCCAGAGTCCATGTCAGAAGTAGCCCCTACTCCCCATATTGTGGGACCCACAAGGAAACCGTGCTGCTTATCTACTATATCTGAGCAGAGGCCTAGGTCCTCAGCATGCATGGTCCTTGTTTGGTGCATCAGCAGCACCCCCAGCCACCCAGATTTGTTGGCTTCACTCATCTCCTTGTGGAGCTCCTGACCCCTCCAGGGCCCTCTATTCCCTTACTCTTCCATAAGACTCCTTGTGCTCCAACCTGGAGTTCGGCTGTGTGTCTCAGCATACGCTTGCATCTCCTGCTGCGTGGACTCCACTCAACTTGAATTTTTTTTTTAAAGATAGGCTTCACTAAGCAACACCTGTCTTAGAACTCACTATGTAAGTCAGGCTGGCCTTAGACTCACAAGACCCACCTGCTTGTGCCTTTTCAGAATTGGAGTTAAAAGTGTGAGCCACTACAAGTTGGTTTCCAGCAACATTTGTAAAAGGAACCTACTCCTTTAAAAATTAAATTCTATAGCCTTCCTTAACAATCCCGTTACAAACTAGTAATGATGGCTCAAACCATTTTACCCCACTTGTATATATTGTTTAATTTATACCCTGTCTATTCAAGGTAGTAAGTAGGTCAATAATTTGGATAAGCCTTTCTAGATGGACTCAGTGATACATTTTATTTGTATATGTGAAAGATATACTCTGTCTAGGAGTCACCTTATAAAATATAAAGGCTGCTTGTGGTGGTGCATGATGCAATCTCAGCACTTGGAGACATATAGGCAAAAGAATCAAGGTCAGCTTCAGCTACATTAGAAATTGGAGGACAGCCTGGACTACATGAGACGCTCTCTCAAAAACATCAGAACAAAAGAAGTAAGGGGAATCACTTCTTCCCTAAACACTGGCCTACATTTTCTAAATTCAACAGGAAAATTACCTCTGCTCCTTTTTTTCCCCAAAAACATACTTTATTTAGGGTTCTTTTTTTCCTTTTTTATTATTAATTTATTCAAATTACATCTCAGTTGTTAGCCCATCCCTTGTATCCTCCCATTCCTCCCTCCCACCCACTTCCCCCCTATTCCCCTCCCCTATGTCTGTGACTGAGGGGGACCTCCTCCCCCTGTATATGTACCTCTGCTCCTTTAGAGACATACAATGGCTTGTTTTCTTCAGAAGTTTACTAGTGTTATCAATAATTTACTGGGAGAACTTTGTCTAATAAACAGACACTAAGTGACCCGAGATACGTGCTGGTTAATTTCCTAATATGTATTCATGTTGTCCATTGCCACACACCATGACAGTTCTCCTTTTGTTAAACACTAAATAAGAACTGGACAAGTTTACTATGAAACTGTGTAACCCTCAAATGACATCCTTTCAAATGTCAGAAACTCTTCACCAATTGGTATTCACAGATACAGAGCAATGGTCTATTTTCTGTCTCTTACATGGACTCTAAACTATTTGTTTATAGAGAAATCTATAATTAATGAAGGACCTAATTTTCCAACCTGCGACACTGGATCCACTCGGATCCTTGCACTTACAATGGAAATGATGGTTCACTTCACTATGAACTCTGATGGTACTATTGAAGCCATATTACTTATCTTTATTTAATACTGATTTGTCGTTTTTGCTTATTTATGGGGGGGGGTACAAACACATGCTGGGTGTGCATGTGTCAGTCAGAGGTCAACTTGTGATTTTAGTTCTTTTTCTACCATATTAGTTTCACAGATTTCCCTCTGGATGTCAAGTTTAGGGGCTGGCTCCTTTAACTACTGAGCCATCTTGATGGCTCTATGTCATAACTTTTTATTATGTGCATACTATATTAGGAAGTCGAGGAGGAGGCACTGTACAGCTGTTTGGAGGTTTCCTTGCTTCTTACAGTCTTCTGTCTTGATGAATAATTTAAATAGTAATTTACTTTATGTTTCTCATATTACTTTGGTTAAAAAATGAGATAGTGTGAGTTCCTACATCAAGCAAAATACAAAGCTATGAAAATAGTTTAAGATCAGCACTTCTTTGTTTCATTTCCAAGGAAGTTGATCATTTTCACTCTGTTTCATTCTATTAGAATGTTTTTGCTTTATTTGATTCAATAATTGGGGTATAATGAGAAACAGAATCAAGCTGTGAAAATGTTCATGAGAAAATCTCACTGAGACTATTTATTTAAATGTGACACCAAGTTTACCAGTGAAGTCTAACCTTTATCTCTTTAGTCCTTGGGAAGAATAAAGCACAATTCTCAATGAAATTCTAATCTGTATATTTACCAAATTTTACTTCTCTTTAGAGGAGATGACATGAATCTACAGAAAAAATTAAATGTCTAAATATATGAAATGAAGTTTTCATTTACATGAAGTCTTATTCAAGTGTATATGAGAAACATAACAAGAAAAATTTCATATTAGGAAAGTTGTAATGTATGAATTCCTAATGGCATTCCCCTTTTTTCTATGGGCCTAGTATTGAATGAATCACCCTGAGCCCGGACCAAATCAGATCAATTGTTCCTTTAATTTCATTTTTTCCCTATGAAATGGATCCTTTTCAGATACAAGTACAGTGATAGGTAATAACAGGTAAAATAACAAACCAAAAGACCTCCAGTTAACAATGAATGACTATACCATGTCAGGAAGTCAATGTATAGTTCCATACTCTTATTGAGTGACAAGATGAGTTTACAATATGCTTCCACTATCATTTTAATACAAACTGTTCAGCATAAAAAATTAGCTTATTAAACAATGTCTCTTAAAAAGCATCTGAAATTAATCACAGAAGTCAGCAATAGATTTTTAGATCAAATAAAGTGTGTTTCCGTGAGAGGGGAATAACATGAAAATCAGATGAAGTGACACATGTGACTTGGGGAGAGGCATTTTGATTCTGCTCAAAAGAGGCTTGTAAACACTAAAAGCAACAAGAGCCTCCTTAGTCATCCCATTGCTAATTGTTTCTAATCTGTTCTGCAATAAAAATCTTGGTGTGCTAATGGAAAATCATTAAGAAGGAGGGAAAAGCTTAAGGCAAGCTTCCATTCTCTCTGGGTCCAAAGAGGCATCAACTGTGCTTGGGAGACGGTGGTGCCTGCCGGGAGGCTGCCGGGTGCTCTTCACCAGCAACCAGGCAACAGAAGAGTTGGGATGATCCTGTGCTCCAGAGTGCTCTACATTTAGCTATTTCTATTTTTATAATCTGGTCCAAAGGTTTTTCTGGGTTTGTAAACGACCTGTGCTTTGGAAGGAGTAGCAGATTGGATAAGATTAATCCCTCTCCATCCCCAAAGGCTAGATTCTGGGCTAATGGAGAGGAAAACATCAGCATAAGCTATTCAAGAGTACAATTACCTCAACTGGATTTCTCTTGGAGTTTTGTGTTGTGCAACATGGTGTTCAGGGCAGGAATTAATTTTCCAGATTACACTTTGTTTATGATAAAATATTTTCTGATTTCCTCAGTGAGGAAACAGCAATTTAGAATTATGGTAAGGCTAAGCCAGCCTAGAAGTAAAATGTTTCTACAGTCACAAATCACATTTTTCCACCCACTAGTTGCTTTTAATCAATCCTGAGCTCAATGGCTTAACAAAACCCACAAAGTAGTTAACAATATTTGGTTGATTTATACACATATCATTGTAATGTATCTACTAAATTTCCAGGAAAGAAAAATCTACAAAGTAGCTGAGTCATAACAGAGTGCACAGTATGTCCTCACCAAAAACTAGAATGCCTGTTTCTAAATTCAAATTGTGCATAAAGACATCCACTAAAGTTTTGAGAATGGCAGTATATTAAATACCAAATGGGTTATCCCTAACGACTTACCTTTACCCATCCAATAAGAAAGCATATAATAAATGCATAGACACGTGGGGTAGACAATCTCATCAACAAACATTCCAATATATGTCTTTAATTAGAATAGAAGAGATTACTTTGGATCACCTAGATAAAGCCAAAATACAATTTCTAAAATAAAGTATGCTTGACGTAGGCTGTATTTTCAAGTCTTCATTAAATATCATTCCAGAGTCACAGTGGGAAGCTCCATAGGATGTCCCACAGCACTTTTTCTGTGATTGACTTTACTCTTGGGATAGTCTTTGTCCCATTTGATTATCTATTAATCTAATTAAGATCTTACTTAACACAACCCCAAGACTACAGCATCTTTTTAAATAGTGCTATTGTTTAATAAATAAGAGTATGGTTGTTCAGTATCCCATTTTGGCGCAACAATAAAATCTCTCAGTTGGTAAATTCCTGAGGAAGTAGCAACTAGAAAAAAAATCTGTACAATTGATGCACAGAAGTATGAAGACTGCAATGGCATGGCATCCTCTGTACAGAGTGAGACAAAACATCAGCTAACACAGGTCACTGGAAACAGCAATCTCAAAGCCTTCCTTTTTTGTTGGTCAGGATCCTCAAAACGTCAAAGATATTCGAAATTATTTGTAAGGCCTAAAATGTTATATATTTGATATCTGCGCATGTCTCCTAAAGACATATCGAATTTATGTGATTTTAAGAGATGTGGCTGAACAAAGAAAGAAATGAAGTTTGACTGAGAAACAAAAAAAATTTAGAGAGACCAGTAGTTCATTGATCTTCAAATATTAATGTATGTGGTGGGTTAACAGAAATAACTAGAAGAAATAAAAGTATTCACAGATGGCTAGTTACAGAACATTTGGCACTTAGGAAATGTCAGGAGGGTTTCCAACAAAGGGCCAAGAGGGAAAAAACCCTCCTTTTAAAAGAAAAAGTGGAAGAAGGACCAAGAAATGTGGAAACAAAGTAAAAAAGAAAAGAAAGGAAGAAAAGAAGGAAGAAAGGAAGGAAGGAAGGAAAGCTAGACAGCCAATAATGTCCTAGCTCTTACGATTCCAAACAATTATTGAGCTGCTATGTAGTTAAGCTAGTTACAATCTACCCACTCTTTCTCAACCTTGTAAATTACTGCAATTATTCCTGTCTGGTACCTGTTTCAATATAAACAGGAAAAAAACCCAAATATCATAAACACTTAGAAGCTGTGTCTCTATAACATACTCTCCTAGTTTTATTTTATTTTATTGATTTATTCATATCACATCTCAGTGGTTATCCCCTCCCTTGTATCCTCCCATTCCTCCCTCCCTCCCATTTTCCCCTTACTCCCCTCCCCTATGACTGTGACTGAGGGAGACCTCCTCCCCCTGTATATGCTCATAGGGTATCAAGTCTCTTCTTGGTAGCCTGCTATCCTTCCTCTGAGTGCCACCAGGTCTCCCCATTCAGGGGCACCAGCCAAGGACAATACAGGCTGTAAACTTCAAACCCCTACCCAGATCTAGCCAATGGACAGGACATTCTCTACAGTTGAGTGGAGAGTGGGGTCTGACTTTCACACGTACTCTGGTGCCTCATATTTGACTCCCCTAGTTTTCAATTGCAAATATACAAGCACAGAACATACTGTAGTTAATGGACACACATAGATTCTAGGCAGAGGGTTGGTTAAGATGCCTATTTATGAAGAATCTGCAGCAGGCTATTACTTGGCAGTGGATTGTGTTTCAATATTCCTCAAATGTTCACTGGAGCCAGCTTAGTTAGGATGGGCTATTATTCAACTACTGAAAACAGAAGGCCTCTACTTGCACGTAAAATAGGAGACAACATTATATGTTTGACTACTTTTTAAACAGGCATTGAGGTAAGACGGGGCTGCTGCTCAAAATGTTAAGAAAGAAAGAAAGAAAGAAAGAAAGAAAGAAAGAAAGAAAGAAAGAAAGAAATGGTACTCTATTGTGAGATCAAGAGTCTGCAAATGAATACTATGAACTGAATTTGTGCTGATGTGGGACTAGAAGTTACATAATCATCTGTTTTCCTGGTAATTAGGATAAAAGGGGTCCACGTTTCCAAGTTCTTACTTTAACATCCATTCCTATTTTTAAGTTGTTGAGATAGAGAATTTTTGTCTCATGATATTGGCGTAACTCCCATCTTTCTTAGCTATTCACATTTTGCAATTATGATGTTCAAAACCTGGAAGGCAGCAGTCTATATCCTCTCAGGACTGTTCAGCAAAACCACAGAGTCTCTTCTTAACTTTTACATATGGCTTTCCTGATTGTTTCATAACTGTCCATGTGTTTTGGGGAATAAAAGGAAAAAAAGCTTGGGGTGATATATCATCACATAAACCTAATTAATAAGGATCCAACATCTAAGAGTGTTTCATCTTAGCATTACTGGCTATCACATTTGGATTCCTGAAAGGAAAGCTTTATTTTTGTTAGAATCTAGCCACATTCAGTGTTCTGCTAATGAAAAAATTGGTGAAAACGGTATATTCTCCATAGGTATGATCTGAAAATTGTGTAATTAGAAAATATTTGAAGAAGTATTTTTAGAAAGAAATATTAACATAAAGTGGAGAAGACAGACTATGGGGAAATGTACCAAAAAGAATATTCCTTGCTATCAGAAGATTGGGCATCAAAGTCCATATTCTGACCTTTCCTCTTCCAATCTAGTCATTTATGCCCTCTAGGAAACATGCCTCAGAATACTAGTGTATGCACTGGTAAAGACACAGTGATAATCTCTTGACTGTTTAATCTTGCAAGGTAGTGCTAGCACTCAAATATGGAACTCAATGAGGGAACACAATAAATCTTACAGTCTTAGTTATATGCTAGTATTATACATGAACAGGTATAGAGGCATGTATAATTGCAAGAAAAAGATGATGGTTAACTGTTCTGTTTCTTAATAGTTTATTTGCTGATTCAAGTGCTTGCTTTAGACAGGGCTATCATTCACATGTTGCCACAAACATTTCCTTTTTTAACAAAACCGAAATGAATAAATGAAAAACCACATAAACTCTAACTCCAAGTAGATAATCATTAAAAATATAACTTAAGAGAATATTTGACAACACGAAGTAATATAATTTGAAGACAGCAACTTTCAAACATGGTATGGATACAGTAATCACATATCTACATGTATATATAAAACTATTCATACTATATAATACAGGTGTGTGTGTGTGTGTAGCTATGAGAGAAAGAGAAAAACAGGGAGGCATGTTTGAAACAATTTGTGTTCAACATCCATAATACAGCCATTTCAATAAATAACCAGAGAGAATTATCAAAACTGAGTTTCTTCTTCAGAGCAGAGCTTTCTTCATACCTGACTTTTCATGAAGCATTCGATTTCTGGTGTGGATTTCAGCTTTGAAATTGTTCCCATCAATCTTTTTGCCATGCAATGGTAGCCTGTGCCCTCTGCATGGGAAACCCTGCCCTGCTCTCCCTTCAGTAAGTTTACAAATAAGAGTGCAGATCAGGGTCTCCCAACAGCAGCAGTTTCAGCATTCCAATCCAGATTTTTCTCTTGTCAGTTGTGATTTTATATGGGAAATTGATGACACTTGTGACCTTTTCTTTTCAAATTGTTTGTGTCAGTGATGGACTCTGGCAGATGGAGATATATTGTTGCAATGTGGATCACTTTGCCTCTGCAAATGATTCTACTTTGGGACGTAAAACAAAATAGATTTACAAGATATGTTTCTAATAGTTTTTGCAGAATAATATACTGCTACATATTGGCTTGAGGTCAATATGTTATCCTATGAACTGAAACAGTAAATAGTAATATCAAACATTTACCAGCTCAATGTATATAGCATGGCAAAGTGCTGTGCTTGTACTAGCTCCTTGGATGCTCTTAACAATCCAATACGTTATTTACTATTACTGTCTACATCTTATATATGAAGCATTTCAGCCAGGATTCAAATTCCTATAATCTAGCAGATCCCTCTTAATTACAACTGACATTTTGAATGCAAATAGCATGCATCGTTTATGAATTATGCTGCTTCATACTAAACCCCAGGACATGAAGATTGTTGCCATAGGATAAGCCAGAAGGTTATTGTGTTCTATTTCAGACATAAAAACAATGACTTCACTGGTGACTATTTTAATTTTGATAGGCAAATGTGCAGTAGCCAGTAGTCTATATAGATCTGGCTTTCAGAAAGGAAGTTACCTATCAATGAAGTCACATGAATAGATTTACTAACGGAGAAGGGATACAGAAAAGACAAGACAAATATTGAAACTGGAAAAAAAAAACATCAAATGCTTAAGAAAGGAAAGAAGGGCAAATGAGTAAGAAAGAAAACCAGTGGTACAGAGTAGAGAGAAAGTAGCATCAAGGAAATTAAAAGAAGCCATGGTTCCATGAACAAAGGTGACCAACAGAGTCCAATACTGCAGATGAGAAAAAAGGTAAGTACTGAAAGGCATGTAGATATTAATTGGCAATCACTTAAGACCTTAACAAGAGGAATGTAAGGATATTCCTAAGGGCAGAGGATATAATAAAGAAGGTTAAGAATTAAGAAATGGATGAAAAATGAAGAAAACAAGGGTAAGTTTGGTTTTTCTGTCAAAGACAAAGAGAAAAATATACAGTTGGAGATGGGAAAACAGAATCCCAGGTGAAGTATTTTAGGATAGAGTCTAAAGAGGAACAATATACAAGTCCCCCTGAAAGCTCAGTAAAATGTATCTTTCTCCACAGAATATTGAGAAGAGACAGAATCAGTGGAAATACAGAAGGTATATCCCTGAAAAAAAAAAAAAAAAAAAACAGGGCCTTTTACGTAGAAGAGACTGGTGAGCAATAAATGGCCTCTTACAATGCTGATAATTCTTTGATAAAGGGGGGAAATCTTTTTTTAGCATATAGATTTATATTATTACACATAAATAAAATAAACTGCATACAAAAGGAGAACAACAAAACAATCAGTAATTATGTAAATGTCACATTCACAGTGATTTGGCTATTTGTATTTGGCAGGCTTGAAGAAAACATCTTTCATATCTTGGTGAGTCCAAAATTCTGAATGTGAATCAATATCTATCATATCTCATCTCTATCAACTTAAATCATCTATCTAGACCTAAAAACATCTTACCCCTAAACAACTAAGCTTAATTAAAAAAGACTAAACTCTCTGATCTTCAACCTCATCAGAGACTCAAGAAGGAATAAAATTAATTACCTGAGTGAACCGGATGCTCAAGTTTGCAGCATCCCAAATGAGAAAATGACAGAGACCGTTTGTTGCCTGAGCAGTCACGCGAAATCTTAAGAGGTATTGTAGAGATCTGGAAATCTAGTAAGAGAGTGCACACCTGTAGGCCTAGGATGATTCAGTTTAATACAAAACAAACAGGGGAATAGAGATCTAGTTTGTTTCGTACAATCGCTAAGCTCTTTGCCTATCCTGATATTTTTATTCTCTCTCTCTCTCTCTCTCTCTCTCTCTCTCTCTCTCTCTCTCTCTCTCTCTCTCTCTCTCTCTCTCTCTCTCTCTCTCTCTCTCTCTCTCTCTCTCTCTCTCTGTCTCATTAATATTTCAACTTTGTAGCCTGGCCTGGAGCTCAATAGGGATCCCAAGCTGTCATCAAACTTGTGATACTGCTCCCTCCATCCTGTGAATGATGACATTATAATCCTGATCCATTGTATCTGCTATCATTTTTTTTTTTTTTGCTTCAGACAAGGTCTCCAGTAGCTCAGGCTATCCTTGAATGTGCAGAATGATCTTGAACTTCTATTTCTCCTACTTCCATGTGGCTTCTGAGTGCTATGATTACAATCATGCACTACTACCACAACACTTTTTTATTTTCTTTATTTATACTTAGTGTGTATGACTGTACAAGCACATGGGGTCCAGAGGACAACTACTGATGTTCCTCAAGAGCTATGCACTACGTATTTTGGGGTTTCTCATTGGCCTAGAACTCATCAAGTAGGCTAGGCTGGCTGTCCAGCAAACCCCAAAAATCCACTGTCTCTACCTGCCCAATGCTAGGATTTTTAAGTGCACTCTGCCCCTACTCCATGCCTGGCCCTTTAAAAGTAGTTTCTGGGGATCAACTCTCAGGTCTTGTGCTTACAAGGCAAATGTACTTTACTGACTAAGCTATCTCTGCAGCCCACACATGCGTCTTATTCAACAACCACTTCCTTCCCTAGTTTGCCTGTCTAGTTCTGAAGGCTAAGAATAAAGCATAAATCTTTTTGCATGAAAATGGCATGCAATCTGCCGGTTATGTTGGTAAGCATATAGTGGAAACAGGCCTCTTTTTTTCTTTTAGCAGTGTGAATTTGAGCTTCCTCCCTCACTCCTGTCCTTATCTTTATATTCCTCTTCTTCTCCCTAAAATACTTTAGGATTTTCTCCTGTATGCAGAAAAAAATAACAGCACAATTTACATTTTGGCGCTTTGTCAAAGAGGCTTCCAGGTGCTAGATATAAGCAGAAGATCTTGTGTTTTTTCTTTAGATCTAAATAGTCTGAATCTCAGTATTGCTCATGGGAACTGTTTCAAAGGCTGAAGTGTCAGAATCAGAAAGGAAAGAAATGTGTGGGTGGGAAGTTCTACATGCAAACTTGTCATACTCTTCTTTCATTTTCAGACCTGAATATGCATGGATGCAGAAATTATAGCTTATTCCCAAGTTTTTATTGTCAGCATCAATTCTAACAGAAATGTCACGAAAATAAGGTTGGTATATTTAGGTGAAAATGTTCAAGAGACTTGATGGTTCACTTAAGTATCTCTCTCTCTCTCTCTCTCTCTCTCTCTCTCTCTCTCTCTCTCTCTCTCTCTCTCTCTCTCTCTCTCTCTCTCTCTCTCTCTCTCTCTCTCTGTGTGTGTGTGTGTGTGTGTGTGTGTGTGTGTGTGTGTGTACTTTTTGTTCCTGGTTATAAAGTACAGAATAAAATCTTATTTATTTAATTTCACTATGAGATTTACAATCATTTAAAAATGGTATAGGGAGAAAGTTTTTGAACATACTAACACTAAAGAAACTTTGACATGGTTTGTACAACAAATTAAAAAGATGCATGCATAAAGATCTTTGCTCCAGACTGGTTTATAGGGACAGTAATGAAGACAACAATTAATTCATCAAGCGGACTGGCTAGGCAAATTTCAGTCTATATACACAACAGAATACTTTTAATTTGTAACAAGCTACAACATAAATGTAAATGTGTTGACATATAAAATGTGAATAAGGTTTGGAGGAAAAGAGCAAGTTCCCAAACCTCACCTAGACAGATGCACTCCAACACGTGTTATGGATGCTTGGCTCCATTATGTATCACTTTGTTCCTATATGTACATACCTATAATAAATTTTAATTTATAAACCAAGCACAAGAGATTAACAGCAACAATAATGGAATAATTATAACCATATCCTATAATAAGTGTTGCATCAAACCTATGTATTTTTCCATAAATTTTCTTTTAAATTCAGAGTTCAGTTGATTGAGTGTAAAAAAAAAAATCAAAGAAAATAAGAACTTAGGTGAGGGTTCTTATAAAGGACTATCATAATAGTACAGAAATACATATATGTGTTTACCCACAACACACACACACACACATAACATATAGATAACATACAGTAAAATCTCTGGATGGTGGGTTTAGAGCCATATTTTACTTCATTCTTCTATAAACTATAAACTTAAAACCAAACGTAAAAAAGAAGTACCTGAATTTGCAAACTAGCACGAGAGAATATGACACAAGAGTTAAGGCCATCCTATACTATATACTGTGGCTCTGACTCTCACAAGAAAAAAATACATGCAAGAAAAAAAGGACCTGTGCAAAAAGGTTTTGTGAATCCTCAAATAACTGAGCTTTACTTATAAACACTTGCGATACTATATCCGATCACCCCAAAGACACACAAAACAAGAGTTAATATAAGTTGAACTTCTCTGTGAAACAAATGTGACTACCTATTTAAAAATACTTTATAAGACTATGCCTTTTCATCATTCTTATTTTAGTGATAGGTGAGTTGTGTGTGTTGTGTATGCATAAACAGAATACAAGATTCATCACACATCTTTAGTTACAGCACATGGGATATCAATACCAACCTCCGAGAGGGTGTTAGAAAGGTATACCTTCTTTATAGAGCACATAACTTACTTATAAAGGTACACTTGATGCTTAGCAGTACTTCTGATCAGTAGTTGATTATGCTATCGATCTTTAATATAAATGAGACATGTGGTGTTCTAGAAGCCATGTGAAAACAATGATTTAAGGACAAAAGAGTGCTGGCCTGCCATCTTGTCTATGGGAGCAAGTACAGGCACCAGATATTAGATTTAGAAAAGTAACAATAATGTGTGACCTTCAAACAAGCAACTGACAAGGATGGTGTGGTGGTGGTGGGGGGACTTGAATAGAAGAGAGTGGGATGATATGAAGTAAAAACAAGTGGTATATATTTCTCTGAAAGGTTTTCCTGCACAAATGGAGTGTAGACCTGGTGATGTGTGCAATAAACTGAACAATTTTGTTTTGTAAATAGGAGCAACTAATATTGGTGTATGATAATGGGGGGAATGGAATGATAGAGAAGCAAATTTGATGAGACTGAGATGATCGGAACAATTTCTGAACTGATAAAATGGAGTTGAATCTCGGGCAGCAATGGAAAGGCTCACATTATATAGGAAAAAGGACATAGATCCAGAAGACAAAACAAGACAGAGCATGAGGACAGAAATATCAGTGGGCAACTAGCTACGGAGAGGTGACCAAGGTACCCAGACATTCTGGCCATCACTGTCTCATACACAGTTGATTTTATATTCTGTGGTTCCCACCATTATGAATCTCCCCAGCTCCTCCTTAAATCCACATCTGTGGGAACTCTACACCTGTCATGTTGCTGCTGGAAAGCAAATCTATGCATGAGAGAAGCAAGGAAATGCTCAGTACTTAAAGAGAAATAAAATAAGCATAAAATAAAATAAAGAGAAATAAAATAAGCATAAAATAAGCAACAGTCATTTACCTGTAGAATTTAGCATAATAATAGGAAAAGAAGAAGGAACGAGGAGGAATTAGAGGCTAGGGGGGATGACTGAGCTCTTAGTAGGTGGCAGGCACTGTTCTAAGGTCTTTTTCCATATGGGAACATGCATAAAGCCCTCCACCCTATGAACAGTTTCCTTTATTTGCCCTATCAATGGTAACAGCTACTGTAGTAACACCAGCATATATTCAGAGTTGCCACAGATGTGGATTTAACTAGGACTGGCTGTGGATTCATGATGGTGAGAGACAGGCAAAATGGAATCAGTGGTGCATGCAAGTGACATTCTGGGTTCTGGGCCACCTAAGTTATGGGAGAACAGTGAAGATATGGAACTAATAAAGACAGTTTATGATCCATCCCTGTGATGGTAACCATATGAGTATTTGGCAGTATGTGCATCTTTTTTAGAAAATGGAAACCTAAAGATGAGTTCTGAGTGCCACCTACAATAGGTAACTCTACTGTTCTTGTGCCTTTTCATTTTCTTTTTTAGCAATTCAGATTTCTCCAGTGTAATACAGAAAAGAGTTGATGTTTGCTAAAAAGCATTCTTAATTAAAGAGTTTGCTCCAGATGAAAGATAACTATTCTGAGGGAGTAAAAGTGTTTTCAATCTGCAGTGAAATTACGAGATTTGACTAAACATTAGGCAGTAGAAAAAGATATAAAGAAGGAAAAGCTAAAAAAAACCACTTCCCTACATTAAACTTTTTATGATATATTAAATCCTCACCTGCATAGTCCTTTTACTATCAAGTCCACACACTCTGCTAAGCTTAGAACCCTAAGAAAGACTGGGTTAGGACTAAGGTATAGGTTAAGCTTATGATGAGGTTCACTGTTCAGAAGTATGTTTTTAAAAATGGACAACATTAGTCCATTTGGAAAGCACATTAAAATTTCTATTGTAGATCCTTAGTTCTTTCTCCAAACTTCCAATTTACCAATTTACACACACACACACACACACACACACACACACACACACACACACACACACACACACACATGTATATATACTTATAGTTATAAAGGGTACATGGCAACATTATCTGAACTCAAAAATAGATTAGCCTTGTGGGAATAGTCATCATTTCTTTATAAAGAATTCCCATAAATCAGCCAATCATAATTTTAAATAAGTAGGAATATGATCAATATTTTAAAATATGTACAAATTGTGTTCATCTTTTCACAGTGAGCTTTTCATACTTTATTATGTACTGGCTGTTGCATTCATGTACTGATAAGACATCTCTTCAAAACAGAATAGAGGACTAGTGTTGAAATCTTCAATAATGACTCAGGAAATAAAATAGCATTCAAATGAATTATCTCTTGGTGTGGATAATAATACTTTGGCAGGTTTTATGCATTCTTTGTCCCCTCTAGATAATTGATAAGTATCATTTACAAAGATTGTAAGGTCCATACAACAAGAGAAAGGGGAAACCACAATCGTGAGCCTATCACAATGCTCTATTTTGTATATTTCCACAGGATCCTATTTACATTATTTTATTAGTTCTTTGATAATTTCTCATGTTTTGATCATATTCTCTCTCTTTCCCTAATCTTCCTGGATGTCTTTTCCATTCCCATCCAATTGTGTGTGGGAATTTGTTTGTATGAGTGTGTCTGTATGTGTGTCTGTGGGTGTGCGTCTCTCTCTCTCTCCTTCTCTCTCTCTTTCCTCCCCTCGTCCGGTGTGTGTGTGTGTGTGTGTGTGTGTGTGTGTGTGTGTGTGTGTGTGTGTGTGTGCCTGCATGCTTTCCCACCAATGGCAATTGTGGTGCCCAAATATTCTTGAATAAGTGGCCTTCCACTTCCACTGTAGCAAGCTTTACTTATCAGGGGTGATGCTCTTAGAAAAAAACCTGATTCTTCCTTTCCTAGCAGCTAGCAGTTTGCCAATAGCTCCTTGGTTAGCGGTGGGAATTCATGTCCAACTCCCCTCTCCATGCTGGAATGCTGAACAATGTATTTTTAATGCTAAGCCAGTGAGCCATGGAAATTCTGAGCTAATTTAACTTAGAAGAGCTTTCAGTCTATAATGAACAAAGAAGTATACTCAACCAAATACACCTGGGAGCAAAGCACCCACAAGAGATACTTGGCCTTATAAAATGTTTCATTTTAAATGGTCTAAAAATCAATGCCTTTCCATAAGCCACACTTCTTAGTTAATACTAAAGTTTTTCAGAACATTTATTAGAAAAGATATCCTTAGTTCAGTGTTCATTCAACATCAATGGTAGGGACCTAGGTATTTATTGAACATTAGATTTGATAGATAGCCCACAAAATTAATCTTAATGCATTTTAGGGCTAAATAAAATTTAATCTTTGAAGTTCATCAATTAAAGTAACTTGCTCAAGGCCAGCATTATGGAGCTTGTGATGCTTGTGCTGGGTTTCAGGGACTGGGTGGCTCTATATCCTATTTCCTGTAAACCTAAATATATGAAAATCAAAGCTGGTCGTAGCTACCACAAGAGTCACTTCCCCTGGGTACCTCTAGATAACGAGATGGAAGATTTCATGCACTGTCATGTTCACAGTACTGCCAGAAGCTATGCAGTCAAGATAGGTACTAGTCAGTAAGTACGAATAGTTGAACACCATCACAATATCTCTCCATATCATCCTGCAATTAAATGGATGCTAAGACCTCATAGTTACCAAGAGAATTACACAAATCCCTCATTGTCAAGCTTATTTTTACAGGATTAACCCAGGCACCTTAATCTCACTGTTTCTCTAAAATACATTTCTCCTGGAATAGAAATTTTATGATAGATACTGTTGTTTAAAAGTTTTCTTTAACTTCACTGTCTTTTAGAGACTTATAAAAAGGAGTGCATGAAATTATAATATGGCTTTTTCCTAGCTCATTTATGAGAGCGAGCACAGGAAAAAACTGTTTGGGTTTAGCTTTTCAAAAACCCCAAAGATCAGTATATTTGATACACAATAAAATAAAATGTAAAGAAGTAATTAAGCAAAACGAAGTCAAACCCTGTGCTTAGCACTTCCTATCATTTTAGATCACCAAAGCTTAGATGTTTTATCTGCTAACTATTTCTCTGAAGAACTCCCAAGCATACTTTCTTGCCAATGGAAATTCTCAGCAGTTGTGACATGATAAATTCATAAAAGAGACAAGATTCCCATGAATATACCAGAGGCTTACTGACATTTTGTAGTTGCATTACTAAAATCTCCTAACATAGAACTGTGGATGTTTGGGGATAAATTTATTTTAATCCTATCTATGCCTACATATCATATGTAGTCAATTATATCAAGATTTCTTCTGAGAAGTCTCAACTTTCCTATTTCCACTGCACTAAGTTTGGCATGAAACTATAGATTGGATAATTACTAACTAGGAGCAAAAAGCCTCTAAGTACCACAATCACCCACATTAATTCAAATTGCATGAAAAGAGAAATAACAAATGTTTGGAAGACTGCACTATGGGGGAAACTAAACAGGCTCAAGGAAACAAAAACCTGATATTAACAGAGAAGGAAACCATACATTTTCTCTTACATGGAATAATTATAGCTCTGACTGAAGGTCACTTGCTTTGCTTCCTGAACCATTATCCAGAGGCAAGAATACAAACTGAACCCTCATTACATGATGTAATAACTAAGGGCACAGAAAAGTGTATTTACAAGCCTATATAACAAATATTTCCAGTTTAGAAATATCTAGTTATGTACCTTGTAATTTACATACAGCAAGTTGCTGTGTTTTGACACCATTCACGCATTCATTTCTTGTAATGAGTCATAGAACACTGAAATGTGACATTTTCCATTATTCTGTGGGATGAAGAGCGGGACCATTAACTGCAGGCAATCATCTTTTAATGGTCAAAACCAATTATGTCTCTAGTAGAGACCTAATGATACATTTATATAAATAAACCAGATAATTGAAGACAGAAAAAAGTAAAAGGATACTACTGTGAAAGACTTCATATAAATCTATAGCACTGTGCTGACTGAGAGTAGCTAATAGTGGAAGGTCATTTCTTCTAGGTTTGTCTCATCTAAGATGATAGCATGGCTCCAAGGACTAACGAGCAGAGCATATCCATGCTCTCCTCAACATCAGTGCTGTGAATCTTATTTAAAAATCTGCAATGAATGCAAAGTTGAGTCATTAGTTCCTTTAAAAAAAAGACAAGGAACTACAGAAACAAATCAACAGCATTGCTTACTATTTAAGGCAATAGGCAAGATGACAAAAGAAGAGAACTGTTCACATTCCTGAACTCATTCATACACTGAAAGCTGCATTCCTAGATCTCAGTATGTCCGTATTGTCACTGCCAATACAACTGTGTTCAGCTAGTGATTCTCATAAACAGAAAAAAGTCATGTTTAATGAAACAGCATTTTATTCATTCCCTTTTTGGAATAAATGTTAAAGTCTTGGCTTACATGAAATACATAACAAAAACGAGATGGGCAAAAGTACATGCAGCCACAATGAAAAAAAAAATTCATTTGCACTTCCAAATAGCTCTTTACTAAACAGTCATATTTATATTAAATCTTTTCTTACTGTATGAGGGAAGTGATTCATGTCTTCTCAATTATTGGCCTCTCATGCAGTCAAATTTTGTTCTTTTGTTTGCTATGTAATTGTAGAATATGTACTAGGCACTTGATAATGAAATTGATACACAAGAAAATATAAAATAAGCTGCTATTCTCATCTTCAAATAACTTAAAGTATAGTTAATGAAATGACAGTTCTACATGCAAGAATCATTTGGAAGCAAGAGATGTGTAAAAATAGCATCCACATCGTACTCTGAAAGCAAACATACGGTGAGGTGCTGTAATGGTCCTGCAGTCATTTCTGAACATAAAGCATAACAAAAAGCATTACTTGGCACTCTTTATAATTTCTACATTTATAATGAACTAATTAAATCCAAACAAGATAGGAACTTAAAGATACAATCTAACCTCCACTGAATAAACGTGGGCGGTGACTTTACCATTTTGGAAACTCACAAAATGAATGCAGAAAAATTTGGAAGCAAATAATAAAGAAAAACCCCACAAGAAATCCTATCTCACTGGAATTCATAATGTCACCTCAGAAGAAAGTGTTGCTTGTATAGAAATTCATTTAGCATGCGCCGATACAAGAAAACTGTCTAGGGCAAAGCATTAAGCAAACACATGCAATCCCAGTAGCTGGGAGGCAGAGGCAGAAGGATGACGATGAGTTTGAAGCCTTCCATGGCTACAGAGAGACCCCATGGACTTTCTTGCATGCTTTTTGCTCACTTGCCCCTGGTAGGGGTGCCTCTGTCTAGCCAGGCCATGGTGGTAGAAGATGCTCTCAGTCCTGATGCAACTTAATTTGCTGGTGTGGATTTATGGGGTGGGGTTTGCCCTTATCTGAGGAGTAGGGGAGAAGGGTATGGGAAAGAAAGAAGGACAGGGACTGGAAGGAGAGGAGGGAGGGCCTAAAATTGGGATGTAAAGAGAATTAATTAATTAATTAATTAAAATAAATAAAATTTTAAAAGAAAAGAAAAATTAGTTTCAAACAAGCCAACCTTGTCTAGAGGAACACCTTTTCCATCAATTATGTAAGATGGCAAAAATATATCTAATTGCTTTGGGGTCCCTGGAAATATCACAACAATTTGTTTCTAAGAACTATGAAAATGATACCAATCTGTTTCAATATCTTATGGAGTCTGTACACGATTCACAGTTACCGAGAACCAAAGGTAAGCTTGTGTATCTTTCAAGAGAACTACTTAAAAATGCTTTCCTAGACAGCAGAGCTTAAAACAGCATCTCTAAGGAATAAAGTCTTTCCATGTGAACCCACACAATAATAAAAGTGCCACAGATGAAAAATTGCACAGAATTAATTTCAAACTATGCATTTTATTTGTTGTTTCCATAACATTTAGACCTTTTTGGACTGTGCATATACTGAACAGTGCAAATTTTCAAATTAAATGCAGCAGGGTTTTGTGATCACACAGCAAGCAAATGGGCATACTGTGACTTGATATAATGGAAGCAGTATTATTTTTAGTGTATAAACTGTTATATCAAATATCGCATCTTTCATACTATAGCACTGGACAGTCTCTAAACTCCTTCACTAAGAATCTCAAGGTGGGGCAAACTTAGAATGGGAACTCTGTTTAGAGTAGCAAGTTTTCTGTGTCATGCCGTAAACTAAACTCTGAAATGAGATCTTCCCATATATGAAAACATTTATATCAAGGTCTCGAGTGAACTTTTAACCCACCACGGACTCTGTTTCTAGCAGTTCTGCATGGTGCTTCTCAGAAGAGCAACTTCCTCATTATGCAGAGTAAGACATTGCTCCCTGAAGAGATGGTAATGGGTTTGGTGGCCATAATAAAAGCAAATAATGGTTCACTAAAATATCATAGAATACAAACTCTGCACTCCATCTGAATTTGGAGAACATCCTAACAAAAAATGTTATTTTCACTGTCTTCCTGCTACCTTTTTTTTTTTTATTAATTTATTCTTGTTACATCTCAATGTTTATCCCATCCCTTGTATCCTCCCATTCCTCCCGCCCCCCCCATTTTCCCATTATTCCCCTCCCCTATGACTGTTCCTGAGGGGGATTACCTCCCCCCTATATATTCTCATAGGGTATCAAGTCTCTTCTTGGCTACCTGCTGTCCTTCCTCTGAGTGCCACCAGGTCTCCCCCTCCAGGGGACATGGTCAAATGTGAGGCACCAGAGTACGTGAGAAAGTCGTATCACACTCTCCACTCAACTGTGGAGATTATTCTGACCATTGGCTAGATCTGGGAAGGGGTTTAAAGTTTACCTCCTGTATTGTCCTGCTACCTTTTAAGAGCAAAGGTTAATTATAGCATCTAAGAGAGGACAAAAGTTAATGCAAAAGTGATCATGATCTGTGTCAAGCTGTTTTCTGATGCTCCAACCAATGTTTACAAACACAGTGAAGGTGTTAGTTTGGTCACATTTATATTCTCATTTTCAGCCTAGCTCATTTACTGACTGATTCACTGAGAATAGAAATGCTGACAACATGTGAAAGGGGCAATTGTCCTTATAAAATGATAAGGAAACATAATGAAGAAATTTGTGACATAATTAACTAATGTGCCAGAAATGAGCAACTTCCTTTGTGATACTTTCCAGGTTTTTCACAGTGGGCCTTATTTTCATTTCCTCTGACTTGAAAACATGCTAAGACTTTTGAGGTCTATCACAATGAGGGCAGCTATGACATTAAAAAGAAAAACATGCTCAAGTGTCAGATGCTATGTATTGAATAAGATGGTGCTTTAAAATCTCATTTTCATATGACACCTCCCATACAGTGAGCTCTTAATGTTACTAATGCCACTGATGCCTTATTAGAGGTTTTTTTTTTTTCAGATTTACTGTATTTTAGATAGATTTGCTGTTATCAATATACTTAGCAAAGAAAATTCTATACTGTTAAGGAATGACTCAAATTGTGTAAATTACACATATGCTTGAATTAGCTATGCTTAGAAAAAGACTAGACTGTCCGTAAATGAAGCTTAGGTCATTACTCATTGGTGCATAGTAATATTTCAGGAGATATAAATAAAACACAATCACACATGAGCAGTAAGAGCAAGGAAAAAAGCAAACCAAGTCACTATCCATCTTCTTTCAAATGATTTTATTGTCAGCACTCCTAATAGCCTACAACCTCCCACAGCCACAACCAGATCCTGTTATGTTTCTGGCTTTTAAAAGAAGGGAGTTTACAGTAATTCTGACAAATGTCATAGGTGGTTACTTTTCCAAATGGGAGACTGACCAGAAATGTTTTGTCAAATATGCCGAAAAATGCTATATAAACAGGACGATTTGATCTTATGTACGAAACCAAATCAGTTAAAAAATACTTCAAAGACATGTACATGAATAATATCAGTTTTGAGAAATGCACTGGGAGCATATTTGAAAATCGCTGCCATCATATTATCTTCTATATACACTCACTTAACTTCCTGCAGCCTTTAATTACAAAAGTGTGACAGGAATGACAGGGCAATGGGCCAAAAGTTTTAACATTGTTTAACCGAGAGAGTGGAGCCTGAGCCTAGTACTCTCAGGCTTGTTAGAGTGTTATAGATTACTAAAAAAAAATGTGATAGAAATTGTGTGTCACTTTCATCTTGGCTCCCTGTAACTACCACAATTAAAAGGGTCCTGGCTATCAAAAACAACTAGGTCTGAAACAAATCACATCCGGAATTCTGTTAGCAAATCTACGATTCCTACATTTTTTGATTACTGTTATCCTTCACTTGTTTGTTTGAATTTGTCATGTATTGATTTTATACAATTATATAACCAACCGTGCTTATGTAGATAGTATGATACCAAATGCGTGTTTTATAGATCCCATGTGCAAGCTCCGAAAAAAAGAATGGTGGTTGCTTCCCTGACAGAAAGGTTCATGAATGACTCGTGTTAGCACAAAAGTGGCAGAATAATAAAATAGACACTGGAAAACAAAGCAATATATCCCTCCACACTGAAGCTCTGCTAGCATTATTGAAATTCAGACATTTGGGGCCAGAGAGATGAGTCAGTGCTTTAAAAGCATTTACTGCTTCTACAGAAGTGCCAAGTTTGGCTCTCATCATCCACATGGTGGTTTACAAACACCTGTAACTCCAGTTCTGGGAGATCTGATGCCCTCTTCTGACTAGAACTGGCACTGCATGCAAATGGTGCACATACATACACTCAAGCACAGGCATGTACACATAAAACAAACAATTATACAGATAAATAAATAATTAAAAAACAGTTCAGTTCATAGGTTAAAGACAGGTGCTACAAGGTCAGAATGGTGAATCAAAGTATGAATTATAGAGTGGAAAAATGCCTTGCTTCAAAAGATTGAGAGGCATACATAAAGCAACTTGAGTGCTATACCAAAGTGCTGTGTTGACAGAAGTAGCTAAGTGTAGGACTGTAGAAAACCACCCAACACAGTTCTGCTGTTCTGTTTTCTTAAGGTTAAATTTCAGAACCACTAGTTGTCAAAATGTTTGCTGAGCTTGTTATATACAACTTAAAACCTGTTAGATTCAAAATCCCTGGTGACATTTAAATGTTTCAATGATAGCCTTATTGGAGATAAAACTTTTTATGAGCTAATACTTCCATCTGAGAAGAGAAGAGTACAAAAGAATCATGAATTAGCCAGATGTTTTCCCCACTTAGAAGGATTTTAGGAATATAAATATAAAAAATAGTTTTAATAAATATGGTTTACATCTACTTGTTTTTTGTAGTACTAGCCACCTTTCTACTCAAAGGGAAGTCATAAATAATCTTAAGGGTTTGTAAAAGTCAGATGTGCATAAGAATTCTAAAGGTGAAGCAAGAGAAAACAGAAGGGTCAAAATTCTGCTGTGTTGCCTCATCACTAATGAAAGTCAATATTAATTCTGCTATGACAAAAATCCAAAAACATTGTATTCTTTCTTTTACTCAATATACTATGTGTTAATGCACCTTGACTATTATAGCTCCATAAAACTATATCTATGGGTCAGCACTGTTTCTCTTTCCTATGCCCATTTATGAAGAAAAAAAAATCACATAAAAAAATGTAGGAAAAACAAGCTCCATGTCACTGTCCAAAGGGAAATGGACTCTGCTATAGCTAAAAGCTTTAGTTATTGGGGACCACTATAATCTACTTGTGCTTTCAAAGTGAAATATATTTTTAAAAGAGCCACAGAACTTTCAAACAACTTCAAGTAATGTCATATCTTGCTATACTGGAAGAGCATTCTTCTGTCATGTTCAACTATACTGCATCATTACATATAGACATGGTCTTATCATGATCCGCTGGAGACTGTTGTGCTGTATAAACAGTAAGCATTGTTTGGGACAACTGGTAGATTTCCATAATGATACATGCTTACCTAGCTCCAGCCTCAAAGGCATTTAAACTGTTTCTGTACAAGCAATTTTTTTTTACAGTATATCTTTTGCTAAAAATAGAAGTGCCAATCTTACTGGGCAGTTGGAGATGAAACAATTCATGCTAATCCTTCCCCCAGTAGATAATCTATTAATAATTAGAGCTCAGAACTTAGTATGAACTTCATTATGTATATTATAAACTCCAAACATCATCTGTTTGGATCACTGGGGTGCCATTTTGGGGTGCTTAGTACTTACAGAGACTTGACAGGTATTTGATAATTGATTGACCATAAAAAGTTCTAGGAAGACCAAATCCTAGCATGGCCTGGGGAATAGGGTACTCTACCCTATCCTTAGCTGAGAAGCTATCGGCAGTTCTTAGATGGTGGGAGAATAAGGATCAGTTTTCTCTTAGAATGATATCATTGGTAGATAGATTATACTTCAGTGGCTACACATCCAAGAATATTTGGGCAACACACAGTGGCTATGATGTAATTAAAACAAAACAAAACAAAACAAACAACAGAAAATCACCAGATACAGAGTGGAGTGGGAAGGGAAGGAGGAATATGGAAAGAGTTCGGTGGGAGGGTGAATATGACTAAAATACAATGTATGAAATTCTCCAGTAAGTAATAAAATACTCTTTTAAAAATACAAAAGCAACTGGACCATTGTTCTATGCTTTGGGTTCATCAGGGCATTAGATATGTGACTGGGTTCTCTGAGAGTAGGGAAATGAAAACACTTTTTTAGGAATCTCGGCTTCAAAGGTTATGAGAGAACACAGGAACACTCAGCTTCTAAACTCCCCTAGGCTCTATTTTCTTCAGAGGCTTATTGCATGAAAACTTTTGTTATAGTTACCCAACACTATTTTATGGGCAGGAACAAAGGAGTACTTTATATAGCATCTTAAAAGAAATCTTTTATAAGCCAACTACCAAACATCTAAGGACTGTTGTAGTAGCCTTGATTTTATGAGCAGGGCAGGTCAACTAACTTGCTATGCACAGATTTTTTTTTTTGGAGGGGGAATTACAGACAATGCCATAGATCATATAAATTTGCCTTTTAAAATTTCATTTCTATGTTATCATTTTCATTATCTAATGTCTCATTCCCAATTATAAAAGTTTTATGGATCAGTTTGTATACGTCAAACATATTTCATCCTCTCTAGTTTTGCATTCTAAATAGTAATATTTAGAATTGTTATGCACACTTGACTTCCATATCTTTATGAAAATATTTTTCCTGGGTAAAAATGAGTGTCATTTCTAATTTTAACTATTTTTGTTATGTGCTAAACCAGAACTTCTATGAATATCTGATGCCCTTATGAAAGGAGGGATTATGCATTATTGCTACTGGCTAAATGCAAAAACCCATCCAAGAAATCAATTGAGGTTTTCCCTGTTGTTCTACTTCCAGGGTTGTCAAAAGTAGTTAGCATCAGAGTATCTGACGAATAACTTAATCAGAATGTTTGCACAGACATGCCATCTCTAGACATATTCGGCTCAAGGAAAACATATTTAATGTATTAGTCAGGGGTTTGCCAGTTATTAAACTTGGTTACAGCTATTATAATGATCAGAGAAATGTTTTCATTTAAAGTTTCTGTCTTCAGAACTCATAATTCCCTTGAAGCCTGGCACACAATGAAACCCTTCAGGTTTTTCCTTGTGTCTCAATAATGCACTGACTTAGATAATTTTGAAATTTTTACCCTTAAATAAGTCAACAATGGACAATAATGTGGTCCTTTAACATATTTAAAATATGTAAATAGACTTGCCATAAATCATAATTGGCCTTCATATTTTATTTTTGCACATATATGGATTGTATCAATGAATGCACATCAAAATGTGCTTTCACTAGACACAGATATAAGGCTAAGGGTGGAGTAGGAGGGAAATCAATTAATAACTAATACGTACAGAATTTAGAAGCAAACTATTTCAAAGCACAGGCTTCATAGAAATAAGAACAGCATGAAAAAGTGTGTTAGTGAGTTATTATCTCCTTCCTATCCCACTGTCGAGGATTAAACTCAATAATATAAGGACTAAAATAACGGCTTTATTGAATAATGTTTTCATGCTATTCATGGTATATTACCATAAAAAAGTAATAAAAATCATTTGTTCTCTTCCATGCATTTATTAAACTTTACTGAGAATACTGCTAGAGCAATCTCCAAGTGGTCAGTGTAGGTTATATATTAAAATCTTAGTATATAGGGATTCAAAAATAAACTAGTGTCATCATAGCAACAGAAGAATAGGAGTTTGATTTATCCATTTGTCTTTTGTGTATGAGAGAGAGGTGGGGGAAAAAGCAACCTCTGTACATGTGACTTTATATGTTAGAATTCCTTTTTGTAGTTCTTGACAATTATTTTACATTTTAGTTTCAAGATAAATGGTGTTTCCCTACAAGCATGACTTTAGCTCAGAGTTAGAACCATGGGACCCTCTGTTAATTATGTGCCCTATGACTTCCAAGTTAGATGATTTTGCCAAGTTGGTCTCAGAACCAGATCACAGAGACAGCACCTCTCTGTGTCCTTAGCTACCACCGCTAATGTTTTTCTTATTTTGGAGAAAGGACCATCCTCTGTCATTTTCACACTTAAGAACAGAAATGCCAATTTTTTTACCCTGAGTAACTAACCAGCTTTGGCTATTTTTTAACTATAGACCATGAAAAGATGTTCAAATACAAATGACTTTTCTTTTATATTTTAATGAAAATCTTAGCACTACAAAGAATAGTAAACAGGTGAAACAACTGTCAATTGGGAAATTATCTTGGTCTTGAAATGATGCTTTTCTTCCTTTAAAATAATCTCATGTTTTAGAATTTGCATTCCAAAAGATATGACTCAGAAATGTGTCTGTATAATTACCCTTATAATATTAAAATCCATTCGTCTGAACAAAAAGCACCCATAAAAATGTATCATTGCTTACATATATATAATTTGATCATAGCTTTTTAGCATATGCACTGATTCTGGGAACTTAATTTTTGACAGTTAAAACTTCTGCAATTCTATACTAAATAAAAAATGTAATAAGTATTAATTAATTAAAGTATACAAATCAGAAATCATAGTTTTGAATGTATTTATTATTGTGGGGGAAGGAAGGGCCATGGCCCATAGTGCATATATGGAGGTCAGAGGCCAACTTCCAGTGGCCCATGCCCATACTCTCTTTTCACCATGTAGATTCAGACGGTCTAATTCCAATCATTAGGCTTGGCAACAAATGCCTTTACCTACTGCACCATCTTACTGGCCACAAAAGTTACAACCAGAAGATAATATTTCTTTGTACCCACTCTCTTTGGTTTCACACTTTAACTTGATCATCATCTTCTTCTGCTGACAATGATTTCCAGTCGATTTCCTTTTATGATTCAGACAATGTCAGTTCATCAAAGAACTCTAATGATTAAAGCAGTGTTCTACAGTGTTTTTTTTTTTTTACTAAATTTGTAGTCCTCTATGATAATAACCCTAGACTTTATATTATATCCAGTTGATGCTATACAGCTTTGAGATAATCCAAACATTTTCCATGTTCATAAAATTTCTAGGAGTGCCTTAGTTGCTCTCGTAATTGATCAATGAATTTGTGTAGATTTTAGTACTTCTGCATTAGTATATGCACTAGAGATGTCAATTTATATCACTAAAATTAGGTCATAGGATAGAAAAATCCACCAGTATTGTAATATAAAAAGACTGGAAATAACCTAGTTCAGAGGATACTACAGGAATATGATAGCTTAGCACAGTCTGTTACTCAAACCTAGATCCTATTCTAAAGATAAAATGTTATAATGAACATATCTGTCAATTCACAAAATTGGAAAATTGAAAACCGGTGAAATAAAATATTATAATATTGTGTTTATGTTAAGTTACTGACCTTGAGAAATATACTTCATTGTGTTATCTAAGAAACTGCAACTACTGTTACTAAATAAACACTGAATTATTTTGCAGTAAGATGTAAATTATTTCAAATTTATTTGTGTTTATAAACATTGTGAGTATAGTGTTTATATATGTAGAGTGGGGTGTGCTTGCCCGTGGGCATGGAAGTAGAAGGCAAAGGTTGACTTTGTGTATCTTTTTCTATCACTCTCCACTTTATTTTTTGAGACAGGGTCTCTCATTGACCAGGGAGTTTGGTATTTCAACTAGATTGGCTGGCTAGTAAGTACATAGGGGCATCCTGTTGTGCCTGCCCTTCATCCCCAACCCTGTTCTGGGGTTACATATTCTTAAGTGGCCCCAAAGTACAAGAGAAAGAATTTTTTGACACAGATACATGATAGATAGTAACATAAATAGAATGGATGATAAATCAATTGAGGTAAAGCTGAATCTGAGAAAAAGGCATGTGTAGTTCCTTGTGTAAGTGTTAATCTATCCAATTTTCTTAGAGTCTTATAGAGCCAGTCAACCATTATGTATTAAAAAGTAAATCATTTGCATTAAACAAAGCAGTTCATGTTAAATGATAGAGCCCAACCAAAAAGAATTATATGCTCTAATTGAATTTATATGAATTACCTAAAAGAGGTAAATGTGTAGAGAGAAAAAAGATTAGCAGTTACCAAGGAATGAAGGAAGGGAGTGGGGTATGCCTGCTAATTGGTATATTTTATCATTCATGCCAATAATATGTTCTAGAATTAAATATCAATGGTGGTGGTACAACTCTGTTAATATGTGAAAAACTATTGAATGACACACTCTAAATAAATAATTTTATGGTCTAGAAGCTATATGCTAACAAAGCTGGTTTTTAAGAAGAGGAAGGCAAAGGGCTGAGGATGAGGATATTGCTTAGTTGTGACAGTCTGCTGAAGAGCGTGAGAACTTGAGTTAAAAATGCCCATTATCCATATAAAAAGACAGGCGCCAGTTTCCATCAGCTCCTGTTTTCAGGTGTGCAGCTTAGTCCTCATATGGGTCCTTAACAGCAGGAGCAGGAACTGTCTCTGCCTCTGTTGCCCACCTTTGAATTCCTTTCCCCTAACTGGAAGGCCTTGTCTAACCTCAATGGAAGAAGGTGTGCCCAGTCCTACTACAACTTGATATGCCAAGGTGGGTTGATATCCGTGGGAGGTCTTCCCTTCTCTAAGGAGAAAAGGGGGGCTTAAGAGAAACAGAGGTGAGAGGGAGGGACTGGGAAGAGAGGAGGGAGGAGAAGTTCTGATCAGGATGTAAAGTAAATCAATTAATGGATGAATGAAAAAGAAAAAGAAAAAAAGAAAAAAGAGAAAGAAAAAGAAAAAGACAGGTACCAGAGGAAGAGATAAGCTGATAGATCCCTGGAGCCAATGGCCTGTCAGTCTAGCTGAGTCAGTGAGCTTAATGTTCACCTTTGACCTTGATATACACATGCATCTGCACAAAGGAGCACATACATACACATATATGTACAGTCAAAAAATAAAGAAGGAAAGATGAAATAGAGAGCTAATAGAATAGTCAATGGTTTGATCTATTAAAATGTCCAATGGTCTGGCCATGAGATTAGGAAGGCCAATGGATAGAGAATACTTGTATACTAGATCTAAAAAGGCCAAAGATCTCATAATTAGAGTTGTTGAGTGTATAAGCTGCAGGGATTCTAAGGTCATCGAGATTATAAAGTACTGTAGCCACCATGGGAATCAGTGTGGCACTTCTTTACAACACTACAAATAAAACTATAGCTATACTACTATGTCACTCCTGGGATGTTATCAAATATCGTACATGACATAAAAGTAGAAGGTAGATTATTTGGGGGAAAAGAAAGGAGGGAGCATACTAATGAGAAGACAAGAGGAACAGGAGAGGTTACTGGGGGTACAGCATACAATGCATGATATACAACAATATTCATACATATGCACACACTTCAATAGTCAAATGTAGCTGTAAAGGTAATATGTTTGAGGCTATGTCACATGGACACATATTCCACTTAACATTTATGTTTGCTTTTATCATTCTAATTTTACCAAATATATATAGTACAGTGTGACATTTGACATTTGTATAATGTATACTAATCAAATTATACTAGTTAACATTTCCATCCTTAAACATTTTATGATAGTTAGGTTGGTTAAAATAGCAATGTTTAAATAATTTCAGAATGGATAAAATCTTGTGATGGATGATGCAAAATCATAAAATTATGAAACTGTAACTAATGCATTTGATCTTACACTAAAAATTGTATTAAAGCATATGACATTCTTTTAAAAACAAGTAAAACATATCATTTCCCCTCTTTTCTTCCTCATCCCTAAGTACAACCTCTTGTTCCCTCTCAAAATCATAGCCATATTCTCCTTAGTTACATATTTGTATGTTATACCCATATATAACTGTATATGCCTAAGTATACAAATACAACCTGCTCAGTCTATTTACCCCTGAAGAAGACTATTTCTTGTGCTCTCATTACTTCTTAGTTGCTTGCAGTTATTTGTCAAACGATGGAGCCCCATGAACTTTTCCATATCCATATTAGCAAGTCTATTGTTTTTGTACTATGTCAGGCCTTGTTTAAGCAGGCATGATGGCAAGAGTTCGTGGATGTAGCTTTCCTATCAATTTTAGTAGACACAATTTCACTGCAGACTTACTGTTGTTCTGGCTCTACAGTCTCCTCACTTCTTGCACAATGTTCCCTGGTCCTTAGGTGTAGAAATTATCTTTAATGGTAAGGAAATCTAGGATGTCAAGAAGGGAAAATAATA
Source organism: Acomys russatus (assembly GCF_903995435.1). NCBI lineage: Eukaryota > Metazoa > Chordata > Mammalia > Rodentia > Muridae > Acomys > Acomys russatus. The sequence goes on from NC_067169.1 coordinate 110,509,717, forward strand.
CTCCTTTGTCCTAGCTTCTGCATAGCTGGTATGGCTTGATTTCTCAATATTTCTGATAGTGATTCCTCTGAATGAAAATGTATCATGGAGTTCTGCGAATGATATATTAGCCTATTTCTGTGTGATACGAGAAGAAATGTGATAAATTTAAAGTCTATATAAATCATTTATTAGCAAGAAAAAGCATGTACTCTCAATTCAGACTAATGGGGTAGGGCCCTGGAGTCAATAATTATAGGCTGCCTAATTCCTAAGGTATGAAATAAGATAACTTAAGAGAAATTTGTTTTTATTGCATACGGTTGGATTTGGTAGTCCAAAAACCACAAATCATGTTATGGTCATATCATGCCCACAAAACACTGGATACATGGGAAAGCCAGCCTTCTTTCAAAATCTCTGTCTATATATTTTTGCAGGAAGTGACACTATGCACTCCAAAAGTTGTCAACTGCTTTTGATAAAAGACGAGTAATTAGATAAAGATGCTGCTGAGTTCTATAATATTCTAAACTAAAAAACAAATAATATTTGTCTTTGCATTCTTACCATCTGTGCCTAGTATATATTATTACTATTCTATTAAATAAATACTAAGACATTACCAATTTTTCTCATTTAAAACTCTTGAGCTTTTACAGTTAATATATATTTCAAATGCGTTTGAAAAATTTATTACAAAAGCTTCACTTTATGAAATATTTATGCTATGAAGTTTTGAGAATTCTCAAACTCTTATATGGAACTCGTTATTATTAGTTTTAAAATCCCTCCAAAGGCAAGAAAATGTTTCTTTATGCACAGTGAATGGTGATTTCCTGTGGTTTCAAAAACACTTAGTTATGTTATGGTTAAAAGCAAATACGCTATGAAATAAAGGCCCCAAATGGCTTCTTACTACCACTTGAGGCTAAACCCCTATAACAACAAGAGAGAAAAGTGGAGAAAGAGGGAACAGTACAAGGATCCCAGGATTACTCATGTGAGGGAAAGTGCTACCTTTATGACAATAACATGGAGGTGCTTTATTTAATGGAGAAAAGAAATTTGAATTGGGATGGAATTATGGGATACAAAAGCAGAAATGCAAAAAAAGAATCTGCATTCTGGTATATCAATCACCAAATCTGCCACTTTCTTTTATTTCCACTTGTATAATAGTTTTCCCATCAACTGAAATGCCAAAAGTCAAATTCTCCCTTTCTTTCATGGCCTCTGATGACCCTCCTCTGAGCCCCAGTGCACAAATTTGTTAAAAAGTCAGTGTATGGAGATACATCATTTCTATCTATGTGTAAATGTAAGTAGTACTTATCACTATGAGAAAAGTAGAGAAAATGCAAAATGCAAGTTTTCCAAATATTATTATTTAGAAATGGCCAACAAAGAAAAAAGGAATTTCAGGAGATCTAATGATATTGCTAAAACTAAAGAAGGACAGAGTTTCCAGCAGAGTGAGTACTGACAACAGTTTGAAAAAGCGAAGTAAAGCAAGAATTGTAAGTTTACTATGTGATAGTCTTTGGGAATTTTACAAACAACAATTTCAAATGAGTTGAAACTCAAGAAGAGAAGCAGTAGAAGGTCCAGATACCTGAAGAACCTGGAGACCATTGGGGGCATAGAACTTGGGAAAGGCTTTGAGATGTGTTTGTGTTTTGGTTTGATTCTGGTTGTTTGTTTCATCAATGTTAACTAAACAACTAGAGCTAGTAGACACAGTGTAGTTAAAAATGTATAAGGTAGAATAGAAGATGATTAAAGTACAAGGTAAAGGGTAGACTGAACAAGAGAAGAAGGGATATTCTACAAATAGGCAAGGACTTAATAATAGGAAAACAGAGTCAGATGCTAGTGTATCATGTTTGCATGTGATATATAAGTTAATTGGATTCTTTGCCAAATGAACTCTATTTTCCCATTAAAATACAACACAAGTTCCTCTGTGGAAATCCAAAATATAAGGCATAGTAGGTAAAGAACCGCTATTTAGGGGAAAAGAGAAAGGAAAACATGGCCACACATGGGAAAAGAACAACCATAAACCAATTCTATCCCAGCATCTGTTTGGGGGAATAAACTGTTACTGGGATATAGTGATATTCACTCATTTTATACTGCCTATGTTTACTTGTGTACTTCAGCAGTAAAGGTGAATGCTTATGACAGAAACTTTATGGTCTACCTACCTAAATTATTTATCAAGTAAGTTGGCTATGAAGTCATAGAATTCTGTCCTACTGGGGTCTGAAGATCACATTTTAAACATGATGAAAATAAAATAGAGTTCTAGAGGGGATTGTGATCAATTTGTTGAAAAGACCTCAAGTCATAATCAATACAAAGTAATAGAAGGAATTAGAACATTTATCCTGTAGAGGACTCAGTTTTCATTCCTGGAAAACAATAGTTTGGATATTTCAGCCATACATTTAGCACCAGAATAAACCAGAAATATGTCCACCTTAATTAGAATGTAATTTCTTTCCCTGATCTGCAATTGCTTGTTTAAGATTATTTTTCCTTAATAAGAAATAGATGTATGTGGTGTTTTTTGAATACTTGTCTCTAGTTGGTGGAACTGTTTAGGAAGGATTAGGCGATGTGGCCTTGTGGGAGGAGGTGTGTCACTGGGGGTGGCTTTGGGGTCTCAGAAGTCTTACATTATGCCAAGTGAGTCTCTCTGCCTTTAACTTGCAGATTGAGATGCTAGCTCCCAGCTGTTACTCCAGCTGCAGTACCTTCCCTCTGCCACCACGAATTCTAAACCATTAATCCCAATTAAATGCTTTCTTTCACAAGTTGCCTTCATCATATTGTTTTATCATAGCAATAGAAAAGTAACTAAGACAGAAGTTAGTGCTGGGAGTGGGGCTGTTATGACAGAACTGACCATGCTGATCCTTAAAAGAACACGTGGGAGTTCAGATTTCGAACTAGAAAAGTGATTGAATACTTTAAGTAAAGATTAATGTGCTATCCTAGAAGGACCTTGGAAGCCAGTAATGCTGAGAGTTATATATACAAACAATGGGCACCTGTCTCAAGGGGTTTCAGAGGCAAGGAATATTTGTAACGAGGTTAGAGATCTTTTGGGATGATGTGGCAAAAGTGGTAGTTATTTTCCTTCGTCCTAAGAATTTTTTGAAGCTAAATCTAAAATTATTGTAAAATAATTTCTTTTGTAGAAGAGATTTCAAGATTGCCAAATTTTGACTCTTTTACATAGTTATTATTAATCATGATTATCATTAACTTTTATGCAGGTTTATAATGGAAAACCAAGTGGGGCTAAAAGAAATACAAGTGCAATCTGAAGAGAAAAACAACACGGGAAAATTTACTGTTATAGAGATGAGATTAAGGAGAGGCCTGATCCACTAAAAAATAAAGGCAGGCGGCCTTCAAGGCAACACCCTACCCATTTAGGCTTCCAACTTGTGAGGGAAAAAAGGCTTTAGTAAATTTTTGCTCCTCAAAAACAGCAACAAAGGAAAACTACAGCCAGTGTGACTCAGTGGGCCAAGTTGTATCACAAGCAAGCAGCTACACTTAGCAGTTTTGTCCATTTGATTCTGGCTCTAGAATCATAGATGTTACAGAAGCAAAGCAGTTGGCAACTCTTCCTCCATAGTTAAGAGAGTCCTTGAAGCCAGGAAATACATGGCCTGGCCATTCCTGCATGAAGGCCCTGATAAATAATTGTGTGAAATGAAACCTAGATTATATTGGAGACTCCCTAGATTCTGGACATGGTAGAGATATGGGATATCTGCCAGGGAGATCTGTACATGGGAAATGGAATCAGCCTGAGAGTCAGACATATTTTGCAGGCAGCCAAGTAGGAAGAAGACCAAAGCCATATAATCCTTCAACAATGGACATGCAGCTATAGGATTTGGAGGTTTCCCCTATGGGTTTTGATTTGGTTTTGGCTGAGCATTTCCTCACTATGCCTCATTACTCCCTTTTGGAATGTATATTCTATGGCATTGTATATTAGAAATATATAATTACCTTTTTTAAAAATTTATAAGACATTACCATTATGACATTGCCTTGAATCCCAGAAGAAACTTTGCACTTTTAGACACTGTTGAGACTGAAAGACTATGGGGACTTTTCATATTGTACTAAATGCAATTCATATTATGGTATGTCCATGAGCCTATGAGGTCCAGGGGGTGGGATGCAAATGGCCTTCATAGGGTCATATGTTTGAATACTTGGTCTCCTAGTGACCAAGTATTTGAGAAGGATAAGGAAGTGTGGCCTTTTTGGAGGATGTATGTGATTGGGGATGAGGTTTGAGGTTTCAATAGACTCATGCTACTCCCAATGTGTCTCAGCTTCCTGTTTGTGGAGTGAGATATAAGCACTGAGCTGCTTGTCCAGTAACCTGTCACCATGCCTACACACCACCATCATAGATAGACTCTAAACCTCTAGAACTGTAAGCCCAATTAAACTCTTCCTTTTATAAGTTGCCTTGAGCATGGTGTCTTACCATGGCAATAGGAAGCCTAACAAAAACAATATTGAATGTTCCCCATTTTATTTTATCAAGTATGTTTATTAGTCTATTTCTTTACATGCATATTAGTTGCAGAAATTATTTCTCATATTAAAAGCCTACTTTTAATTTTGGCCCTGTTGATCTAAAGGAAATCAGTTACAATAAAATTGTGCTATATTAGAGAAAAAAGTTGAAAAAAGATGCTATCCCTTTTCCTATAACACTGTCACTATATTGATAGAGCAATGGATTTCAGGAAGCTTGCAATACATTCAAAATTTTAGTTTACCAAAGAGATTAAAATCTTTTTTTTTTTTTTTGTCTTAAGCAACAAGATAGATGAAAGGCTGACAAGTGCCCAGAGTCTGAGGTGCCTGCTGATGAATAACCTTCTGTGGGCTTGTTCTTCTCCCACTTTTCCTTTCCATCTTGGTCACTTAAAACCAAGGGGATTGCAGGATTTCTACCATGTCTGTCAAGATTTTTTTTCATATCTGACATTGGATGAAATTCAGCTAACAAGACAGAGCAAGAGTAAATACAGATTATTTTATCTGAAGTTTGAAGAATAGACTTTGATCATCAGTAATGACCTCTTTATAAAGCTAGGAGGCAGATTGATAAACAACATTTTCCATTTCTGAAAGCCTAAAGTTTTTCTACATTGATTGATTGATTGACTGTTTGATGCAGGGATTCAAATAAGTAATAACAGTATTAATGATCCTTTATAACCTGAAACGAAATCTAGTGATAGGAATAAAATCCCAAATTAGTTGAGCAGTACTGGCACACACATTTGATCCCAATGGGAGGCAGAGGCCTGCAGATTTCTTTGAATTCAAGGCCAGCCTGGTCTATAGGGGAAATTTCAGTGCAGCCAGGCTGGACAGAGAAACCCTGTCTTGAAAAACAAAACAAAACAAATCATAACTCTAGGCTATGTCATTTTAAAATTCTATTTTAATATAAAGTACTTACTTAAAAAGTCCATTTGGTAACACGTTATTCATTAAACTGTAACCTATACTGTTTATCACTATACCTAAAAACGTTACAGATTTCACTCTTCCCTTTCTTGTTAAAATAAACACTAGTGAGAATTTTATGTGTAGGAAAAGGCCAAGTTACGCTTGAGAAAAAATGGCAATGGTAGTATATATCTAATATGAATGAATAGAATAGAGATGACCTCCATCTCTCTACACACAGACCAATGATAAAGAAATGAAACATAATTATTCTGATTGGGCAATATTTTACAAATCTCTAAAATAGCACACTGTACATCAGAAATATGACTGTTAATCAAAAATACTAAAATGTGCTTAAAAGGATGGAAATATTGATTATCCTGATTTTATCATTATATAGTGTATGCAAATATTGAATTATCACACTGTACTCATACATTTTTACAATTTATAACTCAAATAATAAAAAAATAAAAATTGAAACAGATGGCAAGTCACTAACTGAACAGACTAAAAATGATGACTGAGGAGTACTTCTCAAAGCAGTCATTGTGCTCTGGAATTGGTCTAAGAGAGATATGTCATAAATTTCCTTCAGGACTAATGGGAGATAGATAGGGTTATGTAGTCAAGTAACAGCTTTGTTTCCCACAGCTGCAAAGCCCGACTCCCTATTTAATGGCACATAATATTCTACTGGCAAATTGTATGCAAAACTTTTCGGCATATTGTTAATTTTATGTTGACCATGCTAGTTTTAAATGATTAATTAAGAACTATAATGTCTACCAGAAAATGATTTCTCCTTCCCACTGATATAGTTCCATCCAAACCAAAATCTGTATCAAAAGAGCATACCTTTTCTTTCATATCAAATGAAAACAAGAATTGTAGAAACATGCGCACAAAGACTCACCGAGGTGTACAAGTATCCCTCGCTGTTCATTGCCAAATACAGCTTGGTTTGAACTCCTTGAATAGCCACCACTCGAAGACCCACAGGGATGAGGTTAAACAGAGCTGAAATTTCAAAGAATGTGAACATGTCACAATTCCAAATTTCATGGCCTTCCAATGTATTCACCAAGAGTGTCTGACTTCCTAAAAGCAGCATACACTAAGTGACTCTAGACATATATATACACATCCAAATATAGCCTTGCTCTACTTTCTAGTGTGTTTGACTACGGATTATGTTAACTTATCTGGTTCTAAAACAACATAGTCATAAACATTCCAGAGAGGATGGAAGACGTTGGTCAAAACATACTGATGTTTAGGGCCTTGGAGTTGTGGGATGTTTACATTTTGTGGGTGGGGCAAAATATCAGGAACCACACGGCATATTAAAATAGCATCATCCTTCTCAAACTAAACTCTTAACCTGCTCCCCTAGACAGTTGCTGAAATGTTCATAGGCACTGTTAGATGGAACTTCCAGATGATGAGAAATTCCTACACTCTTACAAGACACACTACTCCAACACTTTCATTTAAACTATCTGTATTATTTCCAATGCAATAACTCTAAATAAATCTGGGCCTTGCAGAAAACGTTATTGTGTATTTCTATATTCCCAGAGTAGTATTTCATAAAGAAGTGGCATTTTTCAGGATGATAGAGTTGAAAAGCTACTGGCACTTAAGTCTCAACGATAATAGGTACAGGAATGAAAATAAGGTATGGAGGAAAAGTGTCATTTGCTATTCTAATGTTTTCTGCAAAATCATTGCAGGCAGGCTAATGAGGTCTTCATCGCTCCATCTGAAGGTCTTACTGCAGGAAACTTCTACCCAAGCTCTCCTCACAACCACACACCACTCACTGGAGACAACCAGTGGGTGTCCTCCCACTACCAGCTGTCTCTGCCCTCCCACACCATGAACAAAAATAAAACAGTACATTTTTTAAAGCGTAATGTTTGCCACACACATCTTTTGAAAATAGCCCGTGCACCTTCCTTTCAGGAGTCATAGATCAATGTTGATGATTTCTTCCCGGTTTCGTAAGTTTGTTGGGGATGATAAACTGGTATGTTACTTTTATGAAGAAGAATTTAAAGATGTAACTCCTATGTATAAGAAGATTTTTTTTCTAGAAATACTTATCTTCAAACATATCTGTTACAGTAGGTGGGGTAATATGTGTAAAAATACTAATAAGGAACAAAGGAAACATTCCTTGCAATGCCTATAATGTGTCTTTCCCTTAAAATCTGGGTGCTATCAAAGAGGATCTAGGACATATTGTACAGTTCACAATACAAGTGTTCCTACCACATGCCACTGATGGCACTTGACTTGATACTAATCATATAAAAAGCTGTACCCTTCTGTTACATGAAGTAAAGGAGACTAATCACACATACTGCTAGCCAGGATCATGTGCTGTATTTGACAATGCAATGTACAGAAAATAAGCTTAATAGCTTTGAACATGTCATATTTATGTGTAAGCCATATTTCGTTCTGTTGATACCTTGCTCACAGCACGTACTCAAAATACATTTGTAGACTGATAGCAAACTACATGGTAGAAATGTGAATATATATTTTGGGGATATAATAGATGACAATCAAACTATATAAAATCCCATAGTACAAACATCTGAGACAGACCATGAACTAAACAAAGTTCCGTGTGGGTTTGTTCAAAGTCACTATATATCACTATACACTGTTCTACAATTATAATGCCAACATGTACCAGAAACCTGATTGTGTTATAGTAATAGATAATGGAGAAAGATGCTAAATGAAATTCAAAATTATGTCTAGAATCTTATTTTACAAAACAATATTCTGACCCTCCTTAGTTGTACAAACATGGCTTTTAACGTCAAAGATGAGTATGGAGGGAGATAGAAAATACTGATAATGATTTGATTTTTGTGTTGATTTTCACTGCTCTCAGATGGTATTTTAATGAGAAATGACATGCCTAAACTTCAAACAATAGACAGTTAAAGGAGAAAGAGAAGCAAAAATATCAATTCATGTATTACTTATTCCTGGATAGTGGTATTGAGTTTGTAGGAAGTCATTCTCTTTTAACTATCTATCCTAAATATTAACTAAGCTAGATAGACAGACAAAGACACGTGGAGAAAGACACAGAGAGACACTCACACATTTACATGTACACACACACATAGACACACACACAACACACACACACACACACACACACACACACACACACACACAAACTGAAGAGAGCAGAAAAATGTGAAATAGTTTACCAGACAGAGCAGACCAACCTTTTCTTTAGATATATTCAAGATAAGTTACAAATTACTGTGTTGGCTTTGAATTTCTCCAAAGGGGCACTCTTCACAGATGAAAATACAAAATGTTATAGCAGAAGTGAGCTTGGACAGAATCACTTCCTACACGCGGTGGTCTTGCTCCCCTTCCTATTCTTGAGACAGGATCTTGCCTTCTCTTGCAGGACCGACTCTTGCTATGCAACTCGGGCTGACCAGAACCTGTTAGCAAGTCTCTTGTCTTAGCTTCCTTAGTGTCAGGATTGCAGACAGACCTGCACTGCTACTCACAGCTTTGCTTTGCCTTCTCTAAGTTTGTAATACTTCTTTACAGACTTAAGAAGTAGTTAATTTAATTTCAGACTTATTTTAGTCAGAGGCTAAACTGTCTCACTTTCTTCAGAGTGAAAAAAGGATACATGTAACCCAAGGTAATGCTAATTTCAGGATAGAAGAATTTTTAAAAGTCCAGAAACACACTAGAGTTTTGTTATGAATAATCTCAATAGTAACCAACAACTTCATCTATAGTGCATCTTTGGGTCCTGGGTACTGAGTCTCTTATGGCCTGATACTTTTTGCCAGGGAACTGTACTCACAGTTAATAGAGCTAGACTATAGTAACAAAAAAAGATATTTTGATCAGGGTGAAAAATTGTACAATATGAAGAATAACTGATTTCACTTTTGTTTCTAAAACATATTCATTAAGTACTTAAATTTTTTTCTTCTTTTTCAGCTAGATTTTAAGGGATTTTTTTTTTTGTTTTGTTTTTTGTTATTGTTTGGCTTTTTTCTTGTTTGTTTGTTTTCTGAGATAGGATTTCTCTGTGTAGCCTTGGCTGTCCTGGAACTCTGTAGACCAGGCTGGCCTTGAACTCACAGAGATCTTTCTCTACCTCACAAGTGCTGGGATTAAAGGTGTGCGCCACCAAGTAGGACCACTCACTTACTTACTTACCACTTGCCCCTGCCTCCTGAGTCCTGTAAATAAAGGTGTGCATGACCCACCCTGACCACTTGTTTATTTGCTCATTCATTCATTCATTCATTCATTTATTTGTTCACTCACTCATTCATCAATACATTGACCAATTTTGTGGATTTAAGAGATTTTTAATCAATAACCTCTATGTTGTTTCTTATTCGTTCTCTATTGGGACTATATGAAAACAAACATTTCTAACGTAAAGGGATTACTTTCTCTGCGCTATGCTATGCTCCCTAGTTCATTCAAAGTTTGCTGAACTCTACACTGAAGTCATGCTTCCACATTGCTTGTGTTAAGGCTAAATTCTCTATGAAATTAATAATAAAGCTATTATTTTAATGTACATTGAAGAATCATAGCATACTGAACTGGTGAAACCATTGCAAATCTGAAGAAAAAAGGAAATCTATCTTTTTAAAAATCCATTCATTGTACCCAAGGCTGTTATAATAAAATTGCCTCCATGAAAAATGTATTATCTTTGCCTTTTAGAGAAAAATACTTAAGTTATAATGTTTTACTTATTCATGATGAAATTTCATTGGACTGACATTTGCCATTATAATAAATCTAAAAAAGGTAACCTTAAATGCATAGTATTAAACATGGCTTTAGAAATAGATATACATAAAGCATCAAATGATTTGCTATATCATGTGATCTTGTTTACCATATTAAACTTAAGATAAAATCAATTAAACTGAACTAAATGAAAAACTATGATGAAAAGAAAAATACAAACATGATATTGGGAATGCATGCTGTGGAAATACTATTAAAATAAGTCATAGTTGAAAAATAAAAACTGTATTATTGTTCCATTAATTTAAATAATTACTTAAAGTTAATATAGAAAATGCTTGGCTTTTGGGGGAAAGATAGATTTGAATGTCTACACTTGCAATTTGGTAGATCCATTTAAACATTAAGCATCTATGTTTTATGATGGCTTATGTGGCACAGTATCAAAGGGAAAGTGAAGTTAGCTCCCTAGGCTTCTGGTGGCTCTTCATCCCAGGGAAGACAAGCCCCAATGGCTGGCTTTTTCTTTGGTGATACTTTCTATTTGCATGCTGCATATTATGACAATACTTTCCTTTGATTGACTTACCACTATATGTTTTAATCAGACTACATATGGATTCTTGTTATCTGGCTAAGTTCTTAAAAGGTCTCCAAATGTCATTAGCATATAGAAATGACATGTCAGACAGGATTATAAGGCAAACAAAGAAGAAGCTATGCTTATTTAGGAATGAAGGAGTATAATTTACTCCCTTACACAATATAGAAATCAATAATAAGAAATAGAGCTGTGTGTGTGTGTGTGTGTGTGAGATGTGTATGTTCTAAAATGAATATGTACAGTGTGATTTTGAGTTTGGCATATCATTCTTACTAAGACAACACACTGACTCATCTATTTAAAACAAAATAAACCTTTTTTTTTCTTTTTGAGGAAAAATACCTATGAACTCTGGAACCAAATATTTTTCTCTATTTGAACCTGGACATTTAAATGATATGGAGGTAAATCTGACTGGTAGCTCATCACAAATTTCCCTTTCACAATGCTTATTTTCTTGAGACAGCACAGAATCGAGTGTATCATACATCCCTTAATTCCTTCCCTGAGCATCAGTTTGTATACATAATTTGGCGGAACATTTTATTATGGATCACTATGTATTCATGTGTTACTTGATTCCAGCAAAGTGCTCTGCTTTGTCTGGGTAGTTGTTTTAAACAGAGTAGTATGCATGAAAGAGTAACTAGGATTTGTTATAAAACTTTAATATCACTGCAACACAGCATTTGGCCAAAGGCTTGAAGAGCCATTTAATACACAGAGCCTTCCTTCTAGGAACCAAGAGATGTTTCTTCAAGGGTAATTGAAGGTAACTTTCCTCTTGAGGTCATATGTCAACCCTCAGCCCAGGAAGCATTCTTAAAAGGTGTGAAATTCTTTAATCCTTAATATACTGGGGCTTTACTGCCTACAGTTATGCAGTTCCAAAAGAAGAAACTACAGAGAACTCCTTAGCAGCCAGACCTACTTTCTGGGGCTGTTTTCTCAGCCAACAATGGGAATATTTCTAGGAACTAACAAATCTGAGGGAAATGGATCCAAATCTGGGGAAACAGAAAAGGAATTATGAGAAGCAAGAATTTTAGCCCTCAGAAACACTAAGTCTGCAGATATCTGTAAATTGCAAGAAAACAGCAACTATTCTTGATGAAAAGGGAGCGCTGTATGTGTTTTTGTTTTAATTACTCCAAATAAGTATTTGTAGACAACGATTATGTAAAAAACCACGTTCGTGTCACTGAACTTCAGTAATTAGGAATAAAACCCCATTTTGAGGCAATTCCCTTTTCATTCACCTTTATGGTCTCCAGTTTACTTTGAAAGAACTCCCTTTGCAGACCCATGTAAGGAACTCAATGTTCAAATATCAATTAGTCTCAGAGTTAGCATATGGTATAATGTCACAGGGGCAAAAGCTTGTAGCAATGAGTTATCACGGTAGGAAACCACTCCTGCTTCTTGGGATGAGGCTCATTTTTAAGAGTGGAGATAGCATGCTATTTCAGGATCGCTGTGTGGGTGAGAAATTTTTCTGGGGGAAAAAGTAATAAAATCCAAAGGACAGCCATAAATCTATCTAGATTACCATGGAGATGACATTTGGATCATCCTTGAGATGGTGTCAACATTATTTGCTCTACTTTTTATTTCAGTTGTTTCGGTGTTCAACTTCCTGTAAGCGAGAGCCTGTGTAAACAGGGTTATGTCACATAATCATATTTTGCTTTCACTTAAGGATTTGGGAAAGTTTCTTTGAATTAAAAAACAAATAAATAGATCCCCAAGTCAACAACATGTTGGCACATACTATTTCTTTAGCAGTCACTTACTATAAGTACTGTCTTCGTCTTTGGTGCCATCAATGGTTCCATCTGCCTGCAGCTGCAAGTGGTAGCCTTGTCGGCTGTATAGTTTGGTAACTATACCCTTAAGCTGAGGTTCTGCAAAGAGAACAATGGTTTGGGTCAGTTGATAAGTTGGAGAGATGTAGTGGAAATCAAACTACATTTTGAAAGAGTCCTCTGGGAGAAGTAAACAAACAAATGAGAAGTTTCAGAATAAGCCTTAGAATATCGGAAGAATCATTTGATTTCCTTTGCAAGGCACTGGTGATGCACTAAAGCTTTTGACAGAGCCCACTATGTCTGATAGCTGCTAATCTGGCTTAGTGGCACTCCACCTCATTAAACATTCAGAATGGGTTGGCAAATAGCATAGTCTGCCTTCTTAATAATGCGTTACTTTTCATGAGAAGAAAAATAAATACAAAAATAATTTATAGTAGCTTGCCAATAGGTGCCAAGACCCACCAGCAAAAATTTCCTTAAGAATTAGCATGATTTGTATAAATAATTCCCACCACTTTAAGAAGGTTATGTATCTAACGTGGCATCCCATCAAAGACCTGTATCTAGAAAACGGAGGGTTCCATACAAGACAATGAGAAGGTGGTAGAAAATAATAGGCATCTCAATCCCTATCCGATTATTTTTTTTCTTAGAGAAAATGGATGTGAAATGAACAGTTTCTGTTAATGAGGAGGAAGGAAAATTGTACTTATTTTCAAATTTAATATCAAAACATCATTTCTCAAAACACAGGTCCTTGATGAAAATGATCTTCAATTACGAATCGCCGTAGATTAATCAAGCATTTAATTTATTTGCTCTTATTGAATTCAGACACCTGCGCTGAAATAATATTTATTGGTGTCACATAATCACATGTCGTAACCGCCTTTTGAAACAAGCCTATTTCACAGCTAATGCATTACAAACTTTGTACAAACTGAAGACGGATGCCCTCTTTTCCAGTCCAGGGTGTGTAGAATACAGAGAGAAAGAACTAATCAATGAGTAAGTCTGGTTTGCTGTAACACTTGTCAAGTAAAAGGTAAGAAAACAGTGCGAAGGATTCATTTAGTTAAGAATGGTAAATAAGCTGCATGCTCCCCTGAAGGTCTACTTTGACGCAACCTGACACCTAAGGCTTTCTGTCATGGGAATGTCATGCTGCTCTTAAGCACTGAAATGGTTCAAAAGGACCCATAACCTGAAGATGAGTCAAGTCTCTTCTTTTGCCTTGCATATAATGCCAAGTAATCAGTTTTAGTAGTCTGACCAGATCACTAAGATCTTTGATGCTAGGTTCTAGAATTATTAGCCACGGTTCCCCCCCCCCCCCCCCCCGCCACAGGCAAAGCTGGCCCACAAGTCATGTCTGTCCCGAAAAGAAATGGAATACCTATACAGTGGAAAGCCTATATCCCTAGGGAGTGGAACCCGGATGGGAAGGGTCTGGCAGGCAGAGATGAAAGCAAGACAGGGATTCCCAGGGTTTTCCTGGCAATGGTGACAGCTCTGCTGCTCTCTTGGAATTTCCATAACTACACAACAGCCTGTCTGGGTTACGCCTTCCCTGAGCCCAGGGGCATGCACACTCATACATGCAAGTGACATGTCTGAAGCTGAGGGCACACCTCCAGGACAAGCTATTGCTCCTGGGCTCTGTGCCTGTCCCAGGGCAGTTGCAATGCAGCAAGCCTGTTAACTGTTACGGAAGCAAAAAGAAAAAGCAATCGCCTTCCCACGCACGCACACCGGCTAGGGGGCCTCATCTGCACAAGCTGGGCTCCAAACTCACCTATGTTCCCATGCCACCCCCAACACCCTTCACGGTCTTAAAGTAAGGAAGGGGAAAAGATAAAGGCTAAAGCCCCTTTCCGACCTGGTCTCCTTCTGCGCCTCTTCTTGGAGCCAAAGAGTTTGACCCGGGAAAAGACATTTAACTTGTTTTTGTCGCAGCTGGTCTTGCCTTTACTAGGGCTGCTGACACACTTGCAGGCATTGGATTTCTCGCGCTCGCGGGCTTGTCTCTTTTGCCGGATGAGCGAGCTAGCGATAGCCGCCGCCATGGCCACGACGCCCACCACCACCACTTCTTTGGGGGGCCCTTTCTGCCTTTGGCTCCTCTTGCTCCTCCGCTTGCTGCGCTGCCACTGGCTCACGCCTTTGCTGCCTGGGTCTCCTTAGCCTGCGCTTGCTTGGCCGGGGCTTCTGGGCACCCGGCTTCAGTCGAGGAGGGGGCTCAGCATGCCGTCCGAGCTCCTCTGACGGTGGTCCGGCTGCCGTGCGGGTTCTGGCTGCCTTGGTCCGAACCGACGCCACAGCCCCGGGCCGGAATCGCAGGCGAGACTGGCAGGGAGGCAGAGAGCTGCGCTTGTGACTGCGTGCGCTCGGCCCCTGAGCCCCGAGGACACTGTGCAAGTCCAAGCGGCTCAGGTCGGAGTTTCGCGGCACCCCCCGCCCTGTGCCGCGTGGAGGGGGCCGGAGGAGGGAAGCAGGCGGAGGGAGAGCGCGCGCGGGCGGGAGAGAGGCCGCGGGCCCGGGCGGCGGGCGCGAGGAGGGAGGAGGCAGCGCACGGGGGAGCGCGCCCTTGCCCTGGCCCCTCCGGCGCTTCCACTAGTCCTTGCAACTTCCCGGCCTGACGGTTGGCAAAAGTTGGCCGGTGCCAGCTTTCCCGCAGGGATCAAACAGGTAATGGCCTGGCATCGTCGCAGTAGCTGCTGCTCTGGGCGCGGCACAGTCGCAGCACAGGAATTCAGACGCTGCAGGCACCCTCCAGAAGAGCGCGACAGCCTGCGGGAGGCCCCCTCCCTGCCTCGGCGGCCCCTCCCTCCCGGAACCCAGCTACTGGCTCCCGCCTGCCTGCCGCCCCCAACCGCCCCACCCCCCGTGCAGAGTCCCTGCTCCTGCTAACACCTGTAGGGGATCAAGACACTACCCCATAGCCCAGAGCCCTCCTTCCTTTTCCCTACAAGAAGCTCTGAGAGAAACAGTGATGGAGGAGGCACGGGGATGAGATAGTTGCCTTGCAGGAGCTGAGGTTTGCTTGGCTTTGAGGCTGGGAGGAGAGGGGCAAGGATGTGCCTTGAGAGCAGCACTCAGAGTTAGCCAGGGCTGGAGCCTCAGGAAGTTGGCCAGACTCGTGCACCTGGCTCAGTAATAGCCCACATGCCACCAGAGACCTGCGGAGGTATTTTGCACAGCGACACTTGTAGCTCCTCCAGTAGAGGAGACCAGGGCACACCGAGGGGCTCAGCCCCCACCACAGCGGCAGCAGTAGGCACTGCAGAGCTGCTCCCTCACACCACGCTGCCACCCAGTGGTTTTTGCTGACTTTTCATTTAGTGCCAGTGTTTGCTGGCCCAACCCTGGTTTTCCTCATCGCCGCCCCCTCATCTGGCCATTTGAGAAGCGGGGTAGCATGTACCACAGACAGTATTGTTAAAAACAAAAACAAAAACAAAAACAAAAAAAGTATAGCCCAGATCTGGTTTCACCTCTGTACCGTGTCCCATTTCCTGTTTCCTTTTTTTACCTGCTCCTCAAGACCATGAAAGTTCATCTATTCCCCCCGCCCCCCAATTCTGGAATTACCTTGGCCTTTTGTTGGCTTATTTGTACTCACAAGTTCTTTCTTCAACCCTTGTTAATACAGGAAAGATACCAACAGCTCATACGTTTAAACGCTGTTTTTACTGTTTTCTTTGACCTCTGAGCCTAAATAGAAAGGGGATGCTTTACACTTTCTGCACTCACTGGACTCCCTCTTGCTACCAAAAATTAACTCTTCAGAATTAACTTCAATGCAAATCCAATGCAAATCCCACGGCTCCAGGAAGCAAAGAACAACCCAACTAATCCCTGGGAGTGAAGGCCCCTGTTTTGCTCCCACTATGCCTAGAATGCCTCCACAGTCGGTACTCCTCTTGTTCACTATAATTCCATTTTCTGGCTCAAACCTCGTCATATAGTCTACACTAGTAAAAATCCATTGAAACTAACTGATGAATGAGTGGTTCGTATTGACTGCAGGAGGAAGAAGATGTGTCTCAGCTCAGAAAGAGCAGGAAGTTAAATTTCAGGATCTACAAAGGAAGTAGTCTCACCAAAAGCCAGATCCTAAGAAACCATGACCCGGGCCAGCTATTTGGGATTTCGGATGGGCTTCACTCTGGTACCTTATTCAAGGGCCCCTGGTTTCCAACTCATATCTCACTTGGGATCCTGATCCAGTATATGAAAAGGCTAAACAAGGACGAGGTTTTTATTTAGGAAAGGGATGGACCTTTGAAAGAATTCTGTAATGTTACAAGGAATTGAGCAGGACTTTCCTACATTTTCTTTCATTTCTCCAGAACTGCTACCATTTACTCAAAGTCACCGAAATATTTTCAGAATGCCTGTAGATTTATTGGCCTGTCTGTCCTGCAGATTGCCAGCACAGAGACCCATGGAAGACTTCAGCATATATAACCAAAAGAGGAAGTTATTATTACAAAGTACAAATATACAGACATCATCTGCTCCCCTTCTAAACTTTATCTACCACCAAGATTGTTTGTTTGGGGGTTTTGAGTTTTTGTTTGTTTGTTTGCTTGTATTGAGGATTGAACTATATGACATGAATACATGGGTCCACTAGGCAAAAGCTGACAACTTGAGTCCACAGATATTTGCAAATACCTTTCCTATTCTAATCGTTTTCTTCTCAGTTATTTCTATAAACTTTATTTTTACCTATTGCATAAAATATAAAACTTAAATTTATGACTGAATTGTCACATGCATATATTGTGCAATGTTTAAATCAGGTTAAAAACATCCACTCCAACATTATTTATCATGAAAATATGCAAAATTGTTTCCTCTAAGTTTTTGAAATTCACAGTAATTTTGTGTACAGTCATCCTACTGTGCACACCAGAACTTCTTCCTGCTGTTGCTTACACACTGATCAACCTTTTTCACCATCAATCTTGCTAATTGCTAATCTCCCAACAAGGGGAGAATAGAATAAATAAGACATATTACTTGTTAGCTCCCCAAAATTGCTTCTATTTCTTTATATCCTTCACTTCATCATTTCATTTCCATAGGAAAATATATGCTGTGAGATTGATGAGACTGGAACAGGATGTCTCTGTCTTTCTGTATTCTCTCTGCCTAAAGATCACATCTGTCCTCTCTCCTCCCCTAAGATGCTTGTTGACTGGGCCATTAGTTCAATCCAGAACATAAAGAAAGACATCCTTGGGGATGGAGATATGCCTCAGTGGGTAATAGCATTTGCTGTTATTGCATAGGACTCATGTTTGGTTTAAGGCACTCGTGCCAGGCTGTTTGTGAAGGTCCAACACAGTCTTCTGGTCTCTGGCCTCCTCAACATATGGCAGACACAAAGACACACTAATACACACACACACACACACGCATGCACGCACGCACATGTACATGTATATACACATAACAAATATGTTCCTCTAGGTCACATTATCCAATTAGCTTAACTATAAATACAGCAGGCATTTTTTAATGCTCTCCTAACACCCATTTCTATTGCCCAGGTATTTAGTAACTCAAAGAAGAGCATAAATATCAGTTTCAAATCCTCAAAGAGGAATCATACCAAAGCCCTATCTATATCAGGAGGGCAAAATAAAAGACAGAATTGCAGCCCACCCTAGAAAAGCCTATTTGTCTTTTTTTTTTTTTTTTTTTTTTTTTTTTTTTTTTACCTCCCCACTGCCATCTCAGACCAGTAGAATGACATTTGAGTGAGAGGAAGAATAAGAATTCTCTTTGGATACTTGCCTCCAAAACACCTTTTCTCCTGGCTTGTTTTATCAGTAGCAATTCTGCTATGGGGTTTTAGATTCCCTCCAGATTCATAGTTTGAACTCTTCTAGGCTGTGTGGGTCTATTTTCTTCACAGGCCTCCCATCCACCTTTGCACCCACCAAGCTTATTCCTTGATCATGTTTAGAAAAAAATATATATTCTTAGCACTTTTCTCCATTTCCATTCCTAAAGAATTCTATCCTGCCACCCTGCTAGTCAGGAGACATGTTCTGTTCTGTTTTGTTTTTATCCTATATGCTAACTGGCCATGTGACTTTGGTGGGTATGCCATTCTTCCCATTGTAAGGAGTATCAGTCAATATCAGTCACTTTCAAGTTGTATTCTTCAGCTCCTTAAAAGTACATGAACACAAAGTAAGTTCCCTTGACAATGTTTTAAACATAGCACTTCTACTTTCATCTTTTCTGTACACTGTGGCTCATTGTGTGATTTCTTTTAAAAATAAACATAAAGTTTCAACTACTAAAAACAGAATGTTTGAAAATGCCTGGGTGAGCTGCTCCTTAAAAGGCTTTTTAGGACTGGGAGTCTTAGCTTCATTTTGTGAACACCCCTGCTCCCCCAACTGCCTTATCTTCTATTACTTGCCGCATTTCTCTTCCCGTCCTACCTTACCAAAATATAAAATATGTCATGAATCCCAAAGAATAATTCCTGAGCCCTTTAGCTCCCCTTCTTTGTGAGTTCACTTTAGAACCAGGTTTGTAGCAATGTTTTCGAAGATTTATGTGAGTTATCGGAGCTTAGAATGCCAATCTTTCTTTGCCAGTCTTTTTTGGCAGCCCTCAGATGAGCTGTGAGAAGCTGAAGGGACCTGCTCTCCAGAGGCTTCTCCGGGAACAAGACAGAAATACAAACAGATGTGACTGTGATGAGCAAAAACGAGAGAGTTGAGACAGCCTAATCAGGAACAGTTTCAGAACCTTTTGAGCAGGAAGGAATTGGCTGTCTTTCTGCCACTCTGAAAATGAGAGATTTCGAACAGCCTTCCCCTGTAATGATAAACATGATCACAGCCACTTGCCAGTTCTCTCTCATGCCCTCCTCTCCCCCTGCTGCCATTTCCCCCCTAACAGTTCATCAGAACCTCTCCACATCCAGTTACAGGGCAAGAACTGATTATGAGCTCTACGAGAGGGAAGGGGTTCAGATTCAAGTGTATCAGGGTCAAGCAACACTGGGACCTCCTCATTCTCTGACTAAGGTATGGGGGTAGTTAAAAGACAGTTCAGCACATAGCACATTGTATTGTCTCTCTGGTTGTGTCTAACAACCCGTCCCCCAAAAAACCCCGCCTGGATAGAAATACAAATGAGGAGCTTAGAAAAAAAAAAAAAAAAAAAAAAAACCATTAGAACAGGTTCTTACCACTTAACTCCAAGCAGGAAAAATACAATTTAAGGAAACTTTGTCACTGTCATGGTGAAAATCCAGAAACAAAAAAGAGTGACAATTTTATTCTGTAACATGACCTGACACATTTATTAGCTACCAAAGAGTCACTCCTAGTCTGATCGCTTGGAGGAGTTCTACTTCAGGAACAAAAGGCTCCAGAACTAATTTTTACAGAAATCGATTGGCCGTCTTGATTTGCCTTCAGAATAAAAAGCCATGGGACCCTCTGCACTGCACTAGGAAGGCAGCTTGCTTTTCATCACGTCCATTCTCTAAGATAATTTTGTTAATACTTAAGCCACAGAATTTGCTCTAGCCACCTCTGATTTATATTTAAAACCAATTGAGACAGCACTGATTAATTCTGATCCTTTAAGAAGAAAAATCCTATAACACGCATAAAACTTTCATTGTTCAGTCATAATTTATGAACATTAAGACCATAAAAAGCCTGATGGTGTTAATCATTGCTATGAATCCAGCACTTTACCATTTAATTAGCCATGTCAGCTGTAAAGCTGAGAGTTCAAGGCCTTTAGTTACTTACTTGTCCACTTAATCAAGAGAATCTGAAGGGAAATAGCAGATTTCTGGGGTGAAGGTTCCTTCTTGATCATCAGAAGAGACCTAATAGAATGAGCTTAAGTGTCAGTATGTGTGGATTTACATTCTGTAGAAGGTCAGCACTCTTTTCTGTAAGGGTTGTCAAATAATGTGATTGGCAACTGATTTTCCGTCTATAGAAGCTTTCATGATATAGTAGAAACTTTTTTCATTCAGGTGGTTGTGTGAGCTATTTTCTCTCAAGATGCTATTCATTACAAAAACTACACTTCTACACTTTATGTCTTTGACCTGTAACTAAGACTTTAGTGGTCTGAGAAGGGGAAAGGGCTAGCAGTATTGTGTGAGGGCAGTCACACTCTTTTTTTTTTCTTTTAGTTTTGGTCTTGTCCAACCTGTGGAAAGCACTTTGCAAATACAATGAATTCATACTTAACCCAAGGTTGTTTCAGTACTGTCAAAACATCCAAAGTCAACAACATCAGACTCTCTAAAGTGGGTTTGATTCAGTATTCCATTCAATAATCTTAGAATATCATAAAGAAACAGTTACTTTTGCCTGAACTTATTAGTCACTAGCAAAATAAAGACGACTTTTCCCCCCAATGAAACTTTGATATTTTATGAAATTAGGAATGCATAATATATGGCAAAATGTTCACAACACTGGATTCATTTCTGGCCCAATGAGCTAGGCTATTCAAATGAAAAGTTGCAGTAAAATGGGAGGATTCAAAGAAAAAGAAGACAATCTACTTTTTCTGGATCTAAGCTATTTCAATAAATTATCAAATTTATTAAATATGCATTAATATTTAGCATATGGGACAAAGCTCAAAAGCAGCATTAAGTACATTGTTTAATTTCCTACTTGCCAATGGCACTGTAGCCACCAATTTTCTATCCAGAATTTTCATGTTTTAAGGGAAGGAGCAGAGGAAATGGGCAGATTATTCAGTGCTTTCTCAGTACTTTCTAACAGCAGGCCAGTTATTCTGGCAGAGCTTGTTGAATTCACTAGAATTGAAGCAAAAGAGGAAAGACAGATCTATGGCCCAATGAAAATTGTGTAGAGGCCCAATATGGGTAATAATTCTCCACTCTGCTTTAAAATTTTACCCAGGGTCTCAAATATGCTAGAGCTCAGTTGACACCATGGATTAAATCGATAAGCCATGTTCTTTGAAGAAAGCAACCTATAGAGTAGGAATTATCATGATTGCAATTTTGCTGGTAAAGAAAGTGAAGTCTAGCGAAACTAAGTGTTGCATCAATGTTTTTTTGGCAAGTACCCAAGTGGCAGTGCCAGTATTTAAACTAGGAATTCTCAGCCAATAAGATATATGTGTACAAGGCTTTCCTCCTTGGCATTGGGTATGGAATTTGGGTTGGTGAGCTAGTAGCTGGATATGGCTTTATCTTGGCGTCAGTAAAAGGAAAAGCTAGATTGTATTATGTTCTCAATTGAGTTGTGTTTCTTCCTTTGTTTGATAAAAGTGAATCATACAATGAATAAAAATGAAAACAACACAGGCAGACTGTAACCATAGTTGATAATGCTTTTTTACAATAACTTCTTAGAGTGGTATTTAAATAAAACATCAGTAACTTTCTCATGGAAATTCAGTTACTATAAGCCACTGCTTAATGTCATTTTTGGGATCCCCAGCCCAGGAAAGAGTTTGACACTAGGACAGAGTCTGTCTCTGGTAATCTAGGGCTTTTGAGTGCTATGAGACCCAGAGGAAATATCCCAGTCTTTATCTCCATCACAACTTAGCAGAGACAAGGAGTTAAAGTACTCCCAACTCTCTCAGTTCTTTTCATACAGGGAAAAAACTTGCTTTCCACAGTGTAAGCTTTTTTGTGCCATCTGCTTTCAGCTACAGGAAGCTTGAGTTCAGCCAAAAGAGAGAAAAATATTACACACAGACTATTTACTTCCATGGTTGGAAGCCGATCACTATCCTTTTGCAATCAGGGGTTTCTCTAGTATCCATTTTCACTAATTTGTTCCCCCTTTTCCCTTCTGACAAACAGCAAAAAGTACAATCAACCGACTGAATGTATTTAGTTAGTTATCTTGCAAGTTTAAAACCAGCTTTCCTAACCAAGGCTTGACTGCTCACCTTGGATTTCATTTTAGAGAAGAGAGTAGAGGCATGAGAAGTTAAAAACTTTTTATCTGAATCGGTTGTTCATTCTTTCATTTATTTATTCATTCACTATTTACTTAGAATTCTTTGCCAAGTACCTGATGGATGTTAAGGTACTAATCTCTATAACTTGCTGAGTTATAGACTAGTAACTGGAGTTACTAGACTACTTTATTTGCTCATACAATGTGTATGAGGCGTTACTCCATTTTCCAGATGAAGAAAGTAAAGCAAAGAGAGGGTAACTAGTTTGGTCAGTTTGAAAGTAATAACACCAGGATTATAATTCATGCATTCTGACTTCAGCTTTCTTATGCTCTTCACTGCCTCTTCTAAGACTGTTCCTGGCACCAAGTGAAGGTCAAATAGAAGATTAAAAGTAATAAAATGTAATCATAAGAAGGCATAAGCATTATAACAACAGACCCCCACCACCACCCATAATGGCACAGTGAACACTGGGTAAGTGGGCAGGAAATATGTTCAGCTTCAAAAAACACAGCTCAGGCCAGATGATGTTCAGAGAATGAGAAAGCTAAGAAATTGAGGAAGTTTCCTTCTGGATTTAAATTGTCTAGGTTCTGTTTTCCAAGTCAGGAGCCTTATTCTCAACTTCAAGAGCATAGGACACTTTGTGTTTTTATGTTCTCATGCTTGAAGCACCTGGCAGAAACCTGAGCTTATTTTGTACCCTTCTCTTGTAATGTACTTCTGTGAAGTGTTGATTATGGTTATGATCAGGAAACATCCTAAGGATTGTGAGAAATTGATCTTTTATGTGGACATTGTCATGTACATTTGTGAGGTTGCTCTTCTCTTGCTTGTAAATCCATTGTGTTTCCAACGGATCTCAGTGCAGCTCATACTGTCAACAGTGATACTCAAGTAGATGCTTGTTATTGATTTGTGACTGTCATCAGCACAGGCTTTAGTAGCAGTAACCCCTTCAGAAAGATGCCAATCAAAAGTAAAATTATGTTCCCACGTATACTATGGTGACTAAACCTTTCTTAAAAAGCAACAGTTGCCCATGGAAACCAGAGATTTGCACAGGAGCATCAGCAATTATTTTTTTCTTATAGCAATATTAAATTTTTAAAAAATATTTATTTATTTATTGCATATGAGTGCTTTATCTGCAGAAGAGGGTATCAGATTACATTATAGATGGTTGTGAGCCACCATGTGGTTGCTGGGAATTGAACTCAGGACCTCTGGAAGAGCAGGCGGCACTCTTAACCACTGAGCCATCTCTCCAGCCCAGCAATATTAAATTTTTAATCTAACAATTGAACTAAAACTGTTGTTAAGTAACTGTCCAAACTAGTTAATCCTGGTGATGTCTCTAGGTAGAATTAATATTCTTATTGAAGAAAGACAACTAGGATTTGATTGGTAGTTAAAAGTGCTAAGGTACTGGATAGATGTGGTTCATCAGTTAAGAGGATTGACTGCTCTACCATAGTACCTGGATTTGACTCCTGGCACCCACATGGCAGCTCACTGCAACCCTAGTCCAAGGAGACCCAGCACCATATTCTGGCCTCCTTGGAACAAGCCATGCACATGATACAGAGACATACATGTAAATAAACATCTGTACACATAAAAATAAACAAAACTTTAAAAATAAAAATATTAAAAACATTAAAATCTCATATTAATGTCATTCTTCTTTTCCCCTAATATGTAGTATCTACTTTCATTGCCAGAATACTGGTATCATTTAATGCCCTATTTCATTGCATAATAAAACGTAATGTGTGTATTCATGTATTACACATGCACACATTTCATGTAAGTATAAGGTAAGACCACCACACTAACACCTTAGTTCAGATGCCCACTGCCTTTGAAGGTCTTTAAGAACCTATAGCCTTACTTTGTATTCACCATTCAGTCTAATTTTATTTTGTGTCTTGAGCAATTCCTGTAAAAGTTCCTAGAGAGTGACAACTAGGATTTTGTTGATATTTGAACATATTGACAATATGTCTAATTTTTTCCCTATGTGTCATTTTTCTTCAGTTTTATAAACTTATACATGAACTATTGCTTCCCTGTTGACACCTAGCCTCACCCTATTACTTCTGCAACTTCTATTTTATGTTTATTGAACTTCCTTCTGTCCTTAATGATTTCTCACTTCCCTTTCTTCATCCCATCTCTTCATCTTTCTTTGAAGAACTGGATGCATCTCTTAGTTCCTTTAGGAAAATTGAGTCTATCGGTTATTTTTTTATTTCAGTGGAATGCACGCACGCACACACACACACACACACACACACACACACACACACATATACTATATTGTATACTATACAATAAAATTGTATATTACCTAAAACTATGTTAATATTTTACAATTACCAGTTGGTCTCTTCTAATATATTTTTTGATAATGTAATAATACCTTGTTTATGTCTTGTTCATATATATCATAAAGGGAGGGTTCTAGTTCTTCCTTTATCACAATGAACACTTTTTTTCTGCTTTTTAAGACAAGGCTTCTCTGTGTAGCCCTGGATGTCGTGGACTGGCTTTGTAGACCAGGGTGGCCTCAAACTCAGAGATCTGCTTGCCTCTGCCTTCCGAGTGCTGTAATTAAAGGCATGCATCACCACTCTTGACTCACAGTGAATACTTTTAACACCAGTTTTCCTTTATACAACTGTGGTAGTTTCAATGAGAATGGCCCCATAGGCTCATATATTTGAATGTTGGGTCCCCAGTTGGTGGAACTGTTAGGAGGAGTGTCTTTTGGGGGGGAGGGGAGGTATGTCAATGGGGAAGGACTTGGAGGTTTCAAGTGCTTGTGGACCAGATGTAAATATGCAGCTACTGATCCAGCACCATACTTGCCTGCCTGCTGCCATGCTCCCTGCCGTGATGGTCATGGACTAACCCTCTGAAACTATAAGCAAGCCTCCCTCAATTAAATGCTTCCTTTTATAAGTTGCTTTGGTTATGGTGTATCTTCACAGCAATCGAAGAGTTACTGAAACACTATCTCCTGCGTGAGTTTCCAAAGTGGTGAGGTTACACAGGTATGAACAACCACACCTGGTTACTTATGTTCAAGTATCTTTTGTGTTGCTCTATTTCCTAGACGTGCTTTTATTTTCTTCTTGCTACATAAATATGGGCATGGACTTTGCTTCAGCAGAAAGGTCTTTATTTACGAGCTCTCATGTGAACACTGGATAGCCATTGATCTCTGTAGTTTTGTTTTCGTCTGCAAGTGATTTGTGAATTTCACTGGTTCAGAGTACAATTTTTAGATTAATTTCTCTGCATGATACTTAAATTCAGATGTGGGGTTTAATTCTTTATACCCAACCTATATTTTGTGTTTCTGGACCTTGGATCTTGAATTTTTGTTAACTAGGTAGCTCTTCTTGCCTCCTTGTTTTATGGAGAAAACTCAGTGTTCCACAGTAAAGGTGATGTCTTCAGCTGAAATAAGTATAGATTTCATCTATTGGTCTGAATGTCTGTCTGCCCATGCATCCATCAATTTCTGCTACTCTTGACATGTCCATTTGTTTCAAATTCCTTATTTCTATCACCTGCAGCTTTTGCTTTTGGCTTTTGAACTCTTGTGTATATTATCAAAGCCTAATGGTAATATTTGATCTAATGTTTCTGTGATGTTGAGATACCAGTAAGCAAAAGTTGAACTTCCTGGCCAGAACTTCCAATTCATTCTATACTTCTATACTGCTTTTGTAGCATTAAGGATATTGTGACTATGTTTATATGTAACTTTTATGTAGTTAAATATTATAACTGTGCTAGAGACATTGCTCAGTGGTTATGAATACTTGATGATCTTGAAGAAAACCTGCATTCATTTTCAGCACCCGTGTTCAGCGGCCCACAACTACTTCATATTCACTGTGATAAGATGCCCTCCTCTAGCCTCCTAGGACACCAGGCTTACATGTGGTACAATTGCATACATTCAAGTAAACACTAATACCCATACAATTAAAATAAATCCTTAAATCATATGACTTGGTCTCAAAAAATCCTAAATTATTGTGTTTTTGTTATTAACAATTACTTTTCTTAAAATATAAAGATATCATTTGAATTGCTACCCAATACTAAATGTTCAGCCCTGAAAACATATACATACAAGTAACATTATGTGGACTTAGCAAGGTGAGTAGTGTATATGTTAGTACACACACACACACACACACACACACACACACACTATATATATATATATATATATATATATATATATATATATGGTTTTTTTTAAAAAGTGAGGCTCTGAAACAAAAACAGCAAGGAAGCATATATCTGGAGAGTTTGCAGGTAGGAAAGAGAAGAGGGAAATAATATAATTATACAATAATCTCAAAACACAAAATAGTTTCTAAAAATAAAAAATCATATGCATAATATTATAAATAATATAATTAAGTATTCTTGACTATGAGCTCTTTTACTGGTTTCTCTGATGTTGTATCACATCGTTTTCCTTATGCCTATATGTGATGGCTATCTCTTTTACAGAGTCCTTTTGTCTCTGATTAATAATCTAAGTCCTTTATGATTGTGTCCTATAATTTCTAATTTTCACCCTCACTCTTTATTTGTAGAAATTGGGTCTCTTGATTTCATGTGTCTCTTCATTAACCATCTCCCATGTGCCAGGCTTACTTATAGATATTTAGGAGTGATATACTCAGAAGTGGTCCTGTTTATATGGAAATTGCAGTTTAATCATTTTATATGATAACATAATATGTAGCTATAAATTATAACCATTGTTATAAAACAGAAGGACAAAAATTGTACTCAAGAACAATACGGAAAATGACAGTGATTGGGATGTCAAAAACAAGCCTCAAAAAGGAAAGATCGTTTTTCTTCTGAATTAAATTTCTATAAAGATACAACCATAAGAATAATTCTGGGAATAACTAAAATTATATGATAACAACTCCAAAATTCTTCACTTTTTCATTAGTTCCCATGGCTCCTCTGAGTGTCATATATGCATAGTTTTACCCAAATGTCCCAAGGGATCTCAAACTAAGCAAAACCAAAACTGAAGCTATTTCACTACAATAGTGATTATATTCTACTTCTTTTAGGATGCGTCAGCTATCTCAACCCAGACAAAGTTAGCCTGAACATCTATGAACCCTTCCCTTTCCTCATACCTGTAATCAAGGAATAACCAAGTACTTCAGGTTTTACCTTCTTAATATCTCTTCAAAATTGCTACTGTTAAGACATCCCTATACTTGCCTGAATTTTATCAGAACCTCCAAAGGGCCTGTGCTGTATCCTCTCTCACCAGTGACCAAAGAGTTTCAAATCTTCCCTTCAAGTCTGGATAAGTCTTCCATTTACAAGTCTTGAATGGCTCTCCATCATGAAGAGCCCTGCCTTATCCGCCCCTAGACTTCCTGTTATGCTTGCTTCCTCATTTTCCTTCTCTGACACATTTTCTTTCAGATATACCAGCATACTTCCTTCCTCTAAAGTATGTCTCTCCAATCCTTGGGCACTCCAACTTCAGTATCCTTCAACATTCTATTCTGTCTCACCCAGAAAAGACCATACAATTATTCTTGGGCATTGTGTCCTCTTTGAAACCTCTCCCAATAACCCATATGCAAATCTCCAGTTTCCTCTTCTCTTTCTAAATGCCCCTGTATGTACACATTAGTGTCTATGATGCTCATTAAATAAATTTGTCTATTTCTTTGCCATTCCTACTAAGCGCTGGCATCTCTGAGGTAAGCATCTGAGCCTCCTTTCTGTGTCTCCATGTCAAGATATGTAGTAGGCGCTCAGTAAATATTGTCATGAGTAAATTATTAACTAACTCTTCCTTTGGAAAGTAGATAGGGGCCACTGGAATGAAGGAAGGCAATACAGATCTTTTTAAAGAAGTGGATTTTAAAGAAATGGATTCAAATATAATACAAATAAGACCATATAAGACTTTTAACTTGCTTTCATTACAGGTAGATGGAAATAGTATTCATGTATTGAACTATAGAGCAAAGACTGCTAGCTTGTGAAATAGAAGGTGAAACAAGGCTGACATCAGTCCATATTTGTACTACAGTTTGGTATTAAAATAATCATTCGGACATAAACACCATTTTAAGGTTTGATAAAACATTTGCCAATCCTTTAACAACCCTGTCTTGTTTGATATGCATGGGAATTGGTGATGATGCCAGAGTAGATTGGAACTTGCTCCATTTTACACACTAGAAAACTCCCTCGCCAATGAGCCTAACATTTCATCCAGTGCATTTCTTTATGAATTGATGTTGGCTTTGTCTCAACCCAAAGAATTAAACTTTCTTACAAAAAGAGAAACCACAAATGTAAACATAAAGTAAACATGGAGTGAAAGAGTTAAAAATCAGAAAAGGATACTGCCATGACCAGCACCTTGCCACCAGCCCATCCTATCAGCGCTCATCCTCATTAGACTGCCACCAAAACCCTTTGGTGGCCAAAGTGATAATTGGCAAATATTTTGGTATTCACAAAAATAAATAATACATAAAATAAGCCTCACCAACAATTTTACTTCATAAAGTCTGTGGCTCAGCATCCATTTGAAACATTTTCCCATCAGATGTACACAGAGAAAGTCTAATGCAACCATGGATTACTGTAATTATTCTGTTTGGACAAGGTACCTAGCCAACTAAAATAGACAAGGTCAAAGGAGCAGCGATTACAAAAAAAAATCTTTCTGGCTGGGGTTATTTTTCATATGTATATATGTATATAGAGAGCTGAACCAATTCACGTGTGACCACATAACATTTTACAGATATCCACTTCTTCCTTTATTTTGATGAGAGATTAAACAATAATGTGCTTTATTTAGATCCTCTGCATCAACTAGAATTACAGTTACCATTTTCTTAAGGGCTACCCTAAAATTGAAAATGATAATACCTATGAAACCTCTCCAGCTCTGACATTTCAAATTTTTTTCTAACACAAACAAAATTAGAAAATGGAAAACGTAACCTTTCTAGCCCTGTAGCTTCTACACAGGGTCTAAAAAGTGAAAGGCAGTGTCTGTTTAGGAATCATGACAATAACACAGCAATGATGATGATGGTGATGATGATGATGAAAGTGACAGTTATCATAAGAGCAACTCACATTTTCTAAGTATTTACACTGAAAAAGGACTGTTCCAGATAGTCACTAACTTGTTCAAGGCTTACAACAACCTCATGAAATAGGTACTATTATTACCCCCATGCCATAGATGAAGAGAATGAGGCACAGTGAGATCTGAAACTCTAATTTTACACAATTAATAAGCAATGGATCTAGCAACATAGCCTAGCCTGCTAATCACAGATATCCAAATAATATAATAGTTATTCGGTCAGATGGATGGATTGTGGATTTTATGAGTTATTTCTGACATTTTACAACTTTCTCCTGTTTGCCTGTTTATATCATTTCCAGTTAGCGTTCCCTAGAACCAGTTTTATGAAAACTTCTGATTGACTTTCTTCAAGAAGTAGGAGCACTTCTCTGCTGGAGCCTCTTTTCTCTCTTTGTGATTATTATTTTGATTTCCGTCACCTTTTACAGTTTAAAAATTCATTCTTCACATGCAGAGAGTTAATCTTGGTATTGACAAGGAGAATTAGATAGATAGTCTGAACCAAGGTCTACTCTTTACTTTTTGTTTATTATAAAGGACAAGCACTCAGAGGAAGAGGATGCAGCCTATGTGGATGAAACCTGATAGGCTGTGCTCAGATGGAGGGGGAGGAGGTTCCCTTCTGTCACAGGTCTAGGGGAGGAGAATAGGGCTGAAGAGGGAGGGAGGGTGGGAACAGGAAGATAAGAGAGAAGGGATCACAATGGGGATGTAATCTGAATAAATTATAATACATTAAAAATAAAATAAATGGTATTTGTTAATCCCTGCCAAACTCTGACATTGGCTTTCATGACTTATCTAATTGGTTATATATTAGATTGAAGATAGTGAGCAACTAACCTTCTTAAGTTATTTAATACTTCAGTTGTGTTCAGTAACAACTTAATTAAAACCTGAGGGAGAAAGGTCAACACAAAAATAAAATGTAATCTCAAAAGATATTAATTAAACAGAACAAAAAGTTAAAATTTATCCTTGGCAGCAGAAGAAATAATACAGTGCAACAAAATTGTATATTTCACCCTGGGCTTTCATTAGTTGTTTATAATATACAATAATACATTTATATAATATATTATATAATACATATAATATATTCAGCACATATATTGCTTATTATACTTATATATATTCAGTATATATAACTTATTAAAAGTCTCTTCTGCACTGTTTCCATTAATGGGCTATGTGCTTCTGCGTATGGTATTTTATCTATTGTTCATAATAATGTTCTAAAGGTTTTTTTTTTTTACAGATTAAGGTGTTTAGGGCATGAAGACACTGAGTCACATACTCAAACTGAGACAGTTAACGCGCAATCCAAATGAGGAACCTAGGATCGACTGAATTTGTCTGCATCTGAATCCAATATCTGTGGGGTGGGATTATATATGGAGTTTATTTGCTATCTAGTGTCTTGATTCTCTGCAGGAAATAAAGAGAGTCATGAAGAAGACTTGGAAGGGACATGATTCACCTTCATTTTAATATATCCATTTATAAAACTGTATGAACTATTCAAAAGGAGATGGCACAAGCTTGTATTGGGAGTTAATCAATGGACATGCTCAGTGAGGCAGGTGGGAGGTGTCACACTGATGTGTACCAGTGCTTACTAGATGTCCTAGAAGGGAGTCTTGCGTTTATTGGATGACTGACTTATGCAGAAGCTCGGAAGAGAGGTGTTATAAGACTACTTACAGGATTTTTTTTTTGGTTTTTTGAGACAGGGTCTCTCTGTGTTAGCCTTGGCTGTCCTGGAGTTGCTTTGTAGACCAGGCTGGCCTCGAACTCACATCGATCCGCCTGCCTCTGCCTTCCGAGTGCTGGGATTAAAGGTGTGCACCACCATGCCTGGCTACTTACAGGATGTTTTTTTCAGTTAATATGTTTTTTATTAATTTTTTCGGATTACAACTCAATTGTTATCCCCTCACTTGTATCCTCCTATTCCTCCCTCCCTCCACTTTCACCCTATTCCCCTCTCCTAGGTCTAAAACCGAGCGAGACCTCCTCCTCCTCCTCCTCCTCCTCCCCCTCCTCCTCCTCCTCCTCCTCCTCCTCCTCCTCTATATGGTCACAGGCTATCAAGTCTCATCTTGGTAACCTGCTTATTCTTTCTTTGAGTGCCACCAGGCCTCCCCACCAAGGGGAGTTGCTCAAACATGGAGCACCAGAGTTCATGGATTTTAGAGGCTAAATTTGGGCATATTTTCTTAGTATTGATACATGAACTATAGTATATAGAATGTTAACTTTGGGAGTAAACTGAATGAAGGGTGTATTTGAACTTGCTGTACCATTTATACAGCTTTTCTTAAAATCTTGAATTATCAAAAATATTTACATTTTACTGATATCATTCTGAGGTTCATTTCTCCTGGGCTTCATGGCTTGCTACAAATTGTCTATTTTGTAATACATCAATATGCCTTATGACTTCTGATTTGCTTAATCTCTCTGATATATGTCTATGAACATGTGTGTGTGTGTGTGTGTGTGTGTGTGTGTGTACATGTGGAGGTTAAGGGACAGTCTCTGGTGTTAGTCTGTGACATCTACCTTCTTTGAGATGGGCTGTCTTATTGTTCCAATTCACATGGCAATCTAGCTGGCCAGTGTGCTTCCAGGAATTGTACAGTCTCTACCTCCCCTGTTGCATTAGGAGTACTTGGTTTATAGGCATGTCTGCTGAAATATCTGGTTTTCAGTGGGGTCCAGGAATTCAAACTCAGGTCTCTAAACATTTGTCTGAAAGCACTTTACCCACTGGGTCATCTTCCCAGACTGACTGTTTTTATTCTTTGTCTTCACCTGGGTGCTACCTCACAGGCTATCTACTATAAAGTACTTCCAAGTAATGTGACCTATAGGGAAATAAGTAATACTATTTTATGGCATTAGAGCAGATGTGTCTAAAATAAAACAAAATTTTGTTCACCTTTATGATTTTTCAAATTGAAAGAAATCCTTCAAACATACAAACAATGTGGTCCCTCACATCTTACAGAAAAGCAGCAAGTCAAGATTAATAGCTGTCTTTTAAGCATACCATGGCCATTCTGAAATCAGAACATATATGACTTGCCTCAAAATTACTGGGTACATTCTAGAGCAAGATACAGAGGCCTCCATGAGGATATGAAACACATTAAGAATTGCTCGGGAGTGGGGGTGGGAGGATGGACTTCTTACAATGTATGTACCACTTGTGTATACTTCTATAAGAATCCCACTTAATCCCATTGGTTTAACTAAGTTGGATCTGGGTGGAATAGATGTTTCCTTAGCCTATCATAGATGCCCTATCTGTGGGTTGAATCAGCATTTGTTGACAATTCCCAATGAAAGGCAAACTACATCCAAGATATAGTTATGTAGTAGGGGCTACAACTATCTGGAGATGACAATTTGTGCACTAGAGGTGAAATCAAGCTAAGAAATCTCTCTTTGTGTTGCTAATAGAAATTTCACCCTTATTTTTTTCTAAGCAGTGCTGTGAGATTTCTCAGCATTAAGACTGCCAGCAGTAGCCGTTATGAATTTCAAGTCTTCAACTCTTCAGAAGAGCCAGCTGCAGATGGTGTATATGATTTTAGCAGATAAATGGCATTTAGGGCAAACAGTATTGATAGTAGAATGGCTTCTTGTCTAATTGAGGGTGTTTGGCATGGATTTCTGTACTGAGGAAGTTAGGGTTTCCTAAAAACCATGCAAAATATTGATATAATAATCAAAACTAATAATTGGATTGACAAAGAATGACTTACATTGGCAAAAGGACATAGATGACTTCCAAAACCTATAGACCTGAAACTTCTTGGAATTGAATAAACCTGCCACTAATTAGGAAGGCAGTGGTTATGGGAGATTAGCATATAGCCAAGACTTCTGTATAAATTATATGCAGTTCTTCCATCTTATTGAAAATATCATGAACAATAGGGATGGCAAGCAAACCACTCAATGACGAAGATGGCAGAGGGTTACAAGCATAGATGTTGGGACTGGTAAACATGAAGGAGAATAATCAACATGTTAGAAATGTGCCAACAGAGTGCTATTTAGTTTATTTTCCCCAATTTCCTATATTATAAAATGATAATGACAATAGTACCTAGATCCAGGAATAATTGCCACAAATATATTATATGAAAAAGCTAAGTATTACTTTTTTTAGTGAAGTAATACTCGGTTGAGATCTGCCAGTGGCCCCCACCCACTTACCCAGCTTGCCCTAGTCTTGGCTTTCTGAAATGGAATGCTAAGTAACAGATAAAATTCACTTACTAAATATGGGTGTGGGTTAATTTTTGTCAACTTGACACAAACTGGATTCACTTGCAAAGAAGGAACTTCTTCATACAAAGGAATTAGCTCTACCAGATTGGCCTGTGTGCATGTGAGACAGGGTGGCATTTTCTTGGTTAATTACTGATGCCGGAGGGCCTAGCCTGCTATGTGAGGTGCTATGTCTGGATAGGTGGTCCTGGGTTGAAAATAGGTAGCTGAGAAAGCCATGGATAGAAAGCCAATAGGTATTCCTTCTCCGTGGTTTCTGCTTCAGTTCCTGCCTCAAAGTTCCTGCCTTGAGTTTCTTACCTGACTTACCTTCATGAAGGACTATAACCGAAGAGATAAAATAAATCATTTTCTCCCCAGGTTGTTTTTGGTCAGTGTTTTATCATAGCAAATGAAAAGCAAACAAGGACAGTGTGTCAAGCATTGGTCTTTTGATATGTTAGTTAATCTAAGTCCTCTGGTGAGGCAAGTGCTATTATTACCCTTGTATTTTGGATTATAAAATTCATGCATAAATAAGTTAACACAGTTTGTATATGAAGCAGATAGGGAATACCGAAGTCAGGATTTGGACCCCAAAAGCTTGACTACGGACTTTCTTCTTTTAGCATTCTGTTTTGCTTCCATAATAATAGCCTGTGTTTGTTAAGTACATATTATATGCCAACATCATTACAAACCATATTTTAATGCTTAGAAAACTCTTGCAAGGTGAAGATTATAGTCATCTCTGTTTTAGAGATATAGAGGTGATACTCAGAAATACCAAGTACTGTGAACTGTTTTCCCTATGTTTTTATAATTTATTTTATTTTGAGATTATAATTGCATAATCTTCTCTTTCAGACTCACGGTATCTTTTTCATTGATTGTTGTCACATGCATATATGTACATATATAGAGATATGTATTTCTAAATATAACCTGCTCAGTCAGTATAATGCTATTTATATGTATATTTTCAGGCTGACCTTTGGCATTGAACTACCAATTGGTGTGCTTTTCTCTGGTTAAGACTATTTCTCCTATTCTAAACATCCCTTAGTTGCCTTTAGTTCTGTGTGTAGGGTTGAGGCCTCATAGTCTTACCAACATAAATCCCATGTGGTTTTGAGGATACGGAGAAAGAGGAACTCTTACACACTGTTGTTCAGAATGTAAATTAGTATAGCCACTATGGAAAACAGTGTGGAATGTCCTCAAACGCCTAAAAATAGAATTATAAGATAAACTAGTAATTCCACTATTAGGTGCAGATTACAAGGAAATGAAATCAACAATATACCAATGAGTAACCAGCACTCCCATGTTTTATAGCAGCACTATTCATCAATGGATGAGTAGATAAAAATGCAATCTATATTCACAATGAACTATTATTATTCAGCCACACAATTGATAAATCTTATCATTTGTGGCAAATGGAACTAGAGGTAAATACATTACAACATGTAAATCAGGCATGGGAAGGCAAGTACTATATATTCTCACTCATTTGTAAAAGCTAAAAAGATAAAGTTCAGAGAAGGGGCGAGAAGAAGAAAGGTCACTAGAGCTTTTGCAGAGGAGAAAGAAAAGAAGAGAGAAGATAATGTTACCAAACTATAATTAAAATATGTGGAAATATTAATAGTTCTGATGTTCTATAGTAAGGAAAGGTATCTATTACAGTCTACAAGATGTAATCACATACTTCAATGTAGTTAAAGAAGTTTCCTAATGTAAAGTGATAATATTTTGAGGAATGAGAAATGCTAGTTAACATTATCTTATCCTTTCCTAAAATACTAAAAAATATTTCCCCATAAATAAATATAAATATTACATGTCAAATGAAACTAAAAAGACTAAGTATGAGCTGGAGAGTTGGCTCAGAGGTTAAGAGTACTTGGTTCTATTGCATAGGACCCAGATTCAGTTCCCAGTACCTACGTGGAAGTTTACTGCCGTTCATAACTCCAGTTCCATGGGAATTAACATCAAAGTCTGACTCCTGTGGGTACCAAGTATACATGTGGTACACATACATTCATATGGGAATAATACTCATACATATTTAATTGATTAATTGTTAATTAAGTCTTTTTTAAAAGATTACATAAATTGTTAAACATCAGGGCTGGAGAATCTGAGGTTCTATGTCAACAACACATGTCCTATTAACTCTACCACATTGTTTCTTAGCAGGAATAAGACCCATTTCTTTTCTTTGAAGGGAACATTCATGGGGCCCCTTTGCCAGTGGTTCAACTAGATATAACCCATTCCTGCCACTGGAGGTTTCACTTGGGGGCAAAGGATATCCAATTGGGGCATTGTTTGCTCTGAAGATCTATTTCTTTTTAAAACTCAGTTTTTATATTGTATAATAAAGGCAAAAGTTACCAGTGTCAAAGATATAGAAGGGTTAGATAATTAACAATACCAACAGAGTTTCTAGGAATATGCACATCACCTGTGTTAATGAGGCATAGAAAACAATAGACTTCAGTGAAAACTTCCCACTGCCAATCAAGGAGCAGAGCTATGGAGATCTCCAGATCTCTCCAACAAAACAGAGAGAATTACTGAAGAAGCACCTAAAGAAAACTATCACATGAAATTCAAACTACGTTATTCTTCCTGACAATGACTCTTAAGTGAGCGAATAACATTGACTAAAGTCCATAATCACATCACTTTTGAATATGATAAAGTACTGTGAGAGTCAAGGAGGAAATAGCTGGAATGAATACAACATATTTAATTCTTCTAGAGAACATCTTTTCTAGACTTACTCTAGAAGTGCATAGGACACCAATGAGATGAATGCATTCTTATGATCTTTCTGAAATGCCCAATAAAGTGAGGAATTAAGCTAGTGATTCATCTTTCCTTATCTTCTAATTAGATAACAAATACAGCCTAATAGTATGAAACACTGCTCCAAAATGTACTATTATGAACAAGGGGCCAGAAATATATGAATACTGTGATTTTTAAAAAGTTTTTTTCTCACTTGGTATTACTTTCATATGACTTTAATTTTCTGTAAAAATATATATATATTCTATGTTCAACAAGGTCATAATGCTAAATATGAAAATGAAGACAGATGGGAACACTTGTGTCTTAACACTGACTTTTACTTTCCCAGTATTCTAATATTATATGAGCCTTTTGAAACTACTTAGCAAAAGCTGAAGAAAATGTGTGAATTCTTACTTTGCCCAGGATCCTCATAAGAAGTAAACTCCAAACACATTTAGATGAAATCAAGGCACTTTCTCAACCATAATCTATCACATAATGGCTTATTTGCTTACATTCTACTCTAAACTGATACATTTTTCACAGCTTTACTATGCTGGCTAAATGCATTATAATTCCTGGTTCACTAAAGTTTCAGATTACAATGTATCTCCAATTAGCATTTAACCATGGACAAAGGCCAAATTTTCACCTTCTCTTATTTCCAAATACTCTAATCTCCCAATGCACAGGCTCTGGAATTATCAATGATCTTTCATTCAAAGTATACCATCACCAAATTCTGACACTTGTGTTGAGGTCTGAGTTTAATGAGCCTTATATGTAGTTATTTAGTTAAGCATGCACAGAACTTTGGGATGTGATTGATGGATACTGTATTAACAGTAAAAAATTCTTTTAATTTTACATTAGAGAAATTATGAAAGAGAATGCTTCCGCATTCTAGGCTTTCAGTGACTGGAAAACAGTTGTTATCTATTTTGAAGAATGGTAAAGAAAGCTGACAGCTCTTCCCCCAAATGAAATTCTATGTACACATTTTGGAGAGGGCTAATAACTATAGAAAATGTATAGCACACAAAATGATTATTTTAGCACACTGAAAATAGTCCAGTGGTTCTCTATTGCTAGGAGGAACAGGAGATTCAAGAAAGAAAAGACTTTTGTCAATATTCTGGAACAAAAAGTTTGCAGAAGAAACAGGTTAGGGTAAAAGAATAGAAACAAACCATTCAAGGTGCCAGACCTAAAGGCCTGGTAAAAGCAGTTTTATTAATATTGATGGTAAGTAATGTGAAGCTTGTGGTGAACTGAATATACTTAAAGCAACAACAAAGCTCAAATCTATCTTGCTTTAATGGTACATTGATCCCAAAGCACTAATGGCCTAATGAGGAATATATATATATATATATATATATATATATATATATATATATATATATATATATATATATATATATGGGCATTAACTGTTTACCTCTTTGGGATTTTTCCCATATAATGCCATCCAAACAAGTTAAATGAACAGCAATGAGAAAATAATTTCAGGGAAGAAAATACAAAACATCCCTAATGATAGAGTCTATAGATTTGATCTCTAAAGATTGAAATAGCATGATATCTATTTTAATAGGTTTAGTTGAAAAGATAAATAACTTTGGCAATAAGAAGAAAGCTATAAATAGGAAAAAGTGAAAAGGCTAGAAAGGAAATGTAAGACATCAGAGTTACTGAATTTTTAAGGACTAATCAGATGACTGAACATACAAGCAAAAGAGTTCTTAGTTGTATACACCCTAAAAGTATCCATAAGCAACAAAATAAAATGAAACAGCAAAAGTTTATAATAATGTGTGATATTTCTGTGGCAACAATAAGGCACATAGCAAAGACTAAATATGGTCCTCAGGAGAGAAAGCAAGATAACGAAATAGCAGAAATACATGAAGGGAACCTGGCCTAGAATGCTTTCAAATTTTAAGAAAGACAATACCTTATGTATCTAAGAATCTTAGGGAAGGAACACCAAAAAGGTTAAGAAAGCAAACTACAACAATGAAAGAGGTAGGTCTTAATAGGCAATGAGCAAAACACAGAAGAGAAGTCTTGAGAGTATCTAGACACAATACAAAATACTATGTACAGAAAATAGCTATCAGAGAGGTGTGTGACTTCCCATAGATATAATGAATCAGGAAGATAATGGAACATCTTGTCCCTAAGGTGCTGGAAGAAAGTAAAAATATGTCCAAACCTGTATTACAGAGCTAAGAAAACATAATATTCTTCAAGCATGAAAATAAATACATTTTCAGGACAAAAGAAGCTAATATAACAGTTCAACAAAGACAAATAGAATGGTTCACTAAGTAAACTATGCACAGAAATGTGACATAAATAAATTTCTAGGGCTAAATTAGAGAAAATATGAGACTTAACTATAAAAACAGTAAGCATAGATTCAAAGTCAGGAATATAAATAAGCTTTAGGCTTCAAAATTAGAAATCAAGCATTGTGCGTGTAAACAATTCATGAGTAAGAGAAATATTCAAATGAGAAATTGATAAAGACTTTGATTAGAATGGCATTTAATGTACAATATATTGTTAAAATGAAAGGAATTTAAAGCAACTCCTAAAAAGAAATTTGTAGCTGTAAATATCGTTTCTAAAAAAAACAAAGTAATAGAAGATTAGACATTAGTTCTAACCTTGAGGATTTAGAAAAAGAGGAAGAAACTTAACCCTGAATAAGAAGGAGGAAGTAATAAAAATTGGAAAGTAATTCAGTGATATAGAAAGGAAATGGAAATAATTACCAAGGTCAAATGCGGTTCTTTGAATACGTTAATGAAGTTTTAAATCACTATCAATACATATAAAGAAGCTATTAATATACAAACTTTTACTATACAGTTATTATAAAAATAAACATGATGTCAAGGATATCTAAAACATAATGAGAGCTACTTGAGCAACTGAATAAGAAAAATAAAAAAAATCTTGAGCAGATAATTCTTTCCTAAGATATGCAATTAGCCATGGAAATATCAATAGCATTAGTTATTGAGTAGTTGCAAATATAAACCATGATGCAAGGCCACGATATACACACAAGAGGAGTGCCATGAAAATAACTGACAGCCAGAAAATGTGTTGATGATTATGTGAGCAATCAGAACTCTCCTCCCACATTGGTGGGAGTGTAAAATGGTACAACCATTTGTAGAAGAAGTTGGGCAGTTGTTTAAATTGTTCAATTGATTCAAAAATTTGAGCCAATGACTTTACTGGAACTTCTTTGTCCAAAACAAATGAAATCACTTGTCCAAAGAAACTTTGCTCTAAAAATGTTTGCAGAAATTTACTCATTAAAGGTCCAATGTGGGAAATAATCTAGATGGCCCTGACTGCATTATTATGCAAATGGTATTGTTCTGACAATGTAATACTACTCTACAATATAATGTTGTGTTACTAGCATACATAGAGACATGGGTAAATTACAAAATTATTATGGGTAGAAGAATCCAGATATAAGCAAATAATGTATAGTGTAGTGCTTCCATGTACATACATTTTTACAATATGGAAAACTAGCTTATGGTGATAGAAATAAGTTCCGTGGTTATTTTTCTAGTTGCAGCGACTGTTGAGAGGGAAGGGTATTGCACTAGAAAAGTTAACTTTCTAGAGTGATGAGAATCTTGTGAGAATGGAATAGGTACTTGTGTGCATTTTCTCAAACGGGGAAAAACTGTCTACTTATCATCCGCATACATCTTTTATACATAGATAGCAAAACAACTTTACAGACTACTTTTTGCTTCACTTCTGTGGAGCTGAGTGAAGAATGGAAGAACAATGAGCACTGATAACAAAGACATTAATGGAGAGGAATATTTACAGGACAATAATAAGTGAGATGGACATGGTCTTTCTTCCTGTACCAGTGTTCTTTGGAGTATTATTAAACATAAATTTTGGGGTTAAAACAAGTTTATTTTGGAGCCTCCAACTTTACCAGTTTGACAGAGAATATTGATGGCACATACTATATAGTCTGGCAACAACTGCGATGCAGCATTTTCATCCCAGAATATAGACTTTTATAGTATGGAAATTCCATAGTTAGACAACATTGGGTATATTCAAATTCTATTAACCTCTTACACTATAATTTTGAATGTGGAAAGATGTTTCTATCAGAATTATGACAACTAATCAATGAATCCAAATGCCCCAAATCTAATATCTGAGAAAGTGTAGCATTATATCAACCTATTTTAAAGACTAATATTTTGGGTTCATTCATAGACAATTTTGTTCCTTTATTTAACCTCTCCGAGCCTCAGCTCTCTCTGTATGAACTATTCATCTACCTTGTGGAGGTTTCAAAATTAGTTACATCTGTGGAATATTTAAGCTGGACAGTTGAGGCTTAATTAATAGTACTTGTCATTTTTTGGTCATCCAGTCTAGTCATTAAGGTGTTTATTCATGCTTCCTTTTCGTAATGAAGAAAAGCAAAGAAAATATTAAGCCTAAGAGCCAGTGGCTCACATAATAAGAGCAAGTAGCTGGCATACTAAGAGCAAGGGGCTGGCATACTAAGAGGAAGTGCTTCACCTACTAAGAAAGAAAATATTGTAGAGAGGAGAAAACCAGAATGTGGCTTCTTATTTTTACATCTACTCATCCTTGTATTTATAGTGAGATTACATGTAACAGACAACTAATTATAGCATGACCTGGAAGAATGAGACCAAAAAGTTTCCTTTATGATTCTTCTAGCCTGTATAACTTACATTATATTCTGTACATTATCCTCAGACAAGAACATGCCTGAAACATGAAGTTCTTAGTATATAATCCGTGAGTTCATAAAAGAGAGCAAAGGAAGTCTTTACAACTTGTGTGCACTCCTAAGTTTGTTAGGAAATGCTGTAAAGTTTTGGATTGTGTTTCTGGCCAGTAATAGTAAATGCAACAAGATATGTTCCTTGATTTTCTTAGTAAAATTCTATAAATCACTGATTAATTTAGGAACTCAAGCAATTTTTGGGACCCAATCAAGGTTTGATGACATAAGTAATATTTCCAGTTACTATCATTATTAGTCTAGTGCTATTTACTAGTGAGATAACAAAGAAGTGCTGGGCCAGCGAGATGACTCGGAGGATAAAGGTGATTGCCATGAAGCCCGATGACCTGAACTCAATCCCCAGAATTGACATAGTAGGAGGAAAAGGCCAACTCATGCTAGCTCCAAACACATCCTGTGGCCTGTGGACTCCTGCATATACACTCACAAACATATACACAAATAGGTAAATATAATCAAAAAATTTAAAGATATTGACTATGGGCCTTGCTTCCCTAGACTTTACAATCCAGTGGGGGAAAAATAAATCTACTAATAACACAATACAAGGGGCTTTAGGATAAGTAGCATATAACTGCTTCAACTAGGGAGGGAAAAAACCCTACAAACTGTGATGAAGGACATGAACCAAAGTCACAAATATTGAAGTGTTTTACTCAAGTATATTTTTTCAACATAGCAACATCATGCCTCAAAATGAAATCTTAACACATGAATAGTTAGCATCTCAGGGAGTCCACCCCAAATCTAGGTAAAAAAAAAAAAAAGGCATTTATCTTAATTTTGATTGCTAGTGTTTTGCTGTGTGTGTGTGTGTGTGTGTGTGTGTGTGTGTGTGTGTGTGTGTTTGTTTGGTTGGTTTTGGTTTGGTTTGGATTTTTGTCATTACAAACTTCCGCAAAATGTGTTTGATATAAGATAGCACGGGAATCAGACTGTGCCTTTCCAGAAAGTGAGGTCATGGCCTTTTCATTGTGACACCTTCCTCAGTATTTCTGGTATATCATAGTTAGGCAATTGCATAGAATATACATTAATGAAACAAACACGTGCCTTTGGATTTAAAAAGACTGGGTGGTTGAAATATTAATTCTTAAAGAGAAAAAAAGATAACACTAGAAATATATACTAAGACAAGGTTATTGTTTTGCTTACGGAAAGAAAGTCAACTCTTTCTGCTTCTAACTTGGCATTCAGAGGTAAAACAAATGGGTTTTCTATGAGGAAGGACATGATGAATGTGGCATTATGAGAGTAAGATCTTAATTTATACTCGAAATTGTTCTTTCTCATCAATGTAGTCACGCCCCAGTAGAGCTACAATCTGATTTTTAAGATTTATTTTATATGTATATATGCCTGTGTGATTATATGGACATGTTAGTGCAGGTACCCATGAAGGCCAGATGAGGATTTCACATCCCCTGAAGATAGAGTCAGATGTGGAACCTGGGAATCAAGCTCACATTTGAGTTGTCTACAAGGGCAGTGCACACTCTTTAGCACTGAGCCAACTCTGCAGACACAGAACTACAAATGTTTTAAAGCATATTGGACTATGCTTCTTATAGAGAGTATTACTATCTTTGTATTTACAAGGAAGTTGAATGCATGTCACCAAAGAAAGAATCACAGGATACATTTTCAACTGTGAGTTGTCTGGAGGCTTGTATATATCTAAGTAACACCACCCTCTCATGCAATGACAAAGTCCTGCATCCTAACTCAGTTCTCTAAGAACAGAGTAAGGCATGGAGTGTGCTGGAGAAGTACTAAATTAGGACAATGCACCTGCAGACTAAAATAGATATAGGAAATTGGCATGGGAAACACATTGAACCTTGGGCGCAGAAAAAATATGTGTACTTTAGTTAAATACATATGTGCAAGCATAGAAATCTATAGCTGCCCTTTGCCATTTGCTTTAAAAATAGGAGGTGTGAGTCAAGTCAAAGCTGAAGATGTCTTGGGTAGTAGGGCAGTACAGCAGAGCAGCTAAGTTTTGTGAAAGAAGGAAAGTATTTACAGGAAACCAAAGCGTTCTACATAGAAAGGCACTTGCAAACTTACTTACAAGTCCTTTTTGGTAGTTATTGTTTGATTGTTTTGTAATTCCCATTTTGGAAGACAACACTATGTTGTCAAATCACATAGTAGCTACTAAATATGAAAAAACACCAATTTGCTATAGCAGAACTTGTTAAAACAGTAAGCAGTTTTAAACAAGACCATTTTTAACATTCATTGCCCCAAATGAAGCATTAGTACATTTAAAATATGTATGTGCTTAGCAAGCATTGGCCAGTTGTATCCTCATAAACAGAATGTAGATACCTTGTTTTCATTCTAGTATTAAAACAGACTTTTCAATGAATATATTAAATAGCGATTTATCAACTATGTCCATTATACTAGGTATCTCTGCTTTAGACAAACACTCATAAAGCAGTGTTCTTTTCTTACAAAAACCAAAACAACGACAACAACAAAACAACCCAGGTTGGTTTCAAACGCAAAGCAATTTGCATATAACTTTTTTGGGAACTATTTTATTGTATGCAACAAGACATACTTTTATTGCCAACCAGTAGCACTGATGAAAGGAAAAGTATTAGCATATTCATCTTTCTCAGTTAAGACTGGCGTTCCTGGAGACTTTTCAGCACCTGCACGCAGGAGACCACATTCCCTCTGAATGACAAACATAGGCTACCACCATGTGTTCTAAAGGTAAGAAGTAAAGAGGGTATTTGGGGTGTTGCAAAAGAATATCAAGATATACTGTTTAATAATTTAAAAGAGAAATATACTGCTGTTTTCAGTGTTCTCTGTAGCCATTTTGGATA
This sequence comes from Acomys russatus, assembly GCF_903995435.1. Lineage (NCBI taxonomy): Eukaryota > Metazoa > Chordata > Mammalia > Rodentia > Muridae > Acomys > Acomys russatus. The sequence continues at coordinate 110,554,346 of NC_067169.1, forward strand.
TTTAATCATTCAAAAACAACATTATATACACAAGTTATAGGTTAGGCAACAAGAACTGCAATATTATAAGATGTCAGTTTCAAGTGGTACCAAGAGGAAATATCCTCAGTGTTTGGAGTAAGTGCATAGCTTAAAGTTCACCTCTGTATCCCATGTAAAATGAACTGAAGATTTGTTTATTAGATGTTTTCATCAAGGCTGTCAAATACAAATAGCCAAAACACTATGACTGCAACATTTATATAATTCCTGATTGTTTTGTGGTTCTTCTTGCTGCAGGTAGTTTATTGTATATGTGTAACAATATAAATATACATGTAAAAAAAGAAAAATAATTTTAAAAATCCACATTATAACTTGGGCGAGAAAGAGAGTGTGGCAGATACATGCAAAAGGTTTCCATTTTGTTGTATTAAACTTGAAACTTTTTGATGACTTGAGTTCAATCCCCAGAACTAGTAGAAGGGTAGAAGAGAATCTATCCCATAAACTTGCACCCTGGCCTCCACACAGTGATGCGGCCCATGACTGCTGATACACATATCATATAAACACACTCACAGAATTATAACAAAAACAAGTAAGTCAATAACTTCATTATTCACAAGTAACTATAGGTAAGATACTGATTTTTAAGTGGTGCTTCTTAAAAATCCCTAAGAGAGTGAAATGTGCCCACCTGTGTTCTGTATTTTAAAAACTCTAAGTTTGTATTATTTGGATCATTGGGCAGTGCTGTTCCCATTTTCCAACCAGCAATGAAGGAGTGTTCCTCTATCTCCACATCCTCGCCAGCATGTGCTGTCACATGAGTTTTTTATCTTAGCCATTCTAATGGGTGTAAGATGGACTCTCAGCGTCTTTTTTACTTGCAGTTTTCTAATGCCTAAGGATGTTGAACATTTCTTTAAATGTTTCTCAGACATTCAAGATTTCTCTGTTGAGAATTCTCTGTTTAGCTCTAAATTGGGTTATTTGTTTGGTGGTGTTTAATTTTTTTTAGTACTTCATCTTTTTTGGATATTAGCCTTTTGTCAGATGTAAGATTGGTGAAGACCTTTTCTCTGTACTAGGCTGCTGTTTCATTCTGTGCACAATGTCTTACAGAAGCTTTTCAGTTTCAAGAAGTCCCATTTATTAATTGTTGACCTTAGAACCTGAGCTGTTGATGTTCTGTTCAGGAAGTTGTCTCCTGTGCCAATGAGTTCAAGTCTTTTTTCTACTTTCTCTTCTAAAAGATACCATTCTTGGGTGTGTACCCCAAAGATGCTCCACCATATAATAAGGACATTTGCACACTATGTTCACAGCAGCCTTGTTTATAATAACCAAAATCTGGAAACAACATAGATGTCCTTCAACCAAAGAATGGATAAAGAAACTATGGTAAATTTACACAATGGAATATTACTCAGCTGTTAAAAACAAGTAAATCTTGAAATTTTCAGGCAAATGGATGGAACTAGATATGACCATCCAGAGTGAGGTAACTCAGACACAGAAACACCCACATGGTATGTACTCACTTATAAGCAGATTTTAGCCAATAGTATAGGATAAACACACTGCAATCCATAGACCTAAAGAAGATAAGTAATAAGGAGGACCAAAAGTAAGATGATTTGGTCTCACTGTGAATGAGGAAGTAGAATAGACAGAAGTAGTGGTTGAAGAGAGGGAACAAGGTAGGAGAGGAGACACAGAGAGAAATAAGAATATAGGCCAGATGAGGGGGAGAGCAAGGGTCAGGGAAGACAGAAGGCCTGCAGAGAAAAGAGAAACTGTGGGTGGGAGAATCTCAGTGACAAGCTGGAGACCTAAGTCAAGATAGGCTTCTGGGGGATACGAGGGAACCTTAGCTGAGACTCCTAGTAGCACGAGCCATGGAGTCTGAAAAGGATACCATCCACCTTCTAACTAGACAAGATTGCTAGTGGAGGGAGGGGAACACCAACACACGCACAAAAATTTTGACCCAAAATTTGCCCTGCTTATAAGATGTGCAGGGATAAAGATAGAGCAGAGATTGAGGGTATTTCCAGCCAATGCCTGGCCCAACACAAGACCCACTCCCATGGGAGAGAGCCAATTCCTAACATTATTAATGATACTCAACTATGCTTAGAGACTGGAGCCTAGTAGAGTTGTCCTCAGAGAGGCTCCATCCAACAGTGGTTTGAAACAGATCCTGAGAATTTTGTTTTTTGTTTTTTTCAGATCCTGAGAATTACAGCCAATTGAGAGTCTTGTGGAAAAGTGGAGGGATAGAGAAAGGGACCTGGAGGTGACAGGAGCAACACAAAAAGACCAACAGAACCAACTAACCTGGGCCCAGAAGGACTTGAAAAGACTGAAGTACCAACCAAGGTCCTTGCATGGACTGGACTTAGGCCTCCTTCAGAGATATAGCAGATGGGGAGCCCAGACTTCATGTGGGTCCCCTAGTAAGAGGAGCAGGGGCTGTCTCTCACATGGACTATGTCACCAGCTTTTTGATCACTTCACATTGGTGGGGCTGCCTTGTTAGGCCACAAGGGAAGAGGATGCATTCAGGCTGATGCAACTTGATGAGCTGGGGTGGGTGGGTAGAAGGGGTTCGCCTTTTCGGGAGAGAGGGTGGGAGGGGGCTAAGACCAGGATGTAAAGTGACTAAATAAATATTAAAAAGAAATAAAGGAGGAAAAAAAACCAGGGCGGCGAAAGAGGAAAAATGGTCAGTGAATAATACAGCTTCATAGGAGGTCCCAAACAGAAAACAACCTGGAGGGATCTTGAGAAACTGGGGAAGCAATCATGGATAAGGAGAAAGCAACAATCAAGGAGCAATAACATCAAGAAAAGCAAATCGCCCTTAAAAAGGCCATAGTATGTTAGAAATAATTGTATGTAGTAGAGTAAAGGCTATGTGTGCTGGCGTATGCCTGCAATCTGAATACTTAGGAGGTCAGGAAAGGAAGATTAGGCATAGAAAGCCAACCTTAGCTACATAGCAAATTCAAGGCCAGAACGTATTATGTAAGATCCTATCTGTAAACTACAAACAAACAGACAAACATAAAAAGAGTTGGCTAACAAAACTTGGGGTCTTTATATCAGGAGGGCTTCCAGGCTATGAAATATTACTCAGAGCTCAGCTAAGCTCTATTATTTAGCACTTATAAGGGCCAAATGATAGGCATCAGTCTGAACTGGGGACTTAGGGTGAATATCCTTTCCTTGAGAGCTGTTCAAGTGAGCTCCTTAGAGTGCCTGTAGATGTTTGCACTGTACATGTAGTATTGTGTTGTGAAGAATTTTCCTATCTGAAAGCAAAGAAACAAACTACCTCACCTTTATTGGGATTTGTCATTCTGTGATTACATAAGTCTTTCTCCTGCTCTCATTTGTACCGTGCTACCATGAACACAGGGACGTTCTCTGTCATATCAGCTAGTTTCATATTCTTTTCAAAAGGGATCAACTGAAACAACTGCAGACACTGCTGATCTGTACCCTGACTTGTGGTCCTTTTTGGAAAGAGGCTAGGTTTTCCATAAATATACATCTGTTAAAATGAGCACACCTCAGGCTGGAGGTATGGCTCAAAGGTTAAGAGCGCTAGCTGTTCTTCCAAAGGACCCAGGTCAGTTCCCAGAAGCCACATGGCAGCTCACAGCTGTCTGCAATTCCAGTTCCAAGGGATCTGATACTCTCACACAAACATCTATTCAGGCAAAACACCAATGCAAATAAAATAAAACTAAATAAAATGAGCATGCCTATTTGTAACATTTCATCAATCAATCTCAAAGTCCTTTGTAAGCATAAAATTGGTTTGTGCTTGAATCTATCCCAACAGCTTAGATGGCAATATAGCTATTTCCAATTAATAAATGCACATGGTAGTACAGTAACTGATTGGAAAGAATTACCTGTGTCACAGACCTTACTCCGCAGGGAATATATTTTATAGCAGAATAGTAAATATAAACTTTGCAGCAACATATGCCATATTTGAAATTAGGGGACATGGAGTCTATAGTCCTTTAAGGATCAGTAACAGTTGTCTGTCCTTATCCATCAAGTGTAAACTATAATGGGTGCATCAGGGATATAAACTGTAAAATTAAACTTTTAACCACTAAACAAATCTCACAGATTATTTGATGATCTTTATCATTTTTTTTTTTTTTTGCTGATGTATCTTTTCAAGTAAGCCCCTTTTCTTCTTCTCATGTGATGCTCAACTCAAAATAACCAAATAAGTGATGATCATGTCACATGACAGATCAATCCAAACCTTCATTTTGGGTTGCTCTAGGACCATTCCAAGTATAGTAGGAGATCTGAATAGGTACTTGAAAAGAAACCCTGCCAATCTCAATCACATGAATATATATATCCATGATACTTAGAAGTTTGGGGACAGATATTGAGTTAGAAGAAACAAAACCATTACAATGAACTCATCTGAGCAAAATGTTCTAACAAAATAAAACACTTAGAGAGCTTTACACTTGCTGAATAAAGTTCAATGATAAAGTAAAAAGGCTTTCTATGAAAATCTTTGCTTGATGAGGCTGCTTTATTCAGATTTTAAGAAGACTGGAAAAAAAAAGTGTTCTGAGAAATGATGTCATGTTTTTCATTTAGTTATGTGTTAAAACTTCCCATCAAAAAAGTAGGCACTGGAGCAATTTTATCCCTCTAAAAGAAGCCCTGTTTTACTAGGTTCAAAGAAGCTTGAAAGTGGATGCCGCCGCGACCTTCTCTCGCACTTGTTTTTTCCACAAGCTGAAGGCTCTTGGGCGTTGGTTCCATTGGCTGCCTGCAGCATGTCCGTGGCCGCCATGAAGGATCATATTCTCTCCCAGTTTTCTTGTGGCATTATGGACTGCCTATCTATCTTCTGTGATTTCCCTGAAGAGACACACCTAATAGGATTCTCAGAATTCCTGCATGATTGTACTCACCTTTCCCTAACTGTGTGTCACCTCTTTATTTCCTATCCCTAAGAGACAAATGCGCTTAAGGCTAATGACAATGACTTATTCTCTTTCATTCCTACATCAATTAAAATTAATGTTTGTGATGTGTGAGGAGAGTTAATTGAAGTTTAGAAATAGGAAGTCTTGAATCAGCAGCGTTTCCTAATATAAACAACCATCAAATTACACACTCATTTTTAATAACAATATCTTAAATCTTTTTCTAAAAGGAACAAAACAAATTATTTTTTCTGAGTCAAGCTGAACAGCCAAACACTATGGAATTTAAAGAACTGAGAGTCCCTATCCCATCCAGAAATGAAAAAAAAACAAAAAGCAAAAAGACCCTCACAGAAAGATTTCCCCGAGCATTCATTTGTTAATTTCCACAAAAACATCAATATCCAGGGTTATCTCTTAAATCGACATCCTTCAAAAACATTGTTTAAATAAATCTTACCTGAATACGACTTCCTTAACAAAGCCATGCTTCTTTATAAGATGGTCCTACCCAGACAATTGCTGTCTACATTTGGAGCAGACACAGAGAGATCAGAGAAAGTTTAAGGCATATCTAAAGTATTCTCCAAGGTACTGGCCAGAAACATCAAGCCCGTACTCGCGGTATAGAGAGATCATTAATGGGCATTAGTGACAGACCATTATGACTCTCCCAGATCATTAATGATTCATTGTGTAGCAGTATCGTTCTGGCAGTAATCAGACCATTGCTTGGACGCAGACATAAGCTTGGCCCATACTATTTGCTTAAACTTATTATTTCCAAGCATAAAATTTTATTTTGCCTTCTAGAATTACGAAAAATGGTCTGTAACATGATCCTTCAGCACATCAGAGGAACTTTTGGAGCTAAGCTGCCTCATTTGCTAGATGCTTCTCCTAAGGTCAGAAATATTGTATTCTGAAAGGCTCCCCAATAGCTTTTGCGATGTAGAAATGGGTCTTTTATTTTGAAATTGAATTATTGATGAACAGAAAATGGTACAAGCAAAACATTTGCAAGAATTACAGTTGCTCAGGATTTTGAACATTATGTGTAAAAGGTTGAAATCCCACCTCAACTTTCAGGTTTTTGCCTAAAACAAAAATGTTCATATCAAAGTCCTTTGTTAAAAATTTACAGAAACAATTAGCAGCCTAAGAGAAAGCTTTCAGCCAAATATAACAAAAAGCAACAAGCAGACAGCATCAAACCAGAGAAAGTACAGAAGCACTCAATCCTCTTAGCACAAAAATCAAAATTCTAAGGAAAAGCAAAACCATAAACTAAGTTGCTATCCTTTTTAAAAAATTTTCTTGATAGAAGATCCACTATTTTCGTTAAAAATGCAAATGTGAATGGAAATTTAAGTTATTCCGGGAGCAAATGAGTCTTTTCTATTGAACAGATTGGATTCTCCTTCTGTGTGGCTCTGGGAAAACTTCCCTTGAGTCAGAAAGAAAGGGAATCTGTCTCAAGTTCTGAATATTGTCACTATCAATGAATATTGAAGAATTACTGACACCCACAGGGAGCTATATTTATGGAGCCCCATCACCCATATTCACAGCTATATGGAAAGGAAGATTATGTATATTCAAAAGCATTCCATGAACTTACAGATTTTCCTTAAGCTTCGCTGCATAATCAAAATTGCCTTGAGCTCTCTCTCCTTCCACTTTCCATCCAACACTAAGAGTGCAGCAGCAACAGCTGCAAATGTGAGCCCCTCCCAGAGGGAGCCTGCCTCAAGCAGAATTGGGTTAGCTATATGGATGGGATTTCAGCAGGAGGCAGAGGATGGAGCAAATTTGTTCAGGTCTGACATCAAAAAACCTCCCTACTCCCCAGTAGCTACCCATAGCCTGAGAATCTGAACGTCAGGATCTCTTCTAACTCAATTGGGCAGTAAAGCTATTCTTTGGGAGGCTGGGCTGACTTCCTGGACCGTTGACCTATGTGGCTACGTAGGGCACTGCTCTGGAAAGTACCCTACACTTAGTTTCCTACTTTACTGTCATTGTTTTGATATCCATTAATAGGTTTTGAACAAGAAGCCCTGCATTTTTGTTTTGCAGCACACTCTGAAGAGTTTCCAGCCAATTGTATCCCTTATGCTAATTGTTTAATATCCAGTTCTGCTTGAAAAGGTAGGGAGATGAGGAACTTCAGAAGGGGCTGTGGAAACCAGGCATGATGGAGCATGCCTTTAATCCCAGCATTCAGGAGGCAGAGACAGGTGGATTATTGTGAGTTCGAGGCCAGCCTGGTCTACAACACAAGCTCAGGACAGCCAGGGTGACACAGAGAAACCCTGTCTCAAAAAATGAAAAAATAAAAAAACAAAAAACAGATGGGGTCATGGACTCTTACCAATTAATTGCTCTTTGACTGGACAGCTGAGTTTGTGCTTAGATCACCAGGAGCATACTTGCATGTACTCAGATCCCTGCTTGCAAACCAAATGGGCTAATGGAAGAATTTAGTCTTCAGTGAACTTTTTACACAGGAGAGATGCCAACTTCCTTCAAACAAAAATAGAAAATCCTAATATGGAGGCAGCATCTCTTGGCCAATTTGAGAGCTCTTTTCAAAAGGCACTTCCCAGGGGACAATATTAAGTCATTACCATCTGAGTGGTCTTATCAGGTCTAAGTAAGAGATCCAGTCTTTCAGCTGTGCTCCTAAGTATGGCCCTATGGGTCAGTGCAGTACAGAGGGGTCCTCGGGGATGGGAAGAATTCAGTCACTTGATGTCTAGACAACACTGAAATAAACAAAATGAGGGCTGACCCAGACCCAATTCTCAAGAGAGATAAAATATCCTTCTTTTGCTGCTCTCTCTCTCTCTCTGTCTCTGTCTGTCTGTCTGTCTCTCTCCCTGTCTGTCTCTGTCTGTCTGTCTCTCTCTGTGTCTCTGTGTCTGTCTCTCTCTCTCTCTCTCTCTCTCTCTCTCTCTCTCTCTCTCTCTCTCTCTCTCTCTCTCTTTCTCCATGAACCTATTCTCAGTCACTAGATGCCTACAACTCAACTCTAAGCCTTACTCCTGCCCACTTGGCACACCATGTTCCTACCACTTGCATTCTGCATTGACTTGTTCTCCTAATCCTCTATTTAGCTACACTTTGTGAATATTATGGGGGAAAGCAACCAGATTACAAAAATTTACAAAACTTGTCAATTTTGCAAAAGTATTTTCATCTTGGACACATGTATTCTTCTCCACTAGTCCTGCACTGTAGAACCATGACAAATACAAATGATTCTAAGCAACAGAGTGCACACTTGGTATTCTTTATTCATGCAGGGGTATTTTTCTTTTTTATTAAATATATTTTTATTTTTACATGTACATTTATATTATTACACATATGTACAATAAACTACTACAGCAAGAGGAACCATGAAACAATCAGGAATTATCAGGGGTGTTTTCTAATGACTTCTACTTTTTAAAACTTTATTTTCTAAGCCTCCACTTTAGAACGTTCTGGAAGGCAGGTTGAGGCTAAACTGGATCCTGGTACAGGAGACCACCTCTAACACTACAATACCTACCAGAGTTTTCTGGGCTTATGAAGGTTGTTCCAGACACCCATTAGGTCAATCAAATCTTCTCTTGCCTGCATATTAATGTTTAAACCTTCTTTAGCAAGACTTTTCTGGGTACCTCTTTGTACCTTTTAATTATGATTATGGCCTCTTTTATCACAGTATACCCGATATAAGGCTCTATTCCTCTACTATGAAACTTAGTTGCATCCAGCTGTTTACATGATCCCTCATTATTGTACTGTGAGAAGCCAGAGGGCATGGACAGTGTGAAATATAATAAGCACCTGTGAGTACATCAGATCAATACGGAACAGTGGTATTCTCTATGGTGAGGATACTAGAACTTTGAAACTGTGTGACTACTATACCCAAGGGATACACATACTTATAGGCTATCAAGTTCTCCATTGACTGATGTGAGAACATATGACAGTTTGAATCCCAACAGTCAGTGCTAGAGTCAGGACTCAGCACTGTATCACTCATCTTTTTCTAATGGATGCTCTCTCTTTTACTGTCTTCTAACTTGTTCTCCTTCTTCACTTCACATTCTCTTCCTTGCCAGACAACCTCTAATACCCCCTCTAAAGTCACAGTCCATCATCTGTCCCTTCAGGCAGAGTCCAAATAAACAGAAGCTGACAAATCTAGTTAACTCTCTGGTGAGTGGCCTTTAATCCCAGTCGGAAAGGTTACAGAATCTTCAGGCTTTCATTACTCTGTGGTCAAGCAGCCTAAGTAAGCTTCCTGCCTTCCTGGAGGCCCCAATCAATACTCTGCCGTCCTCTTCAAGCCCAGACACATCAAAGGCAATAATGCCTGAGATTTAATCATTTCACATTAAAATGTAAAGCTCTGTCTCCAGCTCCCCTTGATAGTTTAATTGTTTGCAAATGTCTTCAGAAGCTTTTGTAAACACATTTGTAGCCCAGTGTTTACTTGCTTTGCCTTCACCTTTCCTAAGCTGATTAATCAAAGCCTTTTTGCTGCAAACCTAGAATCTTGGCTGCAGGGATGCTTCATCCAACAAAGAGTTTAACAGGGGGGCAAACTTATAAGACTAAGGTCAGCTACATTTTCTATTTAAAAGTATTGGGTATCAAGAAATTGAAACCCAATAGCAATATAACGACTCTCGTGAATGTTTACAAGATTCTTAGAGTTGCTAAATTTGGTGGTCAACCAGCTGTCCTTCAGTAGGTGAACATATAAACAAACTGTGGCAATGCTAATGTTAATAAGAAATAAGATAATAAGATAAGCTACGGCAAAACAGAAGAAACAGATACTTGCAACTAGGTAAAGACATCGCAACCCAATAAGGGTATATACTGTGTGATTCTAACTACATGACATTCTAGAAAAGGCAATACTATGAATACAATTTTTTTAATTTAAAATGTTTATTCTTTAAAAAATTAGTTGCTTTTTATACAGCTATACAAAGTTCTTAATGTTTCTTTGGCAATGGAATATAATGGAATTTTACAACTATATAAAAAAGTTACCTTTGCCTAAGAAACAGTATTTGCCTGTGTGTACACAGTTGACTGACAGAATTCTCTACTGTCCAGCACCTTAATGAAGTGTCGAAATAAGCTACCTCGTATTATAGGATCTCCAAAAATAAAGATACAGACACCCACACATGCACACAACACACGCGGTACTTATAGATGAATACAATTGTTAAAAGTGAGTGCTTGCCAGAACTTGCATGAATAGGTGGAGCACAGAGGAATTTTCTCAGAGAGTAAAACCATTCTGTAAAATACTATAAAGGTAGCTACAAATATTACAGATGTATCACAGTTCTCAGAACTTATAACACCAAGAGTGAATCCTAATGTAAACTCAAAGCCCCAGTTTGAGTGATAGTGATATGTCCATGTAGGCTCATTATTATTAAAAAAAAGTATCACTCTCACATGGCTATGTACATGGGGCAGAGTTTATATGTGAACTCTGTGAACTGTATACTTATTTTAACTGTGTGAGTAAAATCACTTTATAAAGCAGTTGATTTAAAATACAAGTATAGTTTTTTTAAGGGCAGCTGATTAAACACAACAACAACTACAAAATACACAATCTAGCATGTTCCAGGAGGGCACAATTTCTCATTTTGTCCTCATAGCAATTATATAAGGTTTCACTTATACTTTTTTCTTTGCCTGCTTGATTGTTGCTTGCCTTCTTTCTTTATAGGTGAGAAAGCTTTAGCTAACAGCAGACAAATGTGACATTCTTGTCCACATAGCTCTCAACTGCCTGGAGGGCAGTCAAGAATTTGAAGTTTTGTAGGCTCAGATTTCTTAAACACATTTTATTTTATATTAAAACAAATTTTATTTTTTAATATATTTTATTAATTTATTCATATTACATCTCAATTGTTATCCCACCCCTTGTATCCTCCCATTCTTCCCTCCCTCCTATTTTCCCCTTACTCCTCTCCCCTATGACTGTGACTAAGGGGGACCTCCCCCTCCCCCCGTATATGCTCATAGGGTATCAAGTCTCTTCTTGGTAGCCTGCTATCCTTCCTCTGAGTGCCACCAGGCCTCCCCATCCAGGGGACATGGTCAAATATGGGGCACCAGAGTTCGTGTGAAAGCCAGACCCCACTCTCCACTCAATTGTGGAGAATGTCCTGTCCATTGGCTAGATCTGGGTAGGAGTTCAAATGGTATATGCTCACTTATATCTGGACATTAGCCCAAGGGATATGTCCCATGAAAGTCTTCACTTACCAGGAAAGTGGGACAGAGGGGAGGACATCCTATTGAGACTCTAGGTGAAAGAAGCATGGGAGAATGGGGAAATAGAAGGATCCAGAGGGTCCTAGAAACCTAGAATAGAACATTATGATGGGCAGATCTGGGCCCAGGGGTTCTGCTCAAACTATGGCACCAGCCAAAGACAATACGAGCAAATATATTTTATTATGAACTTATTAATAGAGAGTACCTCACTTATAACCCGACTAACCTAAACAATAGGAAAAGAAGATTAAAGAATACAATAATAGAACTGTAAGGATATCAGTTCTGAGGAACGATTCTCCTGGCATAATCCGCAGGATTTCTTCTGCTCGAACCTGGAGCAACCAGAACCCAGAACCTCAGCTGGAGCCTGGAGCCCCGATCCTTCCCTCCAGTGGTTCTCTCTAGGAGCATCTCAAAGTGGAGCAATAAACAGCCAAAACTATCCCAAGTCTTGAAAGGCTCTGCCTCTTGTTTTTGGCTCACATTTATATTTCATCTCAGAATTTGTTCAAAGATGTTTTTCAGTTGCTTACTAACCAATCTCCCCCACACGGGTGTTCGACTTCTAAGGGGATAAACATCACCTGCTCTCTCACAAGTCTTTTTTTCATCCTCCACTTGTTATCTAAACAAAAAAACATGTTTATCTCTCCTTCAAGTTTGCTTTGCATTTGGGCTATATACCTCTGAAAGTTTCTTCCAACCCAGACTTGATGACTGTTTCTCCCCTCCAGGAAGTATTCTCCAGTGAATCCAATGTGAGGACATAATTTTCTCCAATACTAAGGTGTCCCTGGGAGAAGAATCAGACTGCTCAGAACCACTCAACCCAGTCACATCAGATGCCATCAGGAGCTCCAAGTCTTTCTTATTTTTTCTTAAAGTAGTAGTAGTAGTAAGATGTAGATACCCTCTACCCTGTGAGCAAAGAACGTTGCTTCAATAATGTCCCACTGGCCTTTCTACTCACCACCCAGGTCCTCTCAGTATCACTGACACCTTGAGTTAGGGAAACCACAGGTGCTGCCTTGTATGTAAGAGCACCATCTATTTATATGCACACACACACACACATACACACACACACACACACACACACACACGCACACACACACACACACCACATACTACAATTTGGTTTAAAGATAAGGTGACCAGATTTTAGTAACAACCATTTCTTCATTGAACAAGTATGTAAGTAAATCAGATATTCATATAAAGTTCTTAGTGCACTGCCTGATGCCTTGTGAGTAGTCAGTGGAAGTTAGTCATCATCTTGTACCCTTAGTCTATTTTTCCCATTCACTTTTCTCCTCTCTAATCTCACCATTATCCTTTCTGACATTTTAGCAGCATTATTTTGTGAAAATATCAATAATCAAGCAATCCACAGACATTAACTGAATCCTGAATTCTTATGCTAGGACATTTGTCATGTTGTAAGAGTTATAGATATGAAAAGTAGACAACCTTGCAGAGCCTGTCATCTACATATGGAAAGGCAGAGATAAAAGTTTTAAAATATGATCCAGAATCCATGAGAACAAGAGTATATGCTGAAGAAACAGGACATAAGATGTTGCAGACATGGTTGGGTTGATCTAAGTCGGTGGTTTCACCAACTCCAACTTCAATAAAGCTTTGTTTACTGTGCTCTTACTTCAGTTTTAATTAAACAGTTTTAGGTAGGGTCTACAGAACTGGTACCAGTGCTTTTAAGTGTGAAGAGCTGACCAATGTCCTGCCTCTGATGCCTCAAAGGGAATTCTCATACATTCCAGCAGAGGAAAAAGCAATATATTGAAGGCTTCTATTCCACTTGACTTCACCTGTGACATAATAATATAATGCCAAAACTTGTTAAGGAATTAATTCCAGACACTTTGCAAATAATATGCTTTTGTACTTGGTGCTTGGGCCTTTTAAAGATGCTAGGTGTGTGTGTGTGTGTGTGTGTGTGTGTGTGTGTGTGTGTGTGTGTGTGTGTGTGTGTGATTGTTCTGAGACATATATATTTTCCAAGCACTGTGGGAGAGTTTCATTCCTTTTACAATAGCATTTAATGACAGAAAGATAGAAAAGCTAACTTAGTTTCTCCAATTCTTCATTCCCCCAGAAAGAACAAATTAATCTACCTTGGCTTCTTTCTGTGTTTATAGCATCCTCTAGTGGACACAAACTATATTTCAGTTGGAGGCTAAATCAACAACCTTTGATTTGAAAAAACGGCTCAGGCACTAAGATCAACAATTAATAAATGGGAGCTCGTGAAATTGAAAAGCTTTTGATAAGCAAAGGACAGTGTCAAAATGATAGCCTACGGAATAGAAAAAGATAGTCACCAACTCCACATCTGACAGAAGGCTGATGATATCCAATATATAGAAAGAATTCAAGAAACTAGACATCAACGAACCAAACAACCCAATTTTTAAAAATGATGTACAGAGCTAAGCAGAGAATTCTCAACAGAGAAATATCTAGTGACCAAGAAGCACTTTAAAAATGTTCAACATCCTTAGTCATCAAGAAAATGCAAATCAAAAGAACTCTGAGATTCCGTCTTACACCCATCAGAATGGCTAAGATAAAAAACTCAAGCGACACCACATGCTGGCGAGGATGTGGGGAGAGAGGAACACTCCTTCATTGCTGGTGGGAATGCAAACTAGTACAGCCACTTTGGAAATCTATCTGGTGCTATCTCAGAAAACTGGGAATAGGGCTTCTTCAACACCCAGCTATTCCACTCCTTGGAATATACCCAGAAGATGCTCCAGCACACAACAAGAAAATTTGCTCAACTATGTTCATAGCAGCCTTATTCATAATAGCCAGAACATGGAAACAGCCTAAGTGTCCCTCAGTAGAAGAGTGGATAAAGAAACTGTGGTACATATACACTATGGAATACTACTCAGCTATTAAAAACAAGGAATTCCCGAAATTTGTGGATAAATGGATTGAGCTAGAAATGATCATAATGAGTGAGTTAACCCAGAAGCAGAAAGAATCAAATGGTATATACTCACTTATATCTGCATACTAGCCCAAGGGGCATGTCCCACGAAAGCCTTCACTTACCAGGAAACTGGGACAGAGGGGAAGGCATCCTATTGGGACTCTAAATGAGAGACACATGGGAGAACAGCAAAATAAAAGGATCCAGAGGGTCCTAGAAATCTACAAGTAGAACAATATGATAGGCAGATTTGGGCCCAGGGGTCCCGCTCAAACTAAGGCACCAGCCAAGGACAATACAGGAGGTAAACTTTAAACCCCTTCCCAGATCTAGCCAATGGTCAGAATAGTCTCCACAGTTGAGTGGAGAGTGTGATATGACTTTCTCACGTACTCTGGTGCCTCACATTTGACCATGTCCCCTGGAGGGGGAGACCTGGTGGCACTCAGAGGAAGGACAGCAGGTAGCCAAGAAGAGACTTGATACCCTATGAGAATATATAGGGGGAGGTAATCCCCCCCAGGAACAGTCATAGGGGAGGGGAATAATGGGAAAATGGGAGGGGAGAGGAATGGGAGGATATAAGGGATGGGATAAACATTGAGATGTAACAAGAATAAATTAATAAAAAAAAAAGAACTCTGAGATTCCACCTTACACCTATCAGAATAGCTAAGATTAAAAACTCAAGTGACAGCACATGCTGGCAAGCATGTGGAGAAAGGGGAACATTCCTCCATTGCTGGTGTGTGTGCAAACTTGTAAATCCACTTTGGAAATCAATCTGGTGCTTTCTCAGAAAATTGACAATAGCTCTATCTCAAACCCAACAATACCACTCCTGGGTATATACCTAAGAGATGCTCCACCATACAAGGACACATACTCACCTATATTCATAGCAGTCTTAATCATAATAGCCAGAAACTAGAAACAAACTTGATGTCCCTTAACTGAAGAATGGGTAAAGAAACTGTGGTACAATTATGCAATGGAATATTACTCAGCTACTAAAAACAAAGATATTGTGCGATTTGCAGGCAAATGGATGAAATCAGAAAGATAAACATGGTATGTACTCACTTATAAATGGATATTATTCATAAAACACAGGATAGCCATCCCACAAACCATAGACCCAAAGAAGCTAAGTAACAAGGAGGGCTTAAGGGGAATCTCACTGCGAAGGGGAAATAGATTAGACATCAGGGGTGGATGGAAGAAAGGAACTGAGTGGGAGAGGGGTGGGGTGGGAACAGGAGGAATAAGGTGGGGGGGAGACAAAGGAAGTGAGTATTGGGAGAGACAACTAGATTGGGTGGACCATCTGCAACAAGCTAGAAACATAAGACAGTGGAAACTCCCAGCATTGATGAGGGTGACTCTACCTAAGTCTCCTAACTATGGGATATATGGTGCCTGAACTGGCTATCTCTTGTAACCAGGCAAGATTTCCAGTGGATGGAGTGGGATGCAAAGCCAGCCACAAAACCAAGGAGAAGAGTAACTGTTCTCTAGACAGGCAAAATTCAAGGGAATCATAATGAGGCTTTGCCCCAATGGGCTCTTTGCTCCCAGGAAAAAGATACATGCATGAGTATTCAAATTGGCAAGTGTATTGACAGAGATTAGCCTCAATGTATTAATCACAGAAGAGAATAGCAAACCTAGCCCCGGATGGTCAGAGAAACCCATCTCATAGCAGCTGTTTGGATTTCAGTCTTGAAGGTTTATTTTCTTGTCAAGCTTAGGAGAGTAGAGGCTGTACAGTCTGAAAAGATTCCAGAGTCAGACACCATGTACAAAGACATTCAAGCTTAAGGCACTCTGACAGTTTAGAAACGGCTGGAACACAGAATGCCAAGGCTCTCATGAAGGACTAAGTTGTGGAGGTTGCTAGTGGTCAGTTCTTCTATGGGCCCCTGGCTGACAAAGACAATTGAGAGTACTTAATGCCAGGGTGGAACTAAGGACACCTGATATGATGAGCATTTCAGATATACATCCCTGGCATCTGCATGAAGTCTGATATAGAGGATGGTTACAGATGTTAAGACTAGAGGGGGGAAAAAGACCTTCAAAACTGTCGTCTGTCAAAGAGCAACAATGACAACCTAGATGCAGATGTTGATACAGTGACTGAAAAAATGCATAGGACTACAGAACCAATGCACATGTAGAGTCTGAAGAAGTTAGTTAACGATTCAAGATGAAACCACAAGAGAGAAAGTGGTTTCAGGAAAGTAGTCTGAGATTTCTGAATGAGTATCAGGATGGTGTAGGCGTTAAATCCATTGCGATAAAGCACCATAGAGTTCATTTCCCCATTCTCTTTTTTCTTTTGTTTTTTGTTTGTTTGTTTGTTGAGACAGGGTTTCTCTGTATCCTTGGCTGTCCTGGACTCTCTTTGTAGACCAGGCTGGCTTCAAGTTCATGGAGATCTGCCAGCCTCTGCCTCCCTGAGTGCTGGGGTTACAGGCATGTGCAACTGAGTCCAGATTCCACATTCTTTTGTCAGTAGAGGTAAAGAAAATAAACTTGACTAACACGTATTTTAAAAAGTGACTAGCAGGTAGCACTATAGGTCAAAGCCTTCTGATTTTTTTGATAGGGTCTCACCTACTTCCCTCCCAGGTGGCACATGAATACACAGATGTATGCATACAAACTTAGTACCGGATGTAATTATAAGACATGGCAGTGACAATGATCTAGAAATATTAGGTCTGAAATATGGAAGAGGGAACTAATAGGTTGACAAATTCTATAGTGATGAGAAGAGATGATAACTGTAAACTTCATAGTGGGGGACAGAAATAAATACGTTGCTCGCTAGTAAGAATTTGCACTGGTACATGAACATATCACTGCTCAGTGTTATCATCATTATCAATTCCAACATCATGGCCACTCTCGATGCAGGTATTTTTTATTATTATTATTATTATTATTATTATTATTATTATTATTATTATTATTATACTATTGTTATTTTGTTATTATTATACTATTGTTATTTTATTATTATTATACTATTGTTATTTTATTATTAGTGCTATTTTACAAATGACAAAAGAGATCAGAGTATAGAAGTTGTTTCAGTTTACTCAGCTTGTCCATGTTACAAAGAAAGATGCCTCCACTCTCACATGAGCCACAAGACAAATAGACATAAGATCCTATTTATGTTCATCACTCAGTTTAACTATGTATGCTTGGATACACTGACAACATAAATAATTCAAATGTAAGATGTTAGATATAAATGTATGCCACTTATACATAAACATGAATGGTCAGAGAGCTGTACACGGGTATGAAGAACCAGCCTGCCAATGGCACATCTAGAGACCATACTGAGCAAGAGCTCACTACCAGTGATGTCACAAAATTCATACAAAGGGTGCCCATCCACTTTTACCCCTGAAGCTGGGGCTTAAACTGCTTTGACGTACACAAATCCTTTGCATTGTTTTGGCCAAATCACAGACCATGGATTCAATCTGAAATATATATTTTGTGAACAATTTATTTTCCAGACATTTATCCTCTGAGGCTATTTCTCACTGTCAGGAGCAGTCAGAGGTATCTATGTTTGACTCATAACCTTCCATAACTCATTTTTATTGATGATTGTTTTATAGTTGAAACATGAAAAGAATCTTAAAATGTGAAATATGTACTTAGGAAACTGACCAGATTACAGGTTTCTGTATTTTTCCTATATTCCCTAAAAACTATTGTGTTTATGTATCTAATCCTGTTATTCATATATTGGGTATTTACTGAGAGAACACTGGTTCCCAGGCATAGTTCTAGGCACTAAGAAAAACTAAAATAGATATTCGATTTTTGTGCAGCATGTTTTGTATTTTTGTCATTTTCAAAAGCTAAGTGCTGGAAGATGTTCCTTTCTTTTTCCCCTTACTGGGACTTAACCCCTATGATGGCTTATCCCAATTGGTAACTAGATCCTAGGATCCTAGGAGATTAGTAAAAGCAAACCTTTGTATGTGTCACTGAGAGCATTTCTAGATATGACTAGGTAAGGGGCCTCTGAACTGATACATAACTTAGTCTCTTGATGGGGGAAGAATATGATGACATCATTGAGAGGTGAAAGGTAGCATTTGAAGGCTACTTAGAGAAAGTAGGTAATAAGAGAGGTACCCTGGGGCTGGGGCGGGGGGGGGGGGGAAACACACTGTTATTGTCCTTTCCCTGCCTCTCTCTCTCTTTCTGACTTCTGATTAGCATGTGGTGAGCAGGACTGATCTACTCTGCCTTGATGCTCTACCTCCTTCACGCTGAGAGCAATGAAGCCAGCCAACCGTGTACTGAAACCTCTGAAATCAGAAGTCAACATTCTACCTCCTTTAGGTTGTTTCTTTCATATATTTGTCACAACAATGAAAGCTGAACAGCTACCTGTAGGAGAAGGAAGGCAATGTCAATGACTTCGTTTCAATTATCAGATAAGAATATAGTTATAGCAAAAATATGAGGATTTATTATGTTGTGGAAATGATGGTACAGTTCCAGAAGTGCTTTTCCATTTTGATACTTTGGATTTGTGGAGTGCAGCCATCAGGGTATATCTGATTTATCAATACTCTGCCTATTTGTATGCATGAGTTTCAAGAGCTGAATTCAGCCAAAAATAAACAAAGCCAAACTGTAAGATTCCTGGAACATTTGAGTTGAGTGTGAATTCTATAGTCATCCCAACATTTTTATTTCTATGACCAAATATGGGCACCCTTGGAATTTAAGACTAATGTCTGTGAGTACAATTTTTTTTTCTTTCATGAAATGGCTCAGGTTAAACTGAAAGCCAATCTCAATGATGTCTATAGAAATAGATGCGAGTGTGACCTGGCTGGTACCACTACCAAGTTAAAAAGAGCAGTTCAGTCCATTAAATAAGAGCAGTCAAGGCAGTAGAGATGGCTCAGTGGATAAGAGCATGCAGTAGTCTTGGTAGAATACTGGAGTTTGATTCCTAGCTCCCACATCAGGTGTCTCACAGCTGGTAATAACTACAGCTCCTGGGGTATCTGACACCTCCACAAGTACATACACACATACACATAATGGAAAACAATAAAAATACATCTAAAATTATAGCAGCAGTCTTAACAGATTTAAACTCTATAAGATTCTACTAGCCTTGTCAGAATAAGCTGTTTAATCTGTTTTCTGTGTGTCTCCCTGCTCTCTAAGGAGCAGGTACATCATAACATAACCTTGTGGAGGAAGAGGAGGCAGACTTGCTGTTAGCACATAAATGGATTTCTGTTCTTAGCATCTGCAAGTTCCAACACACAAAACCTCTGATCAAAACATTAAGTGATTTCCTATTCAATCGACTTTATCAATATTTACTGTTAGCAATAATAAATTATTAACATGTGGGCCTATGAGTAATTATTGGATAGATGTTCATTTACTTGTGTTCCTCCCATTTCTCCTAATTAAGGAGTTGCTAAATATATGTAGATGTTGACATTCTGCTTAAAACTGGAAAAAATCCAATAAAATGGATGGGCTATCTATAACTAATATGTGTATAATATCCATTAAAGATCAGACTATATGAGACATGGGAATTTGCTTGACTTTTTGGTGTGTTCTTAGCACATAAGAGACACACAATACAGAACAGATGCAAGTGTCACTGTCACCTTGATGAACTTGACTCTTTTGCCTCTTTTCTCAGCTTTACTAAATTCCTTTCAATTTTCAGGTTAGTACTTCGTTCCTTTTGAGGAGGCCTGGTTAAATAAGCCTAGCCAACTCCATGATGGGCTTCAGTTTCTTGTTAGCTTAAAACAGGCCTAAGCCCCCCTTCCTCAGAAATGATATCAAAGGTTGCTGGAAATATCATAAAGAATGGGCTGCCAGTCAGAGATGGCCTAGCCACCTGGCCAGAGGAAGCTATGATTGCTTAAGGTTGACTTACTGCTGGTCCAATTGCTTAAAGATGGTTAACTGTCAGTCTGAAAATCTTGACTTATGATTAACTCATGCCCTCTGACTAAGGCTGCCCTTGCTTTTTCAATTTAAATGCTCCAATCATGTTAAAGATTACCTTACCTGCCCCTCCTTGGAATTCCCCTAAATATCTTTAAAAGGAGCCTCTTAATTCACCTCATTTCTGCCATTTTGTCTAAGTGGTGATTTCAGCATGCTGTATTTCTGCAGAATAAATGCTCTTTGCTCCTTTCATCCTATTTGAGCCTGGGGTATTTCCTTCATCGTGTTCCGGACCCTAACACTTCCTCTTTTCAGCTTTTGCATCTTTTCTTTGAAGTTATCTGAGATGAACATCCCAGTGTTATATAGGAATGTTTCTTGATATAACTTCACCAAGTTAACTGCCCTCAGACCACTGTGTGAGAAGGGTCTGCCTACTTAACTTGCAGTTTGTGCATGCGGGCACGCCTGTGTTTGTGTCTGAACAAACGTATATGTGGGTGCAGTATAACATGAAAAAAGACTAACAATACAGGCCTGAGGAGGGAAACAATGCAGGTAATGGGCAGGAATTATGAAAGAGAATATAAAGGTAATTGTTTTTCTAGATTTAACCTGTCACGGGTTTGTTGTTGTTGATGGTGGTCGGGATGTATGGTGGTGGTTGGCAAGTGAATAAATTCAAGACTGAAAGCGTAAAATTCACTATAAATCGCCAAAGCTATGTTTCAAATGCCTGTTCCAACAATACAGAAGTTCACTGAGTTGTATAGTCTTTGTGTCAGGTTAGCTTTGTTGTGTAATGTTTTTATTTATTTGCAATTTTTAAAAGAATAAATGAAGCATTGGCTAACTGTTAGAGTGGTTCACTGTGTTTCAAGTTTTGTACCAGTTTTTCTTCTGAGCAGCTAGAATTTTTTGCTACATACTTCGCGTACTACATCTACATTATATGGTAATAATGTGGAAACAGATCCGGAGAGAGAAAGAATGGGAGTACTCAGTTAACATTACAGTACTTTGTCTTTAATTGCTCTGCCCCTATTCATATGTTGATGTCCTAAGTTCCAGTATCTTAGAATGTCATTATGTTTGAAGACCGGTCTTTTTCAGGTGACTGGTTTAATGGGATCACTAGGGTGGGCCTTTAGCCAGTCTGACTGGAGTTCTAAGAAGAGATCAGCATGTGCAAAGATTAGGGATGGATGCACAAAAAGGAAAATACATCCAAGTATACAATGAACTGGCCTCTGTAAACCCAAGTAATCTCAGAGGCATCCAAACCTACTGAGATTCCGATCTTTACTGTTTACTCTCTAGAGCTGTTAAAGACATCTGGTATTTTATTATGGGAGTGTCAGCAAACAAACCCAAGGGCCTCTCATCTTTTATAACTTGCTACCAATTCCTGACAGCCCAGAGAAAAGAGAAGACAGCTGAAACTCACAGATTCTTGAAGCCCTGGGAAGCTTCTCCTTTCCTCCAGATGTGGGGTCAAATTTCAAGCTTGACAAGCCAATTCAGTCAGCAGTGCAGCTGTGTGGGGGGCAGGAGGAGTATTACTGGGTAGCCTGTTTGAAGCTGGCCTGCTGTGGTATGCCGGTCATTAGCAGGCAGTTTCCTGCAGGTGGCAGCATTAGCTAGCGATTATTCTTTCAAGTAGCCTGCGGTTTTGTATCTTCCTGAACACTTTGCAGCAAAGAGGGGACACAGGATGCTCCAAAACGGGGGTGGGGGGAGGGATCCTTGCCAGGCCTGTATGCTTCTAACTAGGATGGGGAAAGCTTTGAAAAAGGACTGCTTTCTCTTAGTTAATAGCAACCCCCTTGCTTCAGCTTTTTGATAAGTGAAGCCTTCCTGCAAGCCAGGGTGCCTGGGGTGTAGTTGCATCATTGCATTGCTCAGTCTGGCTTGCAAATTCCTCCTTCTTGCTGCAGTGTTGAAGTCACTTTTGTCCTCCTCTCTATGTGTCCTCTTCCTTTTGTGACCCTCAGCAAATGACCAGCCATGCCTAGCTCTTGCTCTAGGCTTGTGCTCCTATTGTCTCCTCCACATAGTCCATTTGGAATGGCCTCATTTTCTTTGTCTCATTCATGTCCTTTGCCTCTTTCCATGCTGAACTATGGCCCCTGAAGCCTTTCTTGAGTACTAAAACATGCAGGAAGGTCTTTCCCTGAGTGATGCGGTATAACCCAGAGACAAAGTGGAGCTATATGCAAATTGCTGCTGAGGAGGAACAGAAGAGAAGAAGGTGTAGGAAATGGTTATAATGCTACCTGGATGCCAATTGTGACACTGACTGTGTGACATCTAACCACATGCTGCTGGAGGAACATCTATGGGACCACTAACTCTTAGGTCATATTATATATGACTTTATGTTGGTCACTGCTTTCTCAGAACTCCCTCTGCCAACTTTATCCCATTCCCTACCCTCTCTCATCACGTGACCTTTATCTACAGTGTCTGTCACCAAGTATTCTTACAAGATGCTTGCAATGCTCTGAATTTAGTAGACATTAAATGTACATTCAGAGGTGAGTTTAAATCTAGTGTGACACCTCAGTAAATTTATCTTCTCTCTCTCTCTCTCTGTCTCTCTCTCTCTCTCTCTCTCTCTCTCTCTCTCTCTCTCTCTCTCTCTCCCTCCCTCCCTCCCTCCCTTTCTCCCTCTCTCCTTCTCTTCCTCCTTTCATTTTATTACTCTGTAGCCCAGGCTGCCATAGAACTCATTATACAGCTCAGGCTGGCTTGGAACTATATAATTCAAGCTGACCTGAAACCCACGGAAGTCCTTCTACTTACTGAATGCTAAAATTACAGTAGGAGCTACCATACCTGGCTTACCTTAGTTCTTGTCTGAAAAAAAAATCCTAAAAATCATTAGTTTCTCATTTTCTATTATTAATAAAATGCCATTTTGTGACTTAATAGCTTGCTATTATCTGTAAATTGTATTTCCTGTGCCTAGAAATGTGTATGAGGTAAGAGATGTGGTAATGAATATACCGTACATGACAAAAGAACACAGGAAAAATGATCTAACATGAGACCTTAGACAGTAATGCACTTAGATTAATAAGGGACACAGTGTACTGAGGATCACAATAAGAAATAAGTAATGAAGTAGGGAGGGTGGACCATTTACTTAGTTTCTACCATATATAAGGTTTGACAAGAAGGCCTGGGCTGTCTAATTGAGTTCCTTCAGTAGCCCTATGACACATGGGCTGTTACTACACTCATCTCTGAAATGATTGAAAGCGAAGTTAATTGACTTGCGCAGAATGGCATAACAACAAAGAAACTGGAGATTCATGAACTCAGGTCAGTTGGACTGCAGAGATTGTGAGCAACTGTGCTGACCTGGCACCTCTCACATGCTGTAGAAGTGTGAACTGTGGAACAGTTCCTCCAAGTAATTTCTGAGGTAAAGGAACAAACCAAAAAGCAAGAACAGCCCATGAACACCACAGACATCACTGAGTACCTACTCTTCTTCCATCATAGCTCCAGGACGTAGTGCCGCTCCCTCCATGTGCAAGGAGGAGCACAGCCCACAGGAGAGAAAGAAGCCTGGCCTGTAATGCCATGTCTTATATTATGTCTTCTGACTCAAGAGGCTTTTCCTGTGTCCCAACACTGGGGATGTTATACTTTCTCCTAGTGAGCACTAACTTTTCTTTATAGTCTTTTCCACACAGTCTACATAGGGGAGGAAGTAAACACCATAATATCACCAGTTTTGCCTGACTTGACTAGTGATGATGATGATGATGATGATGATGATGATGATGATGATGATGATAATAATAATAATAATAATACTTACTCTTAGTGCCCAAGATTCGTTCACTCACACATTCTCCTGTAATCTCTTCTCCTTCCGTCCCATCTCCTCAACTCTCCTCCCCTCCCCTCCAGCCCTGTCCTGTCCTCCTCTCTCATCCTCTCTCCTAGACTCCTTTTTCCTTCTACCCCCTCCCTTCCACCAGTCTCTTCTCCTACCTTTGCCCCATCTCCCTTAGCATTTCTATTCAGTGAGAGCAAGTAATGACAAAAGAATCTCCTCTTCCTCCCTGCCCCCACACAGGAAATACCAGCCTGCTTCTGTTCATTTCTTCTCTTCCTGATGGTCTGTTCCTGTGACTTTTCCTGAAACATCTGCTCCCACAATCCTCTTTTCTGTTATATTATTGAAATAGAGGACTACCCACTATCCTAGTCTGGCCATTGTGTATTCCAGGCTGGTCTTGACCTTTGACCAAAGTCCTCCTGCCTCAGACCTTAGAAAGTGAGAGAGCACCCAGTTCTTTGTTGCTTTTCAGAAAAAAATAATTTTGATTACAAAACTCTCATAAATAAAAAACATTCATCTTTGTTAAAAGGGTGCAGTCAGAATCAATATGTGCATTCTATCTCATATAATGGTCGTTTCACTTATGTTAATTAAATGATACAGCCACAGTCAGTTTTTTTTGTCTATTTGCTAATGGAAAATACTGAAATAGGACTTATGTGAATAAATTCCTGCCCATCCATTTCCCTTATTAGTCACCTTAGGATAGTATGCATTCACTTTAATGTAAATACATTTGGATGTCAGGCTGATCTGAAGAGCAGGCAGGTTCCTTCATTTCACATGAACTCTTTAGAACGGATGTGGTAGCAAAAAGCGTGCTGTAGTGCTTTTAAAATTGGTGCATGATGGGAGGGTTAAATTTTTCTGCATATAGTCTACACTCAGTTTCACCACAGATTCCTCTGAGTAACTGTATGCTTTGCTCATAAATAAAGCAGCAATTTTTTTTTTGATTAATTGTACATCTCCTGGTCACGGGCTTCAAATGTCATCATGAATCTGATAAAATAACTTCTGTTTCAAGATATCCACCTCGCTAACCTTTCACAATGGGAGCACTGTGTTCACTATGTAGCTATTGGTGTCCTAACATCTCCTTAGGCATTATTTCCAATTGGTCACCTTCTCTATAAAATGCCATTTATGGCAACTACCTGAGAGGGAGATATTTATAGTAAGCAAAGCAGGGCACTGCTCTGGCAGATACCTCCAGCGTGCTTTTTTTCATCATCTGTTTCTTTGGACAAGCAAACAAGGAAAGAATGATTTGTGAATATAGACTGAGAAGTCAGAAAACGTGGAGAAGCAGCTATAAGGGCCCGACTCACTGTTCCCAGACACGAGGACAGACAGGAGGGATGATCTTTAGCCCTGTTTGGCAGTGCCACTGCTTGCCTCACTCTGAGGTCAAACTCTGGGGACTGTATTGTCCCTACTATCCTACTTCTTTTAAAAAAACATACATAAGTTTAGGTGAGATGATGCACTGGGTAAAGGAACTTGCTACTAAGGCTGATGACCAGAGTTAGATCCCTAAGACCCACACAATTAAGAGAGGGAAACAGCTCCTGCAAGTTGTTCTCTGACCTCCAGATGTGCATTGCCTCACATGTGTTTCAGGCACCACAAAATAAATAAATATATTTAAAGTGTATGTAACTTTACTTTACTCTTTGATAATTATATATATGATGTGTTTTCAATGTATGCACCACTATTGCCCTTTCTTATTCCTTGTCAAGTTCCCCTGGAACCTTTCTTCCTTAAACATATCTATTCTACTTTCATGTCTTTTCTTTTGTACATATACATTTATATTATTACACATATATACAATAGATTACTTATGGCAAGAAGAATGGTGACACAATCAGGAATTATAGAAATGTTACATTCTTAGTGTTTTGGCTATTTGTATTTGACAGCCTTAAAGAAGACATCTTTCCTATCTTGGTGAATCTAAAATTCTGAATGGAAATCAATCTCCGTCACATATTGTCATTATCAACTTAGAATACCTATCTAGACCTAAAAACATCTTAACCCCTAAACAATTAAGCTTCATTTCAAAACTAAGCTACCTGATCTTCAACTCCCTCAGTGACTTGAGAAGGAGTAAACTTGATTATCTGAGTATGCTGGGAGTGCAGGCTAGTAGCTTTCCAAATGAAAAGATGACAGAGACAGTTTTCTACCTGAATAGTCATCCAAAATTCTCTATAATGTTAGAGCTTTCTGGCCCAATATATCTGACAGATATATTTCTGAGGCAGGAACTATTGTGGGCTTGCTTACTCTATCTTGGCAGAGTTTGGCTGTTGACTCTGCCTGCATCCAAGCTTGCCCTTTTTTTAGGCAGAATTCTGTCTGTGGTAGAAATGAGGACCTTTTGCCCAGGGCTTGTTTGCCACATTTGAAGCCATCTCCATAAGGAGGTTCTTTGATGCTCATCATCTTCTTTGAGGTAGGCTGGGTATTGCCAGGAGTTAACCTGTCTCATTGTCAATGAATCTTTAAAGTAATAAAAACATTTTTAAATGCCATATTCTGCATGTCTCTGGGGTTTTTGAAGACCTTGTCTTTCTATAGAGTCATATCTATCTGCTGCGCCTAAGATGTATATTCTTGTGATAAAAGTAGACTAGCAATTAACATGACTGTGATTTAATCTACTAACATTTAATTTGTATAACCTATTTCTCCTAAACAGCTTGATAGCACTTTCAAAGCATTAGAAGTAAACTTTGTATTATAATTGAGTTATATGGGTACAATAACATATTAAATATATATATATATATAATGTCTTTTTTCTTAACTGAGTGATGAGCAACTTACCAATGGCTACACCACTGAGGAATATTCTCCCCCCACCCCCTCTCTCTCAGCAATCAGTAACTGCCAATGGCTACTATGCTAGGGATTTTATATCCTGTTATTATACTTCCCAAGTGCATCATGGGAAAATAGAAAGTATGCAAACCTATGAGTCAGACCTATCTTGAATATGCTACTTAAAAGCCTGGTGAATTTGGGCAGTTGTGCCACTGATTGGGATATTAATTCTTCATGCGCAATTTTGGGGTATTCAGTAGGTCTAAGAGTGAAAAATATCTGAGACCTTCAATAGATGACAATTTTCTTGGTAGTTTTGAAATCCAAGAATATATCATTCTTTTTCTATTCCTAACAATATCTAGCCCCTGACATGCAGAATTGTGGTGAAAGCTTTTGAGAGAGCTTGCCTATCTACTAGGAAATTTGTTAAGTGTGACATATGCCTTGTTAGTTACATGAGGATGGAGTTAGGGTATATGGGCAGATGACTATTAAAATGAAATAATGTTTCTAGTTCTTGAACTTGCCAACCTCAACAACTATTATTATTCCTAAAGATGCTCATATGAGAGTCTCTAAATCACGAACAGGCAGTGCATACAGATGCAAAGTCATTTATTTCATTGAAGATTACCAAACACATTTATCTTGTCTTGTACCAATTCCGTGCATTCATTGTAAGTGGAATAAGTACAAAGGAAGCAGCAGGCACTTTAAATATCTTTGTGTGTTTGTACATGCATGTGTTTACTAGTTATGAAAGGAGAGATGAAGAATCAAAGCCTTTTGCAAGTGTGTGAGAAGTTTTCTCTACATTAAGCTCTTTTGTTTTTTGAGTTCCAGTGTTGATCCATCTACAAAGGAGGAGGTAGTTAATGCAAACCTGCCTTGATTTTGGCCTCACCTTCAGAATTGTGGTTCTAAAACCAAATCTAGTGGCATACACTCAAAATCCTAAAAGTTGAAAGCCTGAGGCAGAAGAATCACAGATATCATGTAAGTCTGAGCTATAGAATGATTCTCTGTCTCAAAGCCAACCAAAAGGAAAACTGGGCTTCTGGGGCTTCCCAACATGAACAACACAGACTATTACAGAGTTGACTAAAAAAGAAGAAGGAGGAGGAGGAGAAGGAGGAGGAGAAGGAGAAGGAGAAAGAAAAACTCACAGAGAATTCATTGGAGGCTAGAAGACAAGGGGATAGAGGGTTTGCCTTTACCAATATGCCTTCATTCAGCCCTCACAACACACCAACCTAAAGTGTAGAACATTCAGCTACATTTTCTAAGTCACAGAGCTAGTAGGATGAAATGTGGGCTGTCAACTGTCCTCCTGTGCCACAACACACCACAGGGACTTTATCTGTGAGTTACTGAGTCAATGACAGCATTTTCTGGAGGAGATGATTTAAATTGTTGAATGGACACTTTAACACTCTACCAAAAAGAAGTACTTAGATATCTACAAAAAAAGGAAACCTCAGAACAATCGAGGGCCAACATAAACAAAACTAAATGTTTCTTCCACACATTACATTATCAAAGGTATTGACCCCAGCTTTTATGTCAACTGCCTGTACCTAGAAACATTCTCCTCATGGAAATCTGGTGACCACACCAGACTGAGAATTGGGCACTCTCCTGTCCTTCATTAAGATTTCTTCTGTCTCATGCCTAGAGCTTTAGCAGATCACTTACAGTGGCCTGTCCTCCCTACCTCTATTCCCTGGGCACATTACCAAACCTTGTAGCAAAAACCAACTTTCCTTTCATCCCCCAACCTTGACTCTGACTACGCAACACGTGGACTTTATGTTCCTCTGTAGCCTGATCTAGCAGACTCACAGGGTTACATGTGCCTAACAGAAACCCAGGGAACAAATTTCAGTCACGCAAAAGGCCTGTGCCAATACTTCTGACAGCTGTTGATATTTAAGAGTCTCCAAAGTCCTATCTGGTCTCTCCCACTTGCCATTTAGAACTTAATCATTACTTATGAATTCAACAAAGATCACAGACATTTTTTTACTTTGTGTGACAAGATTTCACTATGTAGACCAGGCTGACCTTTTAAATCCACAGTTATCCTCTTGCCTTCGCTTGTCACCACACCTAGCTGAGAATTTTTAAAAGTTCTCATTACCAAACTCAATCATCAGTGTTGTATTGAATATTACTTCCCTTCCAGAGCTCTGAAAACCTTGCCATTTGTAAATTGCTCTGGAAATGGGCAAGACCAAAGGCCTTAGGTGGGACACTGAGAGACAGCAGGCAAATTACAATGCATGCTGTACACTGCAATCCACAATGTTAAAGCCATTGGCAAAAGCACATGCTCAAAAGGCAATTTGTGTCTGTGCACCACAGCTTCATACTAGACTTGAGGACAGTAGCTGAACCTTGGGACTAGCACCACCCAGCACTATGCCAGGCATAATCAGTTCCATCAGCAGTGCCCTCCAGGGTGGCACCAAATGACCACCTAGTTACCAAAATCCAGAGCATATTTTTCAGTCCTTAACTTCAAGTCCTCTTGGTAGCATTTGACATTGAGATCCACATTTCATCCTTTGATGTTCTTCTATCCTTGACTTTCCCAACCATATGTTATCCTAGTAATCTTGATAACTTCCATTACCACTACCTCCATTATTACCACATTTTCCATTTCCTAACTTCTAGTGGTATATGATATCCAAGATCTGTAAACACTTCTCCTTTCATCCTTTCCTTTCTTTTGTCCAGATCAATACTGTCCAATAGAACTCCATGGGACTCCAAGGATGTTCTGTACTTTTGCTATACAGTATGATAACTACTTGCTATACATGGCCATTGAGGAATGAAGTGTGGGTTGCGTTACTGAAGAATTGCATTTTCAAATTAATTTAATTGCACTTAATTTAAATTTCATTAGCTGTATTTAGCTAGTGCCTATCTTTCTAGATAATGCAGCCTTTATATATTCTCATTTGACAATCTTAACTCATCTTAGAACTTTAGGCAACACCTCCACCATGTGACTCCCCAATGTCCTTTGACTTGATACCAAGCCCCCAAGGTTATTTTTTAAACTATATTCAATGACATGTGGAAGGACTCCATTGTTCTATATCCAGTAATATCTCTATTTATAACTCTAGCACAGATAAGTAAATCTTGTTAAATAAATGCTGACCAAAAGACAGTTGATTTTCAACTTCATCTTTTTTGTAAGAGCTTGTTGGGTGAGAAAAAAAAGTTCAACAAATTGGCCAGCAGTTGAGAGAACAATTTGTGTCTTTCTCTGCACTGATTCTGTCCCTTCCCTAAATTAAGCACATAAAGAGACTGGATAGCAGCATTTAGGAAAGCAGCAGAGTGTTGTGGCTTAGATTTCTGCAGCAGTGGTCAATCTACTTAGGTCCAAAGTCTAGCCCTGTCACTAAACATGCTATTCAACATGCACAAATGCAGACTCTCTTTATGCCTCAGCTTCCTCGAGAAAATGAGGATGATAGTACTATTTACCTGGCAGGCTTTTGTGTGGATTAAATGAAATCATGCCCCAAAATGCACTGAGTGTAACATGTGGCATATGATAATAGTAATAATACTAATAGCTGAGTCTATCCAAGTTCAATAAACCTGAATTGGACATGTCAGCCACTATGAAGTCTAGGGACTTTGGGACTGGGTTTCAAATGAGGAATTCTTAAGGATGTCCCCAGCCCTAGAAGCATTAAGTATCAGAACTCCTGAGTAGGCTGAGTTTTGCCAACACACACATTTCCAGCATAGGGAGGGCAGCATAGTAAGTGCCTGGAAACATGGGGCAAATATTATTAGTCCTGCAGTTGAATCCCTCCAAATAACTTTCTCTTTGCTCTACACAGGAACCCTTATTCACTGTGTGTCTTGGTTACACTGAGCATTTAAGAAGTCCTTTCCACCATTGGAGAACTCTGAATCAGGTTCCAGGATAACAGTGTAGCCGCTTAGACAGTACGCCAGCTCTAAGCTTGGGTCAGTGACCTCTTTGTAGCTCTTCCTGACAGAAATATGTGTCATTAACCTTCATAAACTCTGGATGAATTAAACAAGTTCAGTTATTACACCTGAAAGTAAACTCAACTCAATGATGAGCAACTTTATAATTACACATTCAAATATTTACAAATAATAAGGCAATGAACAGTAAAGAGTTGGCTTCTGGCAGGGGTTGTTAAATTGTAGCCATCAAACCTGGTTCACTGACTTCTGCTTTAGAACAGCAGCAAGAATTATTTTCATTTCTTTATTCATTTGTATGTATATGGTGTATGACTGTGTGTGCATGTATGTGTTTGACATGTATGGACATGTATGGAGGCTAGAAATTGGAATCACAAGAATCTTTCTCAATTACTTTTCCATCTTATTTTTAATAGGAACTTGCTGAACTTGGAGCTTACCACTGCAGCTAGACCAGCTGTCTAGTGAGGCCTTGGTGTTCATCTGCGTCAGTATTCCAGTACATGATATAGAGACATGGGCTGCTGCAATTGGCTTTTCTGTGGCTGCTGAGGTGTTGAACATCATTCTTCATGCTGGCACAGGAAAGACTTCACATAGCAAGCAAGCCAACTTTTACATTTTTAAGTGGCTGACAAAAGCTCAAAGATACCCATCTCGTGGTATATGGAAATCAGATGAAATTAAAAATTCAGAGTCACCAAGAGTGGTGCCATTTGTTTTTGTATAGTCTATGGCTCCTTCCTAATTACAGGAGTAAACTTGATATCTAGAACTGAAACTGCAAAGCCTAAAATACGCATTATCAAGATCTTAACAGAAAGCATTTATCAGTCTCTTTTACAGTATTCTTTTATGAAATACAGTTATTAAATAAGCAAGTATTCTAACACTTTTATAGAGATTCCAATTGGAATATCTCTCTATTTCTCTCTCTCTCTCTCTCTCTCTCTCTCTCTCTCTCTCTCTCTCTCTCTCTCTCTCTCTCTCTGTCTCTCTGTCTCTGTCTCTCTCTCTCTCTCCCTATCTATGTATCTATCTATGTATGCATATATGTTTGTATCTATCTATCATGTATGTATGTATGTATATATGTATGTATGTATGTGTCTGTCTGTCTGTCCTACATCTCATCTGTCTATATTTGTACCCATTAGGGTCCTGAAAGGCAAAAAAACATGTGTATTTCCTATTTAGCTGAAACTTGAGGGGGGGAGTTCCAGCTACACATTCTCACTACTGTGGAACAGGCTTATCTAACATGATGGACAGTGTCAACTCAAACTGAAAGCCAAAATAAACCCTTCCTTAAGTTTCTTCTTGCCATTTCGTTGGTTTCAACGACATCAAAAGTAACTAGTACAGGATCTCCTAGAGTCAAGAGGCTAAGAACTTCAGTACCATCACTTCCTGCTGACAAGACACCTTGGTGAGCACAGGGAACCTTCTGAGTAGCACTTCAAAGTTCCCCAATGACACACTGTCAGTGCAAACTTGTCTCTCTTTGCGGTTGCTAGTCACACTGCTATTACAAGCCAGATCATGCAGCCCATATTTAGGATGTCTAACTATCTTTTTGAAGTTACACATAATTTACAATGTCTACAAAGTCATCACTGAGATGGCTGATGATTTCTTACACTGACTCAAATGAAGGTGTATATTTTCTCCAACAGGTGTGTGAATACTGTAAATCCAGTTAATGCTAATGTTGCAGCCTTGCACAAAAAACAACTCGAAGTCAATGAGGGAGGTTGTTTCTAGTCTAACCTCCTCCCAGCCTCCCATAGCCTCAGCAAGCATGCTACAGTGCTCCTCTCCCTTCTTACAACGAGCAAAAGAATAATCTCAGCATTTCTTCCTTCCAAGATGTAAGTACTCTATAAGCCCATGGCAGCATTCAATGATGCTTCTCAAAGCTTAATGCATATACAAAGCCTACTTGCGAACTTGTTAAAAACTTCACGAAGTCTGGGGTGGGGCCCGCGATCCTTCATTTTGGCCTGTTGCTTCATGGACCATGCTATGAGAAGCAAGGCCATAAATGATACTTCAGTCTTCCACTGGTGTGATCAGTTAGAATTGATGTCATTAACAATCAATCTAGGGGCTTGAACGTTTCTTCTCAACAATTTAGGGAGCAGAACTTCAAGCCATCACTCTAAAACTCAGTGCCACAGCTAAGAATTCTTCAAAGAAACAACTGCCAGTGAAGCCTTGGAAGATTTCAAGCTTGATGTGCAGAAGCTGTGGCCAAAAAAGATGTAGCTTTGCATTCTGACCCAACTACTTACTAACAATAGGAGCTATGATAGGGAATTCACCCATTCTGAAATATCACTTTTCACATCTGTAAAAAAGCAGTGACAGCAGTTGGTTCAGGTCTGTGGCCCAGTACTTTGGAGGCAGAAGAATGAAGATCAGGAGTTTAAGGCAGCCTCAGCTGCATAATATGTTTAAGACCAGCCTGGCTTATATGAAACAGCAACAACAAACCCTAAAACTTAGTACCAATTCCAATAGTCACTTGGTCCTTTGTAAGATCCTTGTCACGGCACATTTGCTAAAGTCCCTTTACTTGCCTATCTCTCATCACACTTTCAGGTCTTAGAAGCAAGGGACCTGTCCATCTCTGCATTCTCTGGGAAAAAAAAAACAGGAGACTTAGCTTAGCAAATAAATGTTAATGTTCGTGTGAGTCTAGGCCAATATAGTCTTGGGACTTTACAGAAATTGCAAGAAATGATTTGCTGCAAGCAGAGATAGTGTGAAAAGGAACAAGTTGTCAAGAACAAGGCAGGCATGTACAAAGTGGGGGCATTGGAAAGTTAGGGGTGCCCCCTTTTTAATATGACCTGAAAAAGCAAAATGTGAAGCCAATTGACCTTTTGGACCCTTTGGAACCAACTGACCTTTGAACCCTTTGGAACCAACTGTTCTTTTGGCCTGACATCTCTGTGTTCATAATCTTTGAAGCTACTGGGACTCAGGTTGGAGGATGGGATTCTATGTCACCAATTGGTCTCTGGGTTGAGCTTTTGATATCTGAATTAAGTAAGTATAAAGTGGAGTGAACAAAATCACACTTTATGCAAGTCGACATAGGTAGCAGGTTTTCTTTCTCTTATTAAGAGTGTTTTATATGTTGGCTGCAACTCAGCCAATAGCCCACTCATCAGATCAGACATCTGTGGCTCATTTTCTTGAAGGTAGTAGTGATCAGAGTGAAGGATTCCCACTTGCAGATGGAAGTTAAATTTGGTCTTATTGATGTCTCTTGTTAATGGGATCTGGATATTATTTACAAATCACATTAAACATTGCCAGATAAAACAGAACATTCCCAAATAAATTTAAATTTTAAATGAACTATAGATCTTAAAACTTGTCTGTATTATTAAATGTTTAGGAGAAGTTATACTAAAGATAATCTCATGGCTATTTATCTGAAATTCAGATTTGACTGAGTAGCCTTGATTTTTGTTTGCTAAATCTGGAAGACCTATACGAGATGCATTTGGTGGTGAGCAGCTAAACTAGGGTAGATTGTTCTGCTGTCCTTCCAACTAAAAGGCACATTTGGGTCAGGAATTAGGGGAGGCAATTGAGAATGCTCTATTCCATCTCTGATTACAGGACGACATAAATAAGAAGGGACACAGTGATGGTTTCTGAAGGAAAAGCAGATTTGCTCTCCTACTTTTTAAAAGACTTATTCTCTTGTATGTGTATGAGTGTTTGCCTGCAGGCACGAGTGTGTATCCTAGGGATGCAATAATGGTAGAGAGCGGAAGGGTGTCAGATTCCCTGGAACTGGAGTTACAGGTGATTGTGAACCACTACCATGGGCGCTTGAAACCAAACCTGAGTCTTCTGCCAGAGCAGCGAATGCTTTTAACTGCTGAGCAATCTCTCTAGCTTCCAGAAAGCAGCGGTTTTTTTTGTTCTCCCAAAGGAGAAGGATGAAAATAACTCTGGAAAGATTTAAATTAGAACATCAAGGTTGTGTTGCAATTCTGTGGAGGCTGTGGTAACACATGCATTTAATTGTTAATGTGAAAAGTAGAGAATGCTTTTGTTTATGCTGCTGACTGGGTAGGTTTCTCTCTGCATGCTTCTAGATAGCAGAGGCACTTTATGCATCCTTTAAAATGAAGTGTTTCAAATACTACCTTGAAGAGGATATAAATATCACTGTGTGAGGCTTTTATAAAAGCAAGAGTTGGTGCTTGCTTCGGCAAAATATACACTAAAATTGGAATGATGCAGAAATTAGCATGGCCCCTGTGCAAATTCTTGATTCGTTCCTCACTTTTAATGGAAAAGCAAGAATTGATGTGATAGCATAAAGAGACTAACTACTGTAGACATGAATATTGCTAATTTGATCATGTCTATTGTTATTTTTACATCTGGAGCAATTTACCTAATGGGAGCATCTTTATTTCAGGTACAAAAGAAGAGAAACCATCTGTTACAAAGGAACTTCACTGTCAAGGCTGTATTTGTATTTTCAAATTTTGCCACCCCCAACTCCAGCTAATATTTCAGTCAAACAGAAGTTTGGTGTTATTTACTTTCATTCGTTACTTTGCAAATCAGCCCTCTAACATTATGCTGGCCTTCGTTTTCCTCTTTTATCTCCTTCCCCACTTTTCCTTCTAATACTCTTCTCTTCCGCTTTGTCATACCTGTTTTCCCTTTACCGTAATTTCCTTTCTTTTATTTTTCTTCTTTTCATCTCTATTTTATAACTTAGGCTGACCTCAAACTTGGAATCCTCCTGGAGCAGGTTACCTAGTGAAGGCTCATACACTTACCAACCATACCAGTCTTAATTATTGTTGAAAAACTAACATTGGGGGTCACCAAGGTGACTCAGTCACTCAATTCTAACATCCTGAGTTAAATCTCCATATCTCCTGTAAGTCAGAAGGAGATCTGACTCTAAAGTTGTCCTTTCATCTCTACCTGTATTCCTGGACACATGTGCACTATGCACATGCTCACATACAATAATAACACAATGTGATGACATAAACATTCTTCAAATGGCATCGGGCAGGTTTTGTTAAGTTCAGTTATAAATAAGTTGAGTTACAAATGAAATTCTTCTTGTTTCACTTGTGAGGTAGAAACTTTGTTTCCTGCAAATGGATTAGCTATGATTTTAGCCAAGCTTTATGTTGTCTCTGTGACCTATTTAATAGATCATTATTTTGAAACATTTTAAAATGCATAAACTACTCCAGCTTCACATAGATTTTATGTTAAGCTAGTGTTGCCACTCCAATTATTAGCTCCCGAATGCATCAAGCAAAACATTTTTCTTTGAGGCTTTCTGGCACAACTAATATAAAAGTATCTGTAGTGGGCTCCAATCATAGCAACAAAGAATAGTATTTATGCATCCCTGCCTGGGATAACTGCTTTGTTGTTTTAAGTTCAAGTTGATGATTTGTCTATCTTTTGGTAAAAATAAAAAAAAAAAACAAACAAGTTTCTAAAAAACTAATGAAAGAAATGAGTTGAGACACAGAACAGGTAAGTAAGAATTATCACAGGGAATTTTAACAAAAGGTCCCAGACACTGGGATGCAAGTCATCTATCTCACTTAGAGGCATGTAATCACTAAGTCCATCATACATCCTGTTCTCCAGTGTGTAGTGGGCCTGAAATCTGTCTGATGTACAGTACTGCTCTTCCCACCCAGCCACATGCAGGCCGTGTAGAGAAATCTTTCTCTCTGACCCCTAAAGCCAGAGAAGCAAATGCGGACTTCGAATGGTAAATGAAATTGGTATGTTTTGCAAAGTGCACTCAAGTGCATATTCTAAAACATTGAACACCAATAATAAGAGTCCCACAGGCCAAAATTTCTGATATGCTGAAGTTGGATCTTAAGACTCAGCTGAGGAACATTAACTACATTTCACCAAGCTGTGGTAGAAGAGACTGTTGGGAGACTCGGCATTACAGCAGAAATGAAGTTTAACTGCACCTATTTGATAGCAGTTAACCTTTATGGTTTTAGTGTTTTGCTCTAAAGATTTTTTGTAAATAGCACAATTGAATTCTGATTAAGCAATTTACTGAAAAACAGATGTCATGGAAGATTGATATGATCGTGTGAGGACACATAGTCACATTGAAATCATTCCATGCCATCACTAGTGAAAGGCTTTCTCAACCTGAGCCTGGGAACATGACCCAGACAAGCCTGGGAACGTGACCCAGAAAAGAATTTGTTCCCAGAGTCAGATCAACCAACTTTGGTAAACAATTCTCAGAAAAACCCATCTGGAAATTCCCTAAGTTCCCCAACACCTTTCCTTGCTAAGAATAGCCCGCCCAGACCTCTGACCCCTGCAGTAGCCACTAACATTTAAACAAGTACCCCTAGCAACTGCCAAGAGCCAATCCTCACACGGGGCACTCAGCCCCTCCTCCTAACCTTGCGGTTTTAGCCTTTAAAAATAGCCTGTGACAGTAACTCGGGGTTCCTCCGCCTCTCGAGTGCTGAGGTTCCCTGACGCGTCAGCAATAAACCTTGTGCTTTTGCATCAACGTTGTAGTACTCGAGTGGTCTCTCGCGATGACCCCCCCCCACCCGAGTGGACTCTAGAGTCCAACAGTAGTGTTTTGGTGACTTTCTATACCTTCTATCGCTTCTTCCAGGTTCCTTCAGTTTTATCTTCGCATGCATGCACACTAACAGATTGGGATTATCCAGGTCTTGCCTTATTCTTACACACAGCTGGCATGCAAGCTCAATATGGTCTAGAGGCATTAGTCTCAGAATGTTCTGTCCTTTCATTTTGCCATGCAGTTGACATGCAAGCCCCTTACATTCCAAATAAAACAGTCTCAGCATCTTTTGTCCTTTTATTTTCCCTTCCATGAGTACCTGCCTCTGGTCCTGACTTTCAAGAGAAGAGAGTTGATGGGAAGGAACTTGGTAAGGATGTTCCCACATATTCCACACAGTAACTGAGAGAGGCAGCAACGTAATAAGTAAGTTGACTGTTGAAAAGACAGAACAAAGCTTGTCATTTAATTTACACTACAAAGGCCAAGTCAAATCCTTCCTTTGTACTGACAGAGATGATGATGATGGCAGGTGATGATGATAATGCTAATGAAGATGCAAGGCTTACACAGTATTGACTATGTATGAGGAGCTATTCTAAGTTTTCTGTACATATTATCTCATTTAATCTTCAGGTTACCCCAGCAGTATATGATTCCAATTGAAAGATGAGATAAGTGAGGCATAAAAAGCTGGAGCTCTCTGTTCAAATCCATGCAACTGGCAAGTAACAAAATTCACACTCAAATAAAAGTTTGGTCCAAGACTACTTGCTCTTATCCATCAAACAAAACCCTTAATGCCATCCTGGAGCTCGCATACCCACGTTCCCGAAATGTCGCATACTCCAGGAACTCAACATTACTGAGCAGAACTGAACACATGCTAAGTATCCACATTTAAAATGAAAAGCAAGAAAATAAACATCGAAATTCTGGAAGGTGGGACATTTTCTTATTGGTCTCATGAGCTACACAAGGGACCAACAGACTTGTTTTTGTGGTACTGGGGACTCGCTAGACAAATACTCCGTGACTGGGCCACACTCATGGCCACTCTGCTTCTACCTCCTGAGATTTAGGACTAAAAGTAGTCATTGTGGTTGGCTTACAAGTTACATTTTCAACTTAAGTGATAATATATACATATATTTATATAATATATATTTCAGAATTATCAGAAATTTCATTTAATCAATTTTGTAGAAAATAGATAACTCCCACTAGCTCTGGAGCTACCTATATTCTTTATGATCTTTAAATGATTTACTACTTTTTAATAAATTAATCATAATAGGAACTAAAAGAAATCCAATCTGGCATACTTAGTAAAGCTTACAAGTACCCAACAAGAAAGAGCTAGGCTGTCTTTGGCATCTTCAATATTTTATTCTTCATTTTCCAAATCAATGAGCAAAGAATCACAAATATTATGAAGGTGACATTCACTTTAACTAAATTTTCACCCAAATAGCATCCTAACTCTAATTCATTAATTTCACAAGTGAGTATCAGAAATTCCTTCCAGTGTGGGTCTTGATGTACAGAAACTGTCTATTTGCTACTAGAGTTTGAGTCTGGTTTTGGCTCCTGAATGGCAATGACAGATCGTTCCACAAGATGGCACTCTCAATTCTTCGTATTTGTTTTCCCATCATGACAAAGGTGTCTATGTTCTTTCTAACAGTTGCTGGAAAAACTAGAACCATTGTTTCTATTTGAGAATTCATGTTTCTGAGTAAACAAATTAACATATATCAGACACTTAAAAATAATTCATTTTCTCCCAGATTTCCAAATGTTGTTTAGAGTAAAGGTATATGTTAGAGCATGGGAGTATGCTATGCTATCAGAGAGTTGAAACTTTTCTTTACTACACTGGGTCCCTATACTAGAAAAGCACTCAGCTTTAAGTTACAAAAAATAGAAGCCAGTCCACAACATTGCAAACAAGCATAACTCCAGTAGCAAGGATAGTAGGCGGGCACAAGGTAAGAGATCTTGGACATATCACCTTATGCTCCCCAGGGATGTTTGAATTGCATTTGACATCCCTGTGTACCCAGTAAGCCCATACCTACCATATCTACCAACACCAGCCTTGTGTTTTTATGCCAACCTTCACATTAGATCACATATACGTAATATAAGGAAATAAGCTGAATTTAACAATTATCCTTAGGATGAAAGGAATAACCATGAAACTTACAGTAACATTTGCTGATTGTTAAACACCATGAAGTTTGCTAAGCAGTTTGAAAAGTTTATTTGCATCTAACATTATGAAGAAAGTAGCTTGCCAACACAAATGAATTCCATGTTCTTCTGTGAGCTTTTTGTTTTATTTTGATATTTTTGGTCTTCTTTGTTTCAGTTGTTTGTCGGTTTTTGGTTTTTTTGCTTGTTCATGAGAGAAGAAGATATTGGTGGGGAGGGTTATAGGCTAAGAGGATCTAGGAAGAATTGGGAGGAGGAGAGTAACAAGATCAAAATATATTGTATGAAAAACATTTTAAAATACAAAACAATATACAAAAGAAGACGCCTATGTAATATTTTATGTACAAAAGAGATACCTATTAATAATCTAATTAGGAAATTCACAAATATTAAATAATTTCAATCAATCAACATAGAAATATTTTGAAGCTATATATACCAAGAAAAGAGGGTTTATTGAAGTTACCTATGGTGGTAAATAATATACTTGGGAGTCATACATAAGGATATAAAACTCTAGGGGCTACAATTCAATACTGCAACTCCATTTAATAAATGCAAAATAAATTAAGGCCACAAGACAAGAAAAGTCTCTAAACTTCTGCTACTAAGCCTAGAAAGCTTTCTGAGTTGACATTTTTCTCCTCCCAACCCTATGCTTATGTTTTCTTCTCTGTCCTGAGTTACTTTCTTTTAATTCTACTTAAGACCTCACAAATCTTTCTTCTCACTTTTAGCTTTATTCTTTATGTTTAAAACATATTAGGCCTGAGATGGGAAATTTGCAGTTTGTAGACACTCAGCAATTTCCTCTACTGCCCACTACTAATCTGAAATAAAACACCAGGGATGTGACTGAAGAAAGGGATGTGTGGTTAAAATAAAGACATCAATGAGTAACAATAAGTAGTGGCAGTGAATAGAAACCACCAGAAATGCGGAAATAGTAAAGTTTATGTTAAAAGATAGTTCCATATAATAGAGAGCAAAATGATGGCAAAATGAGGGAATCTTCTGCCCTAACAAAGCTGGACTAAAGAATGGCAAAGCAAGATTATTAAATAAAGAACTTATAATTTAAAATTAATGGAAAAAAAGACCTCCCTAGATGAGCACAAGCTACAGCAATTTCTGACCACTACCACTAACTCAACACTATAGACGACATTTGCAGGAATCCTACATAGAGATAAGAGAGAGTAAGAAGCAAGGATGGCCAGGAGAGAATCTCTGAAATAAATAGATACACAAATGAAAACGTGGAAAGTATCAGGCAACTAAGTAAACAAGAAAATTACAAGATTAAAAGGGGGAAGAGGAGAAGAGAAGGGAAGAGAATGAGCAGCAATTGAGAGCAAAAGTCTGAGAATCAGCAGCTGCTTCCTGTCAATAATCCTACATGCAAACCATCTCCAGTGTCTGATTACATGCTGCAGACTGGCAGGATGCACTGAAAACAAGACACAATGGTTTTTTTGCTTGTTTGTTTGTTTGAAAGAAACAAAGATCACAAAGGAATACATCCTGAATGTAAAAGAATATACCAGGCATGGAACCACAAAGGAAGCAGGTGTAAGGTGCACTAGTCACTAAAAAGCCAACTTCAACACAAACTTAGCCAGAAGAGACTGTCACCTGAGGGGCCAGAGAGATGCCTGAGAGATTAAGAGCAGCACTTCCCATCCACAGGACCTGAGTTCAGTTCCCAGCGCCTACATCAGGAGAGTTAACAGCTGCCTGTAATTCCAGAGATACCTAGTGATCTCCATGAGTCCTTGCACATACAGACACATGTGTACAACACACGCACACACAACTACATATAAATAAAGATAAACTAAGTCTTTTATTTTGAAGGGTCAGCATATCTTAATAAAGGAACCCCATAACAATATGTAATGACCAAGGTTTGGCAGACATCTCCATTGGTAAAGTCGTTTCCTGGCAAACATGAGGATTTGTGTTTGATTCTTAGAACCTACAAAGATAAAGCTGGGCATGATGCCTATGACCACCTGGCTAACTAGTTTAGTCTACATGGTGAGTTCCAAATCAGTGACAAACCTATCACCCACCCATGCCCACACACATGGTGTACACAGACAGCATCTAAGGAATGACAATATAAATTGTCCTCTTATCAAAGGGATGTAATAGACTTCTACATATGATTGCATACAACACCTGCATAATGTCTCCTCAGCAGCCAAAGCGAGCTGTATAGAAATAGACCACATGTTAATTCATAAATTATGTGTTGCTAGCTAGAAAAACATCAATTAATTGTTAATATATTATCAAATAATAATAGAATAAAGTTTGAAAAATAAAAGAAACTACACAAACATATTGAGAATGAAATTTTCACTTTTGAATGATTATCATTGAATCATCATTGAATAAATCAGAGAGAAAATATAAACATTTCCTAGAATCAAATGTAAATCAACACACACCTTATTAGAAACTTTGGTGTATATAAATGACAATTTTAGTATCTAATTTCAGACACAGGAAGAGTTAGATTAATAAATATGAGACAGAATGAAAATAAATAACTCACAGAGGCATTTTGCTGCCATAAAATCAAGAATAAGCCAAATCCCAAATATGTAGGAAAAAAGAAATAACCAGGCAAAGGCCATCAAAAACCAATTAACAACAATCCTTACTAGGATGTAAGGGAGAAGGAACCCCCAAATTATACTGGTG
This sequence comes from Acomys russatus, assembly GCF_903995435.1. Lineage (NCBI taxonomy): Eukaryota > Metazoa > Chordata > Mammalia > Rodentia > Muridae > Acomys > Acomys russatus. The sequence continues at coordinate 110,596,786 of NC_067169.1, forward strand.
AGACTATAAACTATTATAACCACTATAAAATAAATTAACTAGAATTACTGTTGAATCCAAACATATCACATTGGGGGTACATTAATCAAAGAAATAGATGTTAGTATACATCAATCATGCCCATATTCACTGCTATAGTACTCACAATAGTGAAGACTCATAATCTACTTAACTGTCCATCAATATATGAACAGAAAATTAAAATGAGGTATACCAGACCCCGACCAAGTATTCTGCCAATAATGAAGACTGAAATTATGTCACGTGCAGTAAAATAGGAATAACTGGGAATCATCATGATCAACTAAATAAACCAGACTCAGAAAGTTGAGTGATGCATGTTTCTTCTCAAGTGTGGAATTTATGTAAAAACAAAAACACATGAAAAAGAAGTGTGACTGTCTGGGAAAATGATAGGGACTAGATTTGAGAAGAAAGGGACAAAAAGGGCAGGGCAGTGAATAGAAATAGCCTATATTATATAAATATATGAAAACGTCACAATGTAAAACAATGTTTTGTACAATTATTATATACCAGCCCTCCTGTACAGATAAAAAGGGTGCAAGTGCATCTCTACTCACTCTATTGCACAAAATACAATTATAAACCATGAGAACAGGTCAAGAGGCAAATCAAGGAGTTTTTCACAGCAGCTGATAAAAAGGACTTTGTAAAGTGTAAAGAGACATGGAATCTTAGGACCTCTTGTTTCCAATGACTAAGGAAGGGAGGGGGGCTCATCAGTTTCTGGTCCCTGATGAACAACTGGCAGGCTACTTTCTTCGTGTAGGGTATGACAATCATGTTGACAATAAAAAGCAAGGGAGGACTGAATAAGACTCCTGCTCACGTATTAGTAGAAGTCAAGGGATGTACTCTCTGTCCATTCCACCAGGACTCAGAAGCCTTAGAAACTCCAAGCACTCTTATAGCACAGACGAGGGCTATCCTACTGTAACAAGTAGATCTACAATGTCCATCTCTACAGTTCTCATATACTCTTTCCTTAAGAGACACCAGAAATCCAGGTTAAACCAAGCAAAAAGATTCTACCCTCTGCCTGACAAATATTTGTTCCCACAAAAGGAACAAAGAGACCTGATATTGCATTCTTCTTCTTGCCCGGTAATGATAGCATAAATAGGTAGAAATGACCTTCCCAAGAAAGTTATTGCTTGCTATTTGCCTTCAAAAGTCTCTCCTTCTTTTCTCTTCAGGTGCTGGTAAAAAAGCATGAAATACTTCATGGGCACAGCTGACCGAAAGATTATTGATCCAAAAATTAAGTTGCCATTGTTCAGATCTTATTTAGGCAGCCATGGGAAAAATCTCATGGAGTCCCAACAATAGATAAAGAGTTAAGGGCAAAAATGAGTGCTGAGAAATGAGTCCGTCTTAGGGATGAGCCCCCTAATTGGTTATCCAATACAAAGTAGTCAGCCTTAATATCATATGCATACAAACAACAAAATGAACTCAGCAGACTGCTTGCATGTATTTCTGCATCTAGATACAGATATGTAACAGTAAGTTTCAAAGAAAATATGATCATGGATTTGAAAGGAAGCTGAGGGAGCACTGGAGGATTTGGGAGAGGAAGGGAAATGGGAGAATGATATAATTACATTTTAATTAGAATATATTTTAAAAGATGGAAGCTAGGAGAAAAAAAACCTAAGCTGTCATTAAAATTGCAGTCTACTAAGTAGGACCAGACCATCATATTAAATCTTTGCTTAGTAAGTGCCTACTCAAAGAAATGATTTCAATAGAACTCTACTCTCTGAATATATTAACAAAATAGGGCACATTTCAAAATATTCAAGTGTCATACAAAGAACTAAGAAAATCTGAAGATGAGGTAAATAGTATTTAGGTCATATTGGTTTTTTTGTTTTGTTTTGTTTTGCTTTGGCTTGGTTTCTGTTTTTTTCTGAGACAGGATCTCTCTGTGTAGCCTTGGCTACCCTGGACCCATTTTGTAAACTAGGCTGTGCTTTAAATCACAGAGATCAGCCTGTGTCTGCCTCCCAAGTGCTGGTATTACAGGCATGCACGACAGCACTTGGCTAATTTAGGTCATGTTAATACTGAGTTAATTTAGCACTATCCACAAGGATTTTAAAGCTTCCATTATAAAAAACATTTAGCAGCATTTATTTATATTATTGAAACAAATGAAAATACAGAAAAATTTCCAGGACTACTTACAAATTAAAAGAAAGAACTCAATGAGAAACAAGGATATGCCAGCTACAATATTGTAAATCAAATTTTAATAGTACACAAGAGATTACATTGAATAGCAGCATTAAACATGAGAAAAGATGAAAAAAATTCAAATGACCTGAACAGAAACTATAAAAAAGAACAAGTACCAAACCAATATAAGGCCTACTTTTCATATCATAAGACTCCTAAGAGAGGATAAAGAAAATAGGGCTCAAAGAGTATGTATGGAAATAAGTGCACACTTCTCAAGTTTGATTAAAATTATACCTCCCACAGACTCCGGAAGCCAGCTCTGAATGGGACAAACCCAAGGAAATCAGTGGTGACACATATAATAATTAAAATTCTGGGAAAAATACAAAAAGTAAATCTTACAAGGAGCTACACATTACTCATAAGGGACCATCAGTTTGAATGACAGTAGATTACTCATCTGAAACCATGGAGATCAGAAGGAAGCCAAAAAATAATAAAATAAAATAGATATTTCTCAAATCCTGAACTTAAAAGGGTATCATTCTGTTTGTTTCTTATGAAAGGCAATATGAGGAGCACAACTACAGACTTGGAGAAAATCCTTGCAAACTACATAATTTGTCCATTTTTTCCATTGGCATTCTAGACTCTCTAGAGAAGCTTCTGCAATAATGGGTTTACATATAAAATGAGAAGAGTTAAAACATTATAGGTCATTGCCATTGTTCTTGGTTACACTACAGAACTAGGCAGTTAGACCCTATTGCTGAAGACAATATATACTCAAAACTAGAGCACGGAGAGATTAAGTTGGTTTTTAACTATAACCTTCACCCTTAGTGGCTAGCTTATGTAGTGCTGGACACATGGTTCCTCATCAGAGAAGGTCCTCCTTGCAGTTGACCATAATTAACCCAGAGAACCACATCTGGCCACAATATAAGCACCAGGACAAAGAAGAATACTCATCCGTAAGTGGGACGTCTTTAGCAGCCCCCCTCTCCAAAGCTCAAAGGAAGAGGAGGTGGAATGATTATAAGAGCCAGAAACTGTATGTAAATTCAAGGAAAGAGTGCTTTGAAGACACACTGGTGGAACTGTGTACCCAGGTTAGCACATATGAACTAACAGGGATTGTAATAGCATACAAAGGAATTGTACAGGTCTAAGCCAGACAAAATCTCAGCATGAAGAAGGAAAAGATGGGCACATAGTCACACCCCTATCTGAGGAGATAATACCATTAGCTGCTAGAAGGAGAGTAAGTGTTCTTTAATGGTGTGATCCATGCTGGGTTGACCACAAAACTCAAACTGTACTAGATGGATTTTTAAAAAATAGAAAAGGATGTCATGATGTTGGGTGGGTAGAGATGTGGGAGAGGACCTGGAAGGAGTTGGGGATGGTGAATATGACCAAAATACCTTCTATGAGTTTTTCAAAGAATTAGTAAAAACCATCTTAAAAGAGACAAGAAAAGCAAGTAAATTCTAGAGAATCAAGAATTAAGGCTCAAAGATGAAAATAACATCATCTAGCTTAAAAAAAAAAAAACGGGCTGGAGAGATGGCTCAGAGGTTAAGAGCACTGACTGCTCTTCCAGAGGTCCTGAGTTCAATTCCCAGAGACCACATGGTGGCTCACAGCCATCTATAATGTGATCTAATGTCCTCTTCTGGCCTGCAGGCATACATGCAGACAGAGCACTGTATTAATAAGAATAAGTATTTTAAAATATTAAAAAAATTAAAAACCCAAGTAAATATTATGTCAAAGAAAATGAGAGACGCATGGGAGAACAGCAAAATAAAAGGATCCAGAGGGTCCTAGAAATCTACAAGTAGAACAATATGATAGGCAGATTTGGGCCCAGGGGTCCCGCTCAAACTAAGGCACCAGCCAAGGACAATACAGGAGGTAAACTTTAAACCCCTTCCCAGATCTAGCCAATGGTCAGAATATTCTCCACAGTTGAGTGGAGAGTGTGATACGACTTTCTCACATACTCTGGTGCCTCACATTTGACCATGTCCCCTGCAGGGGGAGACCTGGTGGCACTCAGAGGAAGGACAGCAAGTAGCCAAGAAGAGACTTGATACCCTATGAGACTATATAGGGGGACGTAATCCCCCTCAGGAACAGTCATAGGGGAGGGGAATAATGGGAAAATGGGGGGGGGGAGGAATGGGAGGATACAAGGGATGGGATAAACATTGAGATGTAACAAGAATAAATTAATAAAAAAAAAAAAAAAAAAAAAAAAAACAAAAAAAAAAAAAAAAAAAAAAAAAAAAAAAAAAAAAAAAAAAAAAAAAAAAAAAAAAAAAAAAAAAAAAGAAAAAAAAAAAAAAAAAAAAAATAAAAAAAAAAAAAGAAAAAAAGAAATCTTGCCTGAACGCAATGATGTCAACAAAAAAAAAAAAAAATAAAGAGAAAAAAAAAAAAAATATATTTGTGACAAATAAGGACTTGAAGAAAAAAAATAACATTTGCTATCTCAGGAATAAAAATGAACTATGGTAAGATAGTACTACAAACCTATCAAGGTGGCTATAATATGTGATACCAGAGGGTGGCAGGCATGATTACAACAAGGCATAAGAGTAGAGCCTTGTGACATGGGAATTGTGCAGTGTCTTATTAGTGAAGTAACACATAAAACAATGAAGCTACACAAAAAGTAAATATGTATACACACAGACCAGTGCAGGTGGAAATGTAGAAATCCAGACAGAATTGATATTTTCTGTAAGTGTCAATATCCAAATAGTACTGTGTAATAATTGGATGTTACAATTGAGTGAATCTAGAAAAGTTGTGTAATAGGTCTCTGGGTACTGTTTCTGATAATTATCTCAATAGCAACTGCAACTTAAAAACATACTTGTCACTCAAGTAAGATAAAGTTAAAACTCTTCATGTTCCTATGTAACTACCCACCACCACCTTTTAAAGACTCTCAACATAGCCAAACAACTTAGAAAGTCTTCTAACTTTCTCATCTCAGTTGTTTTCATCATTTAATCAATCCTCAAACTTGGAAATCTCAAAGATAAACATCTTATTCTTATATCCAATATTGAACTTACTATTTTTATTTTTATTTTGGCATACCTTTTTTTCCATGTCACTCAATAGTCTTTAATCCCATATTTGGACCTTTTTCTTTCTCTACTTGTCCAGATTTCCCCCTCCATACCACAACACCATTCTATCAATTGTCTCATTTCATTGGACCATATCTATCCTACAAGACTTAGATTTGATAATGCTGTATATTAATTTTCTTCAAAAAGAAGCATAACTTATCAGCTTCTTTCGCTCTCCATTACGTTGTCAAAATCCATTTTTAAAAAAGATTTATTATTTATTACATATACAGTGCTCTGCCCACATGCATGCCGGCACACCAGAAGAGGGTGATTGTGAGCCACCATGTGGTTGCTGGGAATTGAACTCAGGACCTTTGGAAGAACACACAGTGCTATTAACCTCTGAGCCATCTCTCCAGCCCCGTCAGAATCCATTTTAAAGTCATAGCCAGAGATATTATTAGTGATTATTTATTATACACAACCAAGGGTTTATTATTATGATACCTTTGTACATTTATCTGATACTTTGATATATGTAAAGCCATGTGTATTGTTCTAATTTACATCATTTATTATTCTTTCTTGTTCTTCCTTGTTTCTCTTCATCCTCAAATGAATACTCTTTCTTTCGTGTCATAAATATTTGTGTACATATACATATACACATACGCACACACATATATATGTGCTTATACATACATATATATTCCCTGTGTGAATAAACATATTTGTCATTCTAAGACTGGCTTCTTTTGTTTAAGCTAATAACCAGTTCTACAATTTTCCTTGTAGATAGAATATATTTACTCTTCTTTATGGCTAGAAAAAAAACACATTGATGTGTGTGTGTGTGTGTGTGTGTGTGTGTGTGTGTGTGTGTGTGTGTGTGTATTCTGGTCTTATATCTTGACAATTGTAAACAATGCTTCAATAAGTATGTAAGCACAAATATCTCTGCAGTATACTGAAACAGACTCCTTCAGATATATATCCACAAATCATATAGCTGGAAGAAATATATTGCAGTTTCTAGCCTGTTTAAAAAAGTACCTTTCATACTGATTTCCATAGGGTATGCACCAGTATGCATCACTCCCAGCAGTGTGTAAAGGTCTTTTTTCCCAGCATCCTCACAAGTACTTTTTCCTTGATAATAATATATTTCAAATGAGCCTCCTATCTCTTTGGACTTGCAACCATGTTGACTTGAGCCTCTTATCGTAACCACGATGACTTTAATATTTACCTAGACACTCGAAAGTCACTGCTTAGCTTTATAAAATCCCACCGAACAATCAACCATTCACTTACAGAATATGTCTTTCCTTTAGTGAATCAATCAGAAACATTGTAGTGAAATGTCACTAGATCTCTCCTTACCCCTTCATCTTTATGTATGGTACCCCATCCAGCTTTCCCCAGTATCTCTTTGTTCTTGGGTCTTATGCCATTTTCTTCTCTGTAGAACCATCCTCAAGAACAAATAGGGGTGCCCAATATGTAAACAATCTAGTACCACCTCTCTTTTTCACCTGCTACCCCTCATTCCCATTCTCTTTCATAGTAAAATCTCTTTCATTAATCAATAGCCATTATATTCAGTCTTCTTTTTTATAAACTGAACTCATTCTAGTTTCTTTCTTCTGTACTCTAGAGATTAAATGCTATCAAAATCATTAACAATACTCATACAGTGAAATTGGTACTTATTTTTGTAAACTTCATTTACTTGACCTCACTGTAGAACATATGTTATGCCCAAATTGTGAGAGATTCCTCTATTCCCCAAACATACCACCCAAAAGCTGAGTCCAAATGCAATCTCAAGGAAGACCTTATTGCAGGCTCGAGCCTGGACCACCTCTACTATGCACTGAAACAGCAGATGCAGGGAAGTGGCCTTGAGTCTCTTGAGAGAGGTTTTTAAATGTTTCAGACAAAAAAATGGGTTTTTCAGTATATGATTGGGCTACATTTGGTCAGAAAAGCTGCAAGCCAGGAGTTACAAGCCTTGGCGTTTCATGGTTGGGTAATAGGTGTAGGGGCAAGTCAGCCATAGGGGAAGGGAGTAAGGGGAAAATAGGAGGGAGGGAGGAATGAGAGGATACAAGGGATAGGATAACCATTGAGATGTAATATGAATAAATTAATAATATATATTTTTTAAAAAGAAAATATTGGTTGAAGCAGTCATGGGAGTGTTAGGAACTTTGACTTGGCTTCTCCTAATTTGCTGTTGCTATGTGTCAGACCACCTGCTGGTCAGCTTGACCAACAGAGAATATATTTGGACTTTCCCAAGGTGAGCTGATTGTGTTGCTAGGGGAGTTTTTCTGTTTAGACTACTTTGTGGTTTTTCCTGGAATCTGGATTCAGCCCTTGGCCAGGTTTAACACAAAATGGAGTTTCTTTTTCAAAATGAAGTTTGTCTGGTCCTTACACATACTATGACAATTACCCCATCTTGGTATGATCCAGTCTTTGCTTGGTTTCACTAACAGTTTCCATTGACTACCTGACATCTCCACATAGGTGGCTAATAAGCAATTCAAACACAATATTACAAGAACCAAATCTATAAACCTTCCAATCAAGTTCCTCACCATTTCCCAGTTGCATCTATAAAAAGCAAGCTTTATTTGCAGGGACTAAAAAGGCCACTGAAGATGGGGATGGTAGTACATAATTACAGCCCTCAGAATGCAAAGAAAGGGGATCATATCAAGTTTGAAACCAGCCTGGTCTACATAGGAAGTCCCAGACTAGCTAGGTCAATGTAGTAAGACACCCTGTTTCAAAAAGTAAAGAAACAAATGAATACACAAACAAACAAGCATGCCACTATTGCTCTTTCCAAGGTATCTGTTACTCAGCCTGCCACTTCCAGGGCTTTCCCTCAGAGTCTGCTTTCCAGATTATTCTAATCTAAAGTTCATGCTTCAAGCAGTGAATACAAACGTGCTTCTATGATTTGGCTAAGCTTCTCCTACCTATCCCGCTCTTGACCTCTTGGTGTCTTATACCCCAAACCAAACATCACTGACTACCAAGGCTGAGGGACACCACTGACAAAACAGAGCACATCTGAAATTTTACAGGGACATAGTTCAGCTAAGTCTCTCTCCGAGGAGCTGTGTAAATCCATGAAAGCCATATAACTCTTCTGTTAACATGGCGGAGATAGTCTTTATTAACACTAACATTGCATAACCCACCTCTAGCTTTCAACTATAGAACATGAGTCTGACAAACACCACAGCAAATATAATAGTTACTTTTCTTCCCCTGAAAAGCTTGTGTAGTTAACAAATGCTTTCATCTGTCTTTAGAGAAAGAGAAACCTTAAGTGCCCAATGAAACTGCCAATATCAGCCCACTTAATAGTTTACAATTGCAACTGCTTTAGATTAATTTCTTTAAGATGGTGGTGCTTGCCTAACTTTTCAAAGGAGAAGATGTCTCTTCATTATCTGCACTGTGAAAATGCTAGAAAAGAAATGAAATGAGGAACGATTAATTGATATTAGAACTATCCCTTAATTAGCCAGATGGGGCTATGCAAATCTCAGGGAAACATTGGCCTTTGCAGTCCACATCATGTTGCACAGAAAAAGGATGCAGCTTCCTGAAACAAACACTGAGCATCTCAGTCTGCGAAGGCTGTTTCCACAGCTTGGCATAGACTGAATGTGGGCATGTAGCAGAATGCAAAAAGATCCATATTTATCCCTCTGCACAAAACTCAAGTCCAAGTGGGTCAAAGACCTCAATGTAATATCAGATACACCAATTCTAACAGTATAAAAAGTGGGGAGTAACTCTGAATGTATAGGCACAGGAGACGACTTCTTAAAAAGACACTAGCTGCTCAGGCACTAAGATCAATGATTACTAAATGACACTCCATGAAACTGAAAAGCTTCTGTAAGGTAAAGGAGACTGTTAATCAGACAAAGTGGCAGCCTACAAAATTGGAGAAGGTTACCAACTCCATATCTGATAGAGGTCTAATTTCCAAAATATATAAAGAACTCAAGAAACTAGCTATCAATAAATCCAAATGAAAAATAAAGTGCATATCAAAACATCAGAATGGCTAAGAGTAAATATTCAAGTATCAGAACATGCTCACAAGGATGTGGAGCAAAGTTAACACTCCTCCATTGCTGGTGAGAGGGAAAACTTGTACAACCATGCTAAAGGCTTATCTGTGTTCCAGTCAGAGTAGCCATGTTGTTGGATTAATATTCCTCTAGACCTGGGAATATACCCAAAAGATGCTCAACTATACCACAAGGATTATGTTCATAGAAGCTTTATTCATAATAGCCAGAAACTGGAAACAACCTAAAAGTCCCTCAGTCAAAGAATGGATAGAGAAACTGCAGTACATTTACACAATGGAATACTACTCAGCTATTAAAAACAAGGAAATCATGCAATTCATAGTCAAGTGGACAGAATTAGAAAATATCATAGTGAGTGAGGTTACCCAGAGAAAAAAAGACACATGTGGTATGTACTCACTTACATGGAGAGAGGCTGATATATTGAAAGTATAGTTTTTCCTCAGAATTTGCAGGGGTTTACTTCTAAGATGATTCATAGGTGTGAGAATCTGCTCATGCTCAAATCTCAAGGATAAGGCGTGGTTAGTGTTTGCATAAAATCTAAACACATCTATTCATCTACTTTAAATCCTTCCTAGAGTACTTATAATAATTAATAAATGGTGAAATCTATACAAGGAAAAGGATCTCTCTGCACCTATGCACAAATGGTCAAAATGTTTCATATCTGTGTAAGAAAATAAGTTCACAAGAGTTTGGTCAGCAAGGTGAAATGTAACTAAAAGGGCTCATTTGTTAGCAACCTACATATCTCTATTTGTCTTGAGGAAATATTTAAAATGTATAAATTTTGACAGAAAAGGCATTAGCTTTGATGTATGGACATGTTATTGAAATGTTCACAACATTGAAAGTCTTGGCTCTTTAAGACTCAACTCACTGCCAGCTTCTTCATCTCTTTCAAAATTCTTCCAACTTACACGATTTTGCCCCTAACTACAGATGACTTAAACTGTATCCCATGGAAATAAGTAGAAAGATGTGGAAAGTGAGCATGATTTGAATGGTGTTATAAGTGGCATAACTGCACTGGTGCTGCTAGTTTCTCAGAATAATATTCGTTTACTTTTGAAGTCCTAATTTAGTTACAGGAGGACAGAGATACATCTCTGGATTGCTCAATCATACATAAAAGCATGTCTGTCTCAGAATATATAAAATGTATTTATCTGTAAAATTATCCAGCAATAACCACAAATTTAAAAAGCACTCTATTTGATACCAACTACAATTTCTGATCATTTTATTATTAAGTCTTAACATACCACAGAGTTACAAGCTGTTGTGTATATTCTTCAGCTTACAAAACAGGATTTGAGTATGTCTTGCCTTGTTCCAAATTACCTGCATAGCAGGTGACAGAGGTAGGCAGGAAACCTTTATCTTTTAGAGGTCTCCCCACCCCCACCTCTGTCTCCTAAGTGCTTCAAATAAAAGCAGATTCTTCCTCCTTTCAGTATGAGGTTCAGGTAAATTGCCTATGGTCAAATCAGCAGTATATACAGGAGTAACATTTAACCCAGTTCTGTCACAGTCCTGACTCTCTACTCTGTTTAATACTACACTGCTTCAGTGAGCAAATGGATCTAGGGTGGTTTGAGGCTAATTCCATCAGGTATTAGGAGAGCCTGGGGACTTAGGGATGTGCTAGAAGAGGGATGGCATTTTAAAAAGTAAGAAAGAAGCCATGAACCTATCTTCATGTTCCTACTGCCCCAATTTGTCCCTCAACAACCAGATTTCCTGTCAGTCAGAATAAATCTGTAGAGGGTTGAGCTCCCTGTCATGGATGGAATGGTAAGCTCTTCACATACATAGTGCACAGAAACCTTGAATGTTGTGATATTTGGAAAAGGCACCTTTATCAAGAATACTAAGATTTGGAAATGACATTATCACAGATTATCTGAGCAGCATTAAATTTAATAGTAAATGTTCTTATAAAAGAAAGGCAGAACAACTTTGAGACAACTTAGAAGATAATGAGGATGAGATGATTTGAAGATAGAAGCAGAGATGGAGTGTTGCATCCAACAGCCTAGGAACGCCAAGCAATGTCAAAAGTGCTTTAACCTCAGAAGAAGCAAGATTCTACTCCCAGATACATCAGAGGAAGCTATGTGGCCCTGCCGCCAACTGGAGTTTGAACATGTAGCCCTCAAAAGAAGAGAAAATAAAATTTTGTTGCTCTAAGCCACTAAGTATGTGGGAAACCCTTGAAGCAGCCACAAAAAATTAGCCTATGCTCTTGAGAAGATCAATCTATGTCTCAGTTTGAGAATTTCAATTCCAATTAATCCCCATGTGGGTAATTGCTTGTTTCACATACAGGACAAAGGTTCATCTTAGTGCATTAAAAGCCACGCAAATGGTGGCAGCCAGGGCCTACAGATGGTGTTGTGACTTCAACAACCATCTGATGAAATGCGCATTGTAGGACATTTCTGGTGCATATACAAGCTAGGATATTAGCAAATGAGGACTCAATACCACATAAAATATATTAGTCTATAAACATGAATACTTCGCTAGATTTTAGTAAAAGCAACTTCACTCAAACTATGCCTAGTGTCCTGAAAGAAAGCACAGGCTTTGGCTTGCAAACTTGGATTTGAATTTTGGCCCCGTGTCAGATTACACTTCATTGAGCTGACATGACAAGAAATTTCCTTTTATACAAAATTAGGATGCATAGAGTAACTACTGCCTTACTGAAATGCTGCTGCTGAAAAATATTACACATAAATATGTAATTGGCACATGTACTCACTGAATTGTAGTTGTAGTCTAACCGTGAAGCCTCAGGTGTAAGCTCTATGATTTTCTCCTCTTGAAGTCACTTGGGAATGAGGGTCAGGTGCTCTATCCTCAAACCTGATGTTATAATTTAAGTGAAAGATGACTCTTTACTTTCTGGATGCCACTTTCAAAGTAGAGAAATGGTGAAATACAGTGTGTTTTCTAATTTTGAAAATAGATGCTTCTCACTTTATTGCCAACTGGGTTTAAGGTCTTATACTAAAATGACTTTGCTACTTTTCTGGAGATTGCAGCTATTATTTTTTGAAAATTAAGATAAAATTGAGTCACACATAGGAAACTAATAGTTTATAGAAACAGATTTTTAAAAAGGCAACACATGGGCCTGAAAAGATGGCTCACCACTGAAGAACACTGGATACTTTCCTATAGTACCTGGGTTCAATTCCCATCACCTACATGGTAGCTCAAAACCATCTATAACACCAATTCCAGGCAAATCCAATGCCTTCTTTTGTCCTCTAAAGGCACTGCATGTGGGTGGTACACAGACATACGTGCAGGCAAATCCCGGCACATGAAAATTTAAAACTAAAAGTCAGCAGAGGCAGGACTGTGGCATATACCTACAGTCTCAGCTCCTCCAAAGTTTGAGGTGTACCATTAGGCACTAGAACTTCAATGGTAGGATTTACAGCACAGGAAGCCTCAGTCTTGCAGAAGATGACGTCAACAAAAGTATATAATCTGCCAGCACAGCCAATGAGCTGATCCCTGGTATGCTACTAGATGATGGTATGTACTTGTATGGCTAGGGTGATAGGATGATTCAAGGGATATGACAAGAAAGAACTACTTTTATGAAGTCGTCACACTTCACTTGCATTTTGACATCAAATGACTCAATTCATTTTCATCTGTTATGCTGGGATCACAGCCCTTACCTGTGGTCTAAACTGTCAGATCCAGTTAGGGGAACTACAGAGAAGATCTGTCAGCATGACAGGTGGTCTTCTTTAATTTTTATTGTTCCTTATCCCTGCACATTGGGAATCTGACAACCGAGAAAACTCTTGTAACTTCTTATTTAATCACTGGCAACCTCAGAGGAGAAGAAACTGACCTCATGTCTCAAGGCAATATTTTTATTTTAAAACATCCTCTCGGGAAAGGAGAGGTCAGGATGGAGTGAGATTATGTGTGCTTTTAGCAGTCTCCATTACTCTCCCCAAGTCACAGGTTACCTTCCTCTTTTGAATGTCAGTTAGGGCTGGAGGGAGGAAGGAAGGGAGTAAGAGGGGAGGGGAGAAGAGGAAGGGAAGGAAGAAAAAGAGAGAAAGCAACTGAGAAAACAGAGTCATAAATAACTAAAGCCAGGAATAGTACAATGCATGCATTTGTCCTTAACTAAAGAAGTATTTCGACATTTTGTGCTGTGCCTGACATCATGGAGCTTCTGTATTGAGTACACAAGAAGTCAAATGCAGACAATGTAAATGAGCTTTTATTCATTCTATTGGGAGTTTGCTTTACAACTACGAACATAGGGTATATGAAGGGTCAAGTTATTCTCTCAAGAAGCTAAACTGTGGGTGGAATAGAGCCAAATTAATTAACTCCTACATAAGTTTAAGTTATTTATAAACCTGAGAAATAAGCACAGCCTGGATTTCCAAATGCCTGAAGCTAGAACATTTAACTCTTTAATGACCAGCTAAAATGCTTTAAGCCTTGTTTCTGGACTAGAGAAATTTGAGGTTAGCCAGCCAGTTGTGCTTGCCGCACATAGTGTTCATGTGCAATTATTTGACAACAATGAAATCAAACCAGAATGAATACCAAGATTACACGGGCTATCACCTCGTGTTTATGGGGCTCCACTCTGTGGCATCCATACATCTTGACTTTGGATTGTCATTCTCTTGTGTTACCATTGTTGAGAATCTTGACAGTTAAAACAGAACCTTCTCAATTTCCATCCCTACAGCATGCCACAGTGAAACTTATGAGCATGATCTATAGAATCTAATTCTAGAGACCAAGAAATTCATGGTATCTGAGACACAGAAAACTAAGACAGTGCCTGAGTTACCCAAGAATGCTGTTGTAAAGGATCTCACGGTTCCTATAGCCATCTATTTGTGTGTTCTCCCTTACAGGGTGATGTCATTTTGGCCTACAGACAAGATTAAGCCTTCTCCTCCATACAACTTCAAATTCAGAAATAATACAAGCACAGTAAAAAAACAAACCACTTTTGCAAAAGTAGAGCTTTGTAGCTATATTTGCTTTCTATGACACGGAGATGACCTGTGGTTTGAGAATGAGAACCAAATAAAAGCCGTAAGAAATAAGTTACTACTCTGAACTACAGCACTCACTTTGGTATGGTGTGTGTTATTTCCATTTAGTTCTAGGAAGACGTCAGGTGATTGCTCCAAAGAGAGGCACACATTACCACATTTAGACTTCATATGCATGCACGTAATTTCAACATTCTTTTCTATTTACTTAAGACATCCTTAACTCCCAAATGAGAATAAAATGTTGATGTTAAGCAGCAAGTACTCTGCTTCTAATTTATATCCTCTCAAACTCCTTTTCCTAAGCTTATTATAACCACTCACATTTCTCTTCTAGACAGTTAAATTGCTTAAATTTTGGCATTATGTTTTCTCATAAAATGCTCTCTAGCTTTGGGTTTTTTTGCATTTTTAAAATTAATTTATTCATATTACATCTTGATTGTTAGCCTTTCCCCTGTTTCCTCCCATTCCTCCCTCCCTCCCATTTCTCTCCTTCTCCCCTCCCTTATGTCTGTGACTGAGGGAGACCTCCTCCCCTTATATATGCTCTTAGAATATCGAGTCTCTTCTTGGTAACTAGCTATCCTTCCTCTGAGTGCCACCAGGCCTCCCCATCCAGGGGACGTGGTCAGAAAAGGGGCACCAGAGTTCGTGTGAGAGTCAGATCTCTAGCTTTTTTGTAATGTATCCTGCCATCAGTATCCTGTCATGTGTCACCTACACCTGGTTTTTAAAAATTCATTGGTCATCAGTTTTCTAAGGAAAAGGGACACAATCACTATTTGCAGCCAATATTTCTTCTATAAGTGGCATGTTTTACCAATTTTTTTGTCAATGATTATATCATTATTTTGTATGTATATTGGTGTATATGCATAGAATGAGCACACAACACATACTTGAAATCACTTATATTACTGCTGTCTTCTTGGATCACAAAACTATAATCATGATTAAGTCTATTCATCCACTTCTTTCACTAGTCTGTCAATCAACTTAGATTTTTTTCATGCAAATATACATACCCTATTATAAAAAGTCTCCTGAAATTCAAATTATTAGTGTTTATCAGAAGAATCAGTTCACCTTCATTCTTGTTTTGTTCTATGTTGTTGCAAATTTTCAAACAGAAGAACATTTGCGTATGGAAACTGTCTTTTGCAGTGTACAATATTTGTACAAGTATAATGTGAATAATGGATTGTTTACAGTATTATAACTTTTCATTTTACTTTTGAATAAAGATCCTAGTTTATTTTAAGAATGAGCAAAATTTAAAACTATTATTTTGTATTTGATGGTATTGTGACTCACTTGAGATTTAAAAAAAAAATCACAATAATTAGTTGTTGCTACCAACCAAATCACAAAGTCATATATTTCAACCAGCTGTAAAGTTAATTTGAAATGTTAAATCGATATCTCTTTATGTATGTTACATAATAGAAATTTGTAGATGTATAACCTCTTACACATTTAAGTTTTAAAAAGCCCCTCACATATGGATTTAAAAATCATCTAAATGTAATGGCTTTGAGGTAGATAAATATACAAAGTAATATCATATGTCAAGTTTTTTCAAATATTGACATGTGACAAAACCTCATTGTTTATTGTCCTTAAACCTTTTCAGAATGTTTCCATGTTTAGATTTATTTCCAATATTGAATTTAATATCATGGTTTATCAAAAATCTAAAAATAGCACAATCATATGACCCAGCTATACCACTTCTATGTATAAAACTCTGTCAACAAATGATATATATTTAGCTGGAGAGATGGCTCAGCGGTTAAGAACACTGACTGTTTTTCCACAGGTCTGAGTTCAATTCTCAGCAGCCACATGGTGGCTCACAACCATCTATAATGAGATGTGTCCTCTCTTCTGGTGTGTAGGCATATGCAGACAGAATACTATATAAATAATAAATAAATAAATATTTTAAAAACAAATTATATATATTCTTTCACAACATGTTTTTTGTACCACTATTCATAATAGTCAAGTCATGGAATCACTTTAGGTACTCATCAATAGATGAATGGGTAGAAAATGTATACACACACAATGAAGATTTATTCAGCAATAAAAATAGAATGAAATCATGCTGTTTACTGGAAATTGGATGAAATTGGAGATCATCATATTGAGTGAACTAAGACATAGAAAGGCAAATCTCATTACCTCTAGCTTTTACAGTCTTGGTATCACATACCTTTCTCCAAGGCTTAGTCTGCTTATTCTGCAATAATCTCTGAGCCTTGGAGAAAGGGGTGTAATACTGACATTTGATTTATCACTGAGCATTCCACAACTTCATTCCCCCTGTACCTTGACTAGTTGTATGTCTCTGTGTCAATCATCATCTACTGTAAAAAGAAGCCCATTTGATGAGGGCAGGAAGATATACTAAGTTATGGCTATACAGACAAGTATTTAAGGGAAAGTCTAATACTATGCCTATTAGCAATATACAGTAGGTTCTGTACCATAGGGCCTATGACCTACCCAGTAACAGTGACAGTTTCTTTGTCCAGTTATCAGTAGTAAGCACAAATTCCATCTTGTGAGCTTCAGAAAAGTAAGGCATACTCTGAATTGGGTGAAGTGTCAGAATAAGGAAAATGATATAGTTGTGGTGGGAATGAGAATAAGGATGACTCAGTATGTTTGGATGTTTGGTTCCCCCATTGATTGTACAATTTGGGAAGGATTGGGAGATATGGCCTTATTGGAGTAGGCATAACCTTTATGAAAGAGGTGTGTCGATGGCGTAGGGCTTTGAAGTTTCAAGAACCCATGTCATACCCCCAGCCTGATTCTCTCTATCTCCCTATTGCCCGAGGATCAAGATGTAAAGTTCTCAACTACTTCTCAGCACCAAACCTGCCTGGATGCCTCCATGCTCCCTGCCTTGATGGTAATGGATGGAATAAGACCCTGAAACTGTAAAGAAGCCCTCAGTTAAACATTTTCTTTTATAAATTCTTTTTGTCAGATGTTTCTTCACAGCAATAGGACAATAACTAAGACTCTAACTTCATATGAAACAGAAGATCAATATCTATAATAGAAAAAATAAACATCAAGGAAACAAATAAATGGGCTTTGGAAATTAACAGAAGTCTCAAAATAATAAATACAAATTTTTTTGAAATGTTTTTTTAAGTAATCACCAACTTTACCCATCAGGGACATGCAGTTTAACACTATTTGAGATTTCAACTTATTCTAGTCAGAATGAGATCAAGAAAACAGATGGTAATGAATACTGGCACATATTCATCTTGCCTTTTCATTCATAAAACATCATTACTCTTTTTCATTTTTAATCCTTAAAAGAAAAGGGGAAATGATGGAGCACTGCTGAAAGCCTGGAGTTGCCTACTTACTTAGAATTGACTCCAAGCTCTAAGTGACTATCACTCCAAAGCACCTGGATGGAGTTTGAAGTTTTTCTGTTCAACAAACAGATGTGAGTAAATGGGCAGACAAAGGAGAATTCTTTATTTTAGTGACAAATATGGTATATATACCTCTAGATATCCAATTTCTTCCAGTCATTTTATTGTCAATTTTGAAGGCTTACTTTGTCACAAAAACCTTTTCCTGGCATATAACTTTCTTAATCGCAAAAGTAAATGTGTCTTTTATTTTATTGGTGACAACAAGCAGACCAATTTGGAAAGAAACTATTCGAACTTCATGAAACACTAGAAAGCTAATCACATTAGGCACTGGAATCCATTAGGTATAGTTTTTAGAACAGCAAATTTCAACTATTATATGGCTGGAACTGCCCGAGAAGTGCAGAGTTGCTATGCATAGGAGAGCAGTATTTCCCCATGCTCTAAATAACTGCCCCTGACACTCACACTCTGCCCCTGACATCATCTCTCCTCTCAGAACATTCAAGCCTTGAGATCTAAATGAGTCTCAAAAGTAACACGAAAATCATAGATCTTGAACACAAATTTAGCAAGAATAAGGAAAGGAAGCCAAGTTCCAGTACGTGGTCAGGCTCTGAAGACATATTTTTGGAGCTAGACAACACTGAGTGACTTGAATGACTGCATCACAAGGTAAAGTAAGCAAGAGAAACAACCAGATTGTGGGGGCTTCCTAGAATAGCACAGAATGGACTCTTGATGGCAGCTGCCTCAGCAGTACCACAGAAGCTGTTGATGACAGCCAGGGTACAATGACAACTGCATCTGTCAACACTTCCAAGTGTACCATAGATGTTTCTCCCCATGTACTTGGCCACCGGAGTATCTGTATCATTCTACACATTCTTTCACAGGGAATCAGAGTGCACGTGAGTCTAAGGCCTTGCATCCTGGTTCAGGCAGAAGGTATCATTTTAGAAGACCGTGATTATCTCTGGGGCTAGAGACAGTCCACACAGGGTTCAAATTTTTGACATTCTTTGAGCATCATTCTACTGCCCATATCTTTCAACCATGAGTAAACACCATAGCAAAACTTGAACATTTCCATTTCAAAGACAAGTAGAGCAAAGCACAGTGAGCGCTCTCAGGATGTCAAAGTCAGGAGCATCTATAGTAGAGCACATTCTCATAAAGAATGGAGACAGTGTTGCTACTCCACAGCACTAATAGCTCAGACCTTTCTCCTTTCCCTAAGCATCTCCATAGCTGTCAAGCCCAGATACATGCTCTTTACCTTCTAGGGCTTGAAATTGCAACATCCATTTTACTACAGCACTTTGAAACTACTTATTTTTTGTTTCTTGAATTCTTCCATAGTTTTATTGCCCCCCGATCAAGCCTAAAGACACATGATGTATAATATATTGTAATGGAGTGTGTAATAGTTTGTCAAATTTCTGAAAATATCTAGTAGAGCAGGCTGCAAATAATCAATCGCTTCAGTATTGACTCTCCTTCTATTTCCATATTCAGAAGTATATATGCATATGAAGCACTTTTGTTTCAATGTTTAAGAGATATTGTAAAATCATTATGTTAATAAAAGAATTCTTGATTTTCTATACTATCTCTATTCTATCCTGCTTTTGCTCTCAAATTCCCCATCTCAATAAATATCATTTAACATACAGGTGTTTAATCCTTAAAGCCATCTGTCATTTTTCCCTTTCATACCTGAACTGAGTCTAAACCTTCATTTCATTTCTTAAACATATCTACAAGGCAATTCACAATTTCAAACCCTTTTCATAATTTTCTACAGTCTAGGACAAACTACCATCTTCCATCTTTTTTTTTTTTTTTTTTCATTAGAATGGTCCCTTTGTCTTTAATGATATTCTAGTATAGTAGCCCACTCGTTGACTCTGTCTCTGTCTGTCTGTCTGTCATCTTCTCTCCTTCTTCACAAACTCTTTGGTCAAATTAAGTGATAGCTGTCCTCTTATTTCTCATGACTTTATATTCTATTACTTAGAGCAGCGATGGGCTTCAGATACTCATTCATAATGAGATATGAAACCTAAGTTGGCTCTTCTTTATCAGCAACATATTTAGATCTTTTAAACATCTCCTAAACTCCTGACCCAGATCCCTCCAAGTTCTTTTCATTTTGTCACCATTTTCATTACTCTATGATGTCTAATGTTACAGTAAAAGTGATAGATCAAATTCTGGCTACTTTACCATTTCCTTGTTAAAACGGGTTACTACCTATCTGTGAATCATGCTTAGCAGGACTTGGGTATTTGGCAAGGGTGGTAGAACAATGGCCAAAGACAAGTGTTCTTCTCTCCATATGGGGAGAAGGACAGGCTCTGGGCTCTTTTCTCCTTAAGTATTTTATATTGACTGGTATCTTAAGCATGGTATACATAAAAAGTACAGACTTGTTTGAATTGAAAGTCAGAGTACTAAGAAGATCAGTGATTCATACTCTCTTTTACATTGCAAAGGCCACCCATGGCTCTCTCCATCATTATGAATATATTTTATGTATTTTTTTACTTCTCTGTAGGGAGCATGTATGCTGTCTTTTTGAAAGAAATGTCAGTGATATATCCTGGATATAAAGGACAGAAGGTTAGACTCATAGAAAGATCTGAAGGCTTCCTGATACCAGAGGAAATGGTAGAAGTGCTCCACTCATTTTTTTAAGGACAACATGTGCAGAGAATAGACATGAAATTAGGAGAGTTATGGCCTCTGATAGCATAATTATATGGCTAAGGTTCTGTGAAAGTTTTCTGATGCTTTTACATGATGTAATTGTATGACGTCTTTATGGTTTCTCCAGCTTTATGCTTTGGCCACTGGACTGGAATTAGAGATATACAAGATTCACATGACCCTCTTACATGCATCTCATCTCTTCTGTTATTATTGTGCAAAAGTACCAAAGACAACATTAAAATGAATGGGTATCATTATAATCATGTAAAATTTGGATCAATTTATTTTCAGGGGCTGGAAAGATGGTACAATGGTTTAGAGAATTTGTTATTCATGCAAGGAACCAGGATTTGATTTCTAGAATTCCTGTGGTGGCTCACTACCATCCATAACTGCAGTTCCAGGGGATCTAATGCTCTCTTCTGGCCTCCATAGGTGCCAGGCATGAACATGGTGCATATATGTATATGCAGGCAAAACATTCACTCATATAAAATAAAATAAATAATATAAATATTAAAATGCCTCTTTAAACACATAGATGATAGTGGTTTTTGACATTTGAATTACAATTTGCTGATTTAAGGCCCAACACATTTGCATTCACAATAAAGGACAAAGGTCTTGACAGCTCTAAATTAGGGCCAATACATAGACTCTTCGGTAGGTAAGTGGTATATGATGATGTTCTGATTTGCTGGGTTCCCTCCATATTTGCTAAAGATAAGTAGTTCTTAATTGTGCACTGTAATCCTGTTTTCTTTTCATCTTTCAAGCAAAGCAATTTTCTCAAAACTAATTTTAAAATGAGATGGGTGTACACTTGGTTGTTTTGGATTGAGATGCAGCATACATATAAGTAGACCAGGATCTGGGGGATGAAACACTAAGTGTCCCACTAGCTTAGCTAATTAACTTAGACACTTTGTATGGGATGTTGGGGATAAATTAGGTATCTGGTCCCTTCTAGTTTGAGACCTTAATCTGACAATAGGATATAATAAAATGTTTCAAAGTACAGAATTGGCACTATGTTTTCTAAATGTTTCATGGGTTTAATTTCAGATAATATTATCTGTATTGGCTAAAAGCATAGATTCCCCAGACTGAGTTCAAGTCTCAGATCTGCTACTTGCTTTTTTTAATTAGAGGGGAGGAATCTGCTTCTTTGAACATACACACACACACACATACACACACACACACACACACACACACACACGCACGCACGCATGCACGCGCACGCACGCACACACATGCGCACACCCACACAATCAGTTTTTACTTTAAAAGTTACTGTGAATCCAATAAATTTTATAACTCCGTTATATAAACATATGCAGGTATATAGTTATTCTCAACAAATCAATCTGGAATTACCTAGGCATACGGAGAGAGAGAGAGAAAACTAAAATTTTAAAGTATAAGTGGTTAATGAGTGCACCGAACCCTGGAAACTTGATAATCATCCTCTGTGTTATCACTTAGTGATATTCTACCTTCTCTGCTCATGTCCTATTCTTTAGCTTTGTTCTTCCAATTCTTCATTTATAGCATTATGGCTCAGTATTGAACTCTGCCATAAATGGCACTGACAAAGCTGCCTTTTAGTGTTAACATTTAATTAATATGAAAATATATATTTCCAATTCCAAATAGGAAAATTTCAGTAATGAGTCCTGACTAAAAGCAACATTTAAATTGGATATACAGTGTATATTTATAATTTTCAGGATAAGAATAATAGTTTATTTTAGAAAAAATCAATGTTATGCTCATATTATATAGCATAAAACTGCACACTATATTCACTTATACTTCAAGCAGTAGCTTGAAATTAGCAAGTGAGAGAATAATACACATCAGCTAAGCTAAGTGTTAGAGCCAAAATAATTGATTAGGTCAAAGATCAAGCCAAGACTTGAATTCACAAATTCTGCCTCTTAATTTTGTGGAAGAAGTTTTCAACATCTTAGGGCTTAATCAACTAACGTTTCTGAAAATCAAGTAAACTAAACTAGAAAGATACTGTTAAAGTGATATGTGTTGAAATGAAATGAAATGGTAGTAAAACAAAAATCATTTCACACTCCCAGTTATGAAGTGATAGTAAGGCAGAAGTCATAAAGAATTCTAAAGAGGTATCTGAAAAAGATGTCTGTCCTCAAAACTTTATCCATATAAGAATTTCATGAATTCAATTCAATTAAGAGTTCATCAATTCAGTTTTATTCAACTTATCTATCATTCAATTCCTGAAACATTTATTGAGAATTTACCATGTGTTTTGTGCTGTGCTTGACACTGAGGTTGCATAAGATGCAGAACTAATCTTCTAGAAGAGATGTAGGCTAACTTTTTCCACAGAAGGTCAGATAACAAGTGTTTTAGACTTTTAGATCACGCCCTCTCTGCTGCAACAGGATATAGTCACACAAATAGTCTTAATGAATGAGAGTTATAGATAGTGCGGTGGGGATTTTTCAGGATACTTCAATGGCATTTGGTAACCCAGTGAAAACAAGATACTCAAAGTTACCTGGGTTCATTGAAAGACAAAGTGCATTTAATATGGGAAAGAGTCCTGGATAGAAACAGATGGTAGATTAAAAGGAGAAACTACAGAGTGATTTCTTAATAGAGCAATAATGGTACCTGAAGAGATGGTGAAACTCACCTGGGTGAGCAAGAACAGAAAGTCATTATCGCCCTTAAATCTCTAAGAGTTATCACTGAAACCCAGGAACAGCTGCTACCTAGAAGCACTGGTTGTACTGTCCGCCAAGCTTTTGCCAGGGCTCTCCTTTAGAAGGCTTTAAGTGAAACAGCTGGAGACTAGACAGCAAGGGTTCAGGGTGATTTACTGAACTCGTACCATTGGACCGGATCAGGGATGAAATAGTATATTATAAAATGTACATAAAATAAATAATAAATAGAAACTAGCACAGTGCTAGAGAGATGGATGGGGAAAGTTTGCCTTCAGAATTTCTTCTTCAGTTCAGGTATTTCACCTATAAACCTAAAGTAGAAGCTAAATCATAGTGTTAAACACAGATGATAAAGAACCTTAATAAAATAGCATATCAGTTAACAGGAAAAAAAGCAAATATATACCAAGCTCTTATGATCAAACAAACTCAATAAAATTATCTGGAAATGGAACAACAAAGGTTTTGTTGTGGTTTGTTGGTGAAAACCTACCTTGTCCATCTTTTAATTTTTTTTCTCTTTCAGGGAAACATTCTCCCATGTTCTGACACAACGGCTTCAGAGGGGAAAACATATTTTTAAATCAGCGGTTCTCAAACTGAAGTGTATCTGGCAATTTTGGAGACACTTTTGTTTCTGAAACTGATAATTGTGGCTCATATGTCAGAGGGTGAGAGACGATAGGTAGGTGGTACAAAACACCCCACCATGCACAGTATACCACTCCATAACAGTTCT
This sequence comes from Acomys russatus, assembly GCF_903995435.1. Lineage (NCBI taxonomy): Eukaryota > Metazoa > Chordata > Mammalia > Rodentia > Muridae > Acomys > Acomys russatus. Next base: position 110,620,863 of record NC_067169.1, read on the forward strand.
CTGATAAATCTTGTTTCAAATGCAAATGTTCTAATTGATTTAAGAAAGTGAAACAGTGAAAGACTAAAATAATAAAAATTAAAAACCAAAGGTTTAGTCCATGAAAATAAAAAAACACAGTGCAGCCTTCCAACATAATATATATATATATATATATATATATATATATATATATATATATATATATATATATATATATTATTGCTGATATAAAATGCTGTCTAGCACTAGCAATGACAGAACACTGTGGTCCCTAAAATTAAAGCTACTTTCTTAAAATAGCCACATGACTGTAAAACCAGCCCTCAGTCTGCCATACTACTCATTGAATGGGAATTTTTATGACATGAGAATTCCACAACTGATAACAATATAAAAGATTCTAATTCTACCTGTTCCTGATTGCTGCTTGCATTTAAATTCTTAAAGGAGAAAATGACCCTAGCCATAGAATAGAGCTTCTTCTGAAAATGAAAATGAGCACATAATTTCAAATACTTACAGTAACTAACCTTATCCTTCATGGTCTTACAACAAGGAAGGATGGGAAGAAAATATTAAACTTATGTAATTGAAATAAACTTAAGCTTTCTCTCTTATTAAATCAGTACAATGATACTAAATGACAGGTATTATTATTATAATAATTTTACACTTGCAATGGCTGAGAGAGTTTATCTATTTTCTCATGATCATACATTTGGTCAATGGCTTTATTTAAAACTCTATCCACTATGTTAAAGATAGGAGTGTAGAAGGTGTTGAAATGGTTGAAGAAAGATGTAAACAGGACATTTTGGAAAAAATGTGGAAAAATAGTCATACTCAGATGTCCTCCTTGTAAGAAAAGCTAATCAACACCATTAAGGCATCTGTACCTAATGACAAAAAAGAAAACTCTTTCTTTATCTGTCACAGAGTTGTTAATCTAAAAACAAGCAATATCCCTTTCTCTTGTCTAGAGTAACCTTGCATTTTTTTATTACTCTTCAATCCATTTCTTGTCTACTAGCAACATACACCAGACACTGTCAACCAACTGTCTTCTCTTCTCTGCAGCTCACTGTTAAATGCTGGAGCTGAACTTTGCATCTGGGAAAAAACAAGGAGTAGATGATAACAGGTTTCCAGACTCTCCATGTCGTTTTACACATCTGAACAAGGTAGATGGGAGATCTTTCTTTCAATTGGGTAAGAAGTCACTTAAAATCCATTGGCCCCTCATTGACAGGTGAATGGAGAGCTGCTAAGATTCTCCTTATTGGAGTCAATCATTTTTGAGAAGCTACCAACCTTTATACTCAAAAAGCTAAACAAATCCATTTCTGAGAATCAGTTGGAACACAGAGAAATGAAAGATTGTATTTTTATCTCCCAAATGTAGAACATTCAAGAAATTATGTTTTTATTTTACTTTCTTAAAATTCCAAAACAATGAAGAAACTATGTCATCAGAATGTTATTATAGCAATGTTTGTCTTTTTACTTGGGGAGCCATATCATGAATTCACAGTTGTTGTGGATTCAGTCATACATAAAATGAACCCAGGATAATCCTTTGGGATTTAGAGAGAGCAAGACAATGAAATAATTACAAGATTCCAATGTGGTATGAACAGAGTCTGAGGCAGCACAAATCTACCAGAATCGTATGGGAATGCAGAAAATCATGTTGAACCACGAGTGCAAGGGAAAGTACTCTATGGAAAAACTGTAAGCAGAGAGAATAGCATGAACAGAGTCATAATCATGAAATTCTATGATTGGTGACAGCAAGTGGCATGATGTGCTTGAAAGAGGGGGATTATTCAGAAGAAACACAATAAAGACAAAATTGAGATGCAACTATTATATATAAAACATTTTAACAAGTGTGTATGTAGACAGAGCACCTTAAAGACACTTCCATTGGATTTTTCTAATATAGTTACTCCTGTTATGACTATTATAAGTAGTATAAACAACTCCCTATGTACAAATATCATTATTTTGAGCATTTACTGGTGCTACATTTTCTTTGGTGACACATTGTTTCTTAAGTAGTTATACACTGATCCAATTAATACTCAAGAGAATTACCCAGTATCCATAGCATTATAGCCATATAAATGATCAGCACATTTCATGGATTGGTTATTTATATTCAGAGGATAGGTGAAACAAGGGAGGGAGGCTGCAACTCGTCTCCTAGTATTCTCTATCCCTGGCAATTAGACCCAAAAGGCACCCAGGCTCCAGAGTTCCTTACCTGAGCACACATATTTTGAAAAGCATCATAAGTAGGCAAATGAGAAAGAAGCTAGAAATGTAACATAAGGAGGAGTGATTTAGCACTGAATGAGTCGGAAAGGATGAAGCCCTCAGTGCAATACAGATAGGGTTATTAATTGAACATGGAGACAATATGTTCAATTCCCTTGGTTAGAGACAGAGGATAGATGGCATGGGTAAGCCTGAAGGTGAAGAAGAGGAAAAATGAAGAATATTGACCCAACTTTTCTCTGCAAGGTTATAAGATCAACCTGCTGCTAGGACCCAGACGGAGCAGAGAGTGACATCAATGACAACGAGTTAAGATATATGCTGTAGAAAAGGAATAAAAGAGACAAGAGGATACATGATTGATCTGCTGACTTCAGCATTCAGGGTGGGCCTTCCCTCAGTTGAATTTCTATGGAAATGTCCTCAAGGACACACCTCTGGGTACACTGGTAATTAAGATTAGCTATCATGGCAGTTAAGTGTATATCTTAAGTGGAGCTGTGTCAGTGACTTCAGCTACAAACGAAGGAAAACTTCCATGGAAAGAAGCCTTCTAGTCCTTTAAGCAGAGTTTCAGAAACCATGTTACCTTGGTGTGTATTCTTTAAAATAAAAGGGATCTGTCAAAGAATGGATAAAGAAACTGTGGTACATTTACACTATGGAATACTACTCAGCTTTTAAAAACAAGGAAATCTTGAAATTTGCGAACAAATATATGGAACTGGAAATGATCATCCTGAGTAAGGTAACCCAGACCCAGAAAGAGGCACATGGCGTATACTCACTTGTTGACACTAGGCCAACAGTGATATCCCATGAAAGTCTTCACTTAGCCAGAGATTGGGATGGATACTGGGACTTCCTAGTGGGACTCTGGGTGAGAGAGGTAAGGAAGAATGGAGAAATAGAAGGATCCAGAAGGTCCTACAAACCTACAAAAAGATCATTAAGGCTGGTGGATCTGGACCCAGGAGGGTCAGCTCAAACTACGGTACCAAGCAAGGTCAATGCATGCAGTAAACTTAGAACCTGCATCCAGATCTAGCCAATGGACAGCACATTCTCCACAGTTGTGTGGAAAGAAGGAACTGACTCATACATGAACTCTAGTGCCCCCTATTAAACCACTTTCCCTTGGTGGGAGACCGGGTGACACTCAGAGGAAGAGTAAGCAGGCTACCAGGAAGAAACCTGATAGGCTGTGATCTTATAGTGGGGTACAAGGTCCCCTTCTGTCACAGACCTGGAGGAGGGGAATAGAATGAAAGAGGAAGAGAGGGGGAATGGGAAGATACAAGTGAGGGGATAACAAATAAGATGTAATTTGAATAAATTACTTAAATTAAAAAATCAACAACAAATTAAAATAAAATAAAAGGATACTGCGTGGTTAGAGCTGTTTATGTTAAAAAGTGTCTAATGCACATCTTTTCCATCAAATAGCTTTGTAGTCCCACAGGACTGGGAGCAATATCTCTGCTTCAATAAGCAGGCTGTTGCATCTTGCTCAGGGGGCATTATACGCCCTACTCCATTTGTGCTTAAGAATGATACTTGTGCTCAGCCATTTTCTCCTGTAGGCATCCCCTTTATCATGTGGCTCACACTTCATTTTTATGCATATAGAATCACTGGTCCAAGTACTTGAAGAAAGCATTTCTCTGAATAACATGTCTATAGGCTCACTGAATAAGACCATGAGAAGGCTAGACTATCATTTCATTCATCTTATCTTACCATTCACTGTAGTGTCTTCATTATGAACAAAACAGAAGCAGACTGTGACTGTCTCAAGGCTCATTGAATTACATGTGAGTGCAATACACATATAATAGCTATAAAGCACATATAAGAATATGGAAGGCATGAAGAGGGAGGAAATGAAGAAGAGAGGATGAATATAATCAAAGTGCATGGTATAATGCATAGAAATGTCATTATTAACTTCTTTTGCATAAAATTAAGAAGCATGATACAATTCCACTTAATATGAAAAATGGCTATGTCAATAACAACATAGACTTTGGAGGCTGGAAAATGCAGAAACCTTAGCATCCTACTGGACAGTGATAATCATCAAACACTTTCTCATGTCTTTATTTCAAAAGGAAAAGTGACATGCTTGCTTGTTCTTTACATTTCAAAACCCATGTGATAAGTATGCACTCTCTAAATAGACCACTTGCACTTAAGAACTTGACCTCTGGGATCTTACTGACCACATTTGAGTTCCACTTTTATTACTTCTAAGCTGTTTGATCTGAGGGAAGATATCTGTCTACAGCACCCTTTTTTCATATTCACAAAGTGAAATAAATTATATGCATGCATGCATGGAAACACACACACACACACATCCACAAAATTGATATTCTAGAATTGGTTCATTGTTAACTTACAAAGGTCAGGTGGCATTTTCCAGAGGCAGATAAACAAGAATAATGACATCTAGGCTTCTCAATGGTTTTTACTATACTTGAATTCAAAGTGGTAGCCAAATTCACAGCAGTATGGTTTAGTGTTTGAAGCCTTAAACAAGGAGTTTCTAAATCCTTTAGCAATGAAGAAATTTTGTGCCTAGACATGGTCAAATGATGAGGACTTCTCCATACCCAATTGTTTGTCACAATAATGGCAAAGGCATTTGTGGAAAAAGCAATGAATAAAAACAAAACAAAACTTTGATGCATAGAAGTTTTTGCTGACCTCTAGCTCTTATAAAATGTCTTCCATTGTGTTATAATCCTTGCTGTGTCATGCAAGTATATGTGTAATATAGATATCCCATTCCACAGATACTTACACTCTGCACTTTTAACAGTTGTGGATCTCAGGGTTAAACTGATGTACCTGCTAGAAGAAAGTTCTCTGGTGAGAGCTTAAGAGTTACACTAATCAAAACAGTGTCTTCTGGACAAGACAAACCCATTGTTGTCATGAACTTATGGCACCAGTTGCTGCTTATACAAAACTTCCACAATATCAAGGCACTCATAATTCCAACATAGATGGTGGAGGGGCTCTTGAGGCCTTGTCACTACAGGAGGACCTATTGGCAGTCAATGATTGCTGAAAGGAGTCAGCTTTCATCAGTGGTGTGACCCCTGGTATTTTGTCCATGCTCTAGTGTATGGCCCTACGTCCATGCATATATGAACAGCAGTAATTGAAATTAGTAAGGCAAAAATAAAGAGCACATGAAGATGGGAGGGAGTTTGCTGGAGTGTTTAGAGGGGGAAATATATAGTGGATATGATTCATATGGATTGTATATATTTATAGTTTTCAAATAATGAATAAATATATTTGAACAAAACACTATTGGTTAAAAGTAATTCATCTTCTCAGTTGTAGCTAGCTCAGCTTAATGATCATAAAAATCATTCCAGAAGAAGAATCATCTCTATTCTTTCTCAAACGTTTTGCTGTGTTATTTCCCATAGGTATTTGTGTGAAACTCTTTAGTTTCACAATGTTTTGTACAGTGCATTAGGTAACCTGGAGAAAGACTTTGCTATTTATAGAAACCTCTTAACTCTTTTAAGGCTGAATAAATAGCATTAGATAACACGTGTCTACAATGTACAAATGGCACCCATGGGGCCCAACAGTTGGCAAACTCTTTATATGCCTAACTCATTTCCTGCAAGCCATTTTTAATGTTCAAAGAAAATCAATATAGAACAAAACAAAACAAGGATGGCTTTCTTGAGAATAAGAAACAAAGAAGCACAGGTCTAATATTTATTTCTCAAAAGGACCTAGTTGCTATTCCTCAGAAATATTCCATTCATGAAATCACTAGGAAAAACAAAAACATCAAATTGAAGGATTGTTTCTAGAGGACAGAATCAAACCAGATAGCCTGGGGCAGCTGCCTTATCTAATAAGATGGTTTGAACTTAGAAAGTTGCACATAAATCAATGCCTGCTTAAATACAGTTTGCAAAGCCTTTACAAAGCAATCTTACAGTAGGTCCATTAGTAAAATGAACAATAACTCCTATTTATCTCTTATTTAAAGTCAAATTTTCAAAGAGTAATATTTAAAATCTGATTTACTTATGGCTCAAGAGATCCTTGCTGAATTGCTACATAACTTAAGCAACTTTTATTGTAAGATCGACCTTATAGCATTACACTGGTACACTGGTATATTATACATAGTATTGAAAAGAGAAGACAAAGTTTGTCAGATCAGAAATCATATGGATGGGCTGGAGAGATGGCTCAGTGGTTAAGAGCACCATCTGTTCTTCCAGAGGCCCTGAGTTCAAGTCCTAGCAACCACACTGTAGCTCACAACCATCTATACTTGGATCTGGTGCCCTCTTCTGGCATGCAGGTATACATGCAGATAGAGCACTCATATGTAAATTAAATAAATAAATCTTTAAAACCACCAATCATGTGGAGGCACATATTTGACACATAGTCCTCCATATATGGTGATATAACCCCTGTTGCATTACTCCATTTGGAATTTCAGCTTGTATAAGAGAAAAAAGTATGCCAGCTACTACAGCATGTAGGACAATGCCCGTGTAAACTATTAATGAACACAGAGTTCAACCTAAATGAGACATTTATATCAACTGGACCTAGGGGAACATCATATAATATCGAATTGAAAGAATGTAAGGACCAGAAGATGGTCATGAGCTATGGAGCACACATGAGTTCACTGCAGCAGATAATGTTTGCTAGAGGTGGGAGTATCATTTTCTTCTGTGTATCCACTGAGAAGCAGCCTGTGTTCCAGAAAATACACCCCAAATAGACACATGCAAACAATTGTCGTTAAACTTAATGTGCACTTGTTGAGAAAGCAGAAATTCAGTGGGAGAGGGATAAGAAAATGACAAAAATCACTACATACATGTTATGAATGTCTCAAAAAATTGTAACAACTCATTCAGACCTAATTTATCATTGTCTTTAACAATGAAAATTATCCTTTATCAGTTTTTGGTGTTTTCCATCAATACTCAAAGTGGCCACATGACTTAGATCCCATGACAGTAGCTACTCTTTTTGCTTCTAATCATAAAGTTAGGGAAGTTGAAGTGGTTCCGTATTGCAACCAATTCTGTGTTCTTTCTATTTTGCTAGCTGACTCTCATGAACACACTGTTGAAGATGAATTCTGAAGCACTGTCATAGTATCACAGACAGCAGAAGACCCTAACAGCAAATGATATGTTTGAGTAGATGTTCACAGCTCATAATAAAATAATGCAGAAAACAAAATCAGCCACAAAAACGTGTTTGGTTTTTTTTGTTGTCGTCTTTGTTTTTGCTTTTTATCTTCAAAGTTGTAGCCTGCAAGAAAATCCCATGTGGAGTCTTAACTACCTTGATAAGGTAATGAATCTATTGTTCACTCTGCATTTTAAATTTTCATTAAGGAATAACAGCACCCAAGAGATGGATCTTATTTTGTGACATATTCTGTGAATGTCAGTTAATAGTAAGACAAACATACTCTTAACACCAATGTGAAAAGAAAAAGAATGTATTATTATAACCATTAAGAGGTAACCAAGTTCTAAGCTATGCCCCTTGCCTGTTTTCTAAAGTGGTAGCATGTGCTCTTAATTGAGAAACTTATATCACTCAGTTTTTATGTGTCAAGAAAACGTAGGTCATCATCTATAGAAAACTCAGACAATTTAATTTCAGGCAAGTACTGAGAAGAACTAAGGTATAAGAGTTCCACAAAGTGCTATGAATTGGGGCCAAGGGCTGATTTCAGAAGTATCTAAGGATAAGAGTGATACAACTAGGCTGTGCTCACAGACAGGGACCTAGCACAGCTGTCCTCTGAGAGGCTCCACCCAGCAGCACTTTGAAACAGATATGGAAACTTGCAGCCAAACCTTGGGCAAAGTGTAGAGAGTCTTGTGGAAAAGTGGGAGATGGATAAAAGGACCTGGATGTGACAAGAGCTCCACAGAGCCAACTAACCAGGGCCCAGAGGGGCCTGCTGAGACTGAAGTGCCAACCAAGAACCTTGCATGGACTAGACCTAAATCCCATACAAAGATGTAGCAGGAGGGCAGCTCAGGCTTCATGTGGGTCCCCTAGTAAGGGAAACAGAGATGTCTCTGACATGGACCCTGTTGCCTGCTTTTTGATCACTCGCCCCTGCCGAGACTGCCTGGCCAGGCAAAATGGGAAGAGGACAAGCTCAGTCCTAATGTAACTTGATGAGCTGGGGTGGAGAAAGGGGGCTAGGATCAGGATGCAAAGTGAATAAATAAATTAATTTAAAAAACACTGATAAGACTAGGTCTGGGAAGAAGATGATGGGGTTGGATTTGAGCAATGCTTTTACAAGTTTTGTATTTGACCAAGTTCTGGTGTGTTGCTTTGTCTACAATAAAAGACAAAAAAGAAGTGAAAAAGAAAAGAAAAATACATTAACATGAAGATTAAGATACTAAATACATCAGGCCTTCTATTTATAGATTGAAAATAACACATATATGTTTAGGTGCTGTATTTTTTATTAACAGGGTATTCACAAATGTAGTGTTTTATAAATTTAATGTACTTAGTACTCTATAATATTTTGTGAATAAAAATATGAATTTAATCAACTATTAAGAGCTGCCAATGTTACCAACAAATGTGACACAACAGTTACAGGCCATATCTAGTTTAGATTACTTATCGTCTCATCATTAAATCACATTATTCTTCTAATTTTTTTGGACCTCCCTTTTTTCTCACTTACAATCTTAATCAATCCTCAGTCTCCCTTATGTACAATATTGAGATAAAATATACATGCTTTAGTATTTCTGCAGAATAGATATTTTAAAATAATTTTCTGGTAAAAATTAAGTCTTCAAAGAAAGGGTGATTACAGATCTTGTTGTTTCTAATTCATTGTCTGATGCTAAAAGTGAAGAATGAAGTAACATGAAATAGTATCTGTATGCCTTAAGGCATTATCTCATTAAAGTTTCTCACACATTGAAACTCAGGTAAACTAACTACTAATTAAACGTCTCCATGCCAGGCATGTCCAGTGGGCAGCACAGAGAACACATGTGTCCCTATATAGCTATGAATATGTCCCAACACATCTGTAGACCACAGTCTCGGTAGGTTGGACACCTGCTTGAAACTATCCAAATTTGAAATATCCAAGGTTTAAGCAGCAGCTGTGATGCTCATAGAACTGTGGTACTGAAATTTTGGTAAGAAGATAGGTGATCACCTACTAGATAATCTGAGTAATCTGGAAAGCTGTGTCTTTAATTTGTATCTACTACTCATCTGGGGAGTTTCCACACAGAAAGAATGTAGTAGATTCTTAACTTTCCAATAGAGATAGGAACACTAGGGAATACATGGGTGTCAAAATTTGATATTCACAAGTCTTTCTACCTGCATGTACTTCCTCACAATAGAAAAAGTGCATTTCTAATGAAGCAGGAAAATATGAGTGAACATCTAATTCTTTTTTGAATAGAGACTTTCCTTCCACTGCTATTCTACTCTGCTTCTATATATATATATATATATAAGAGAAAATTTTCCAGACAAGACAAAAGATGGAGGAAAGCCAATGAAAAATGACGTATAATGTGGTGTCTATGGTTCTCAATCAGAAAGAGAGGTTTGAGATGTAATGGCTGCAGTACTGGTCTACCGTGAAACCACAATTTATAACTCTGAACCTCTGGGATTTTACCTGTGGTGTAGGAAACTACCTTTCTTTAAAATATTTTTCTGAAAAAGACCACAAAAGAGGGGATTCATCACATCAGGATCACAATACAATGGTGGGTAGTCCCTGGTGTCAATGTCAGAAGTATGTAAAAAAAAAAAAAAAAAGAGTTAAAGGATTAAAAAAAAAAAAAAAAAAAAAAGGTAAAGCATGCTTATTTACTATTCCTGAGAGTTTCCCTTCTGGAGAAAACAGAATATAGTGTAGGAAAGGCAATATGGCTTTTCATCTCAATTTTCACACTTTCTAATATTGTGGTATTTATTTTTTTCTTATCTAATTTGACCACACTAAAGAGGAAAGTGTTCAGAAAGTGTTATTATTGTTATTTTTCTTTACCATGACTAGCATTTAATTTTCTTAAAGATATTCAAGAATCAAGATCATGAGATGTTCTGGATAGTTTCTGTCAACTTAACACAAACCTAGACATAGCTGGGCAAAGGGAATCTTAACTGAGAAATGCCTCCATAAAATTGGCCTGTAGGCAAGTCTGTGAGATATAGGATTGATTAATGATTGATATGAGGGCTCAGCTTACTATGGGTGAGAGGTGGACCTGCATTGTGTAAGACATCAGGGTGAGTAAGCCACAAGGAACAAGTCAGTAGGCAGTGATCATCCATTGCCTCTGCTTTGGTTCCTGCCTTTAGGTTCCTGCCTTGAGTTTCTACCAACTACCCTCAGTGATAGTGTGTGACCTGGGAGATGAAATAAGCCCTTTCTTCTGTAACTTGCTTTGGTCATGGTAGTTTATCCCAGTAATAGAAACCCTAACTAAGACACTGAGCTTTGGCAAAAACCAGAAACTACCATCTCATAGCCAAAAACCCTCTTGTTTTATTAAAAGCACAAAAATTCAATGTTTTGTGAAGTCAGGCATTAATCGTTCTATTAGTCTAGTTATTTTCATCCTCGCTGACCATTACACTGCTAGGAAACAGAGCAACACTTTGTTTCTTTCCTTATACCGTTCAAATTACACAAAATAACAAGAAGAGATTTTAGTACTCACTCAGTCTATGTTTTCCTCTTACAGATAAGGATACAGAGACCTGAGGAAGAAATAGCTTATCCATCATTACATTGCTAGGAACACTTCATTTAGAGAAATAAAAGCAAAGCTAGAAACAAGGACTAGATAAATCACAGTTGCTTTTGAAAACAAAATCAAGCAAAACATACTAAATTATCTAAGAGCTAAATTTGATTTTGTTCTTTGATAATCCTTTGGAGTATTAATTCTCTCTGTACCTACTGTATAACCCTCAAAATAGAATGCAAAGTCTCACAAAATTCCTTTTGTTATTGGTATCATATGGTTGATGGCAGTGTAAATGAGCCAAAATATGCAGGAGAAAAATATGGTTCTTTTTTAAATTGGCTGTGTTAGGCACTGGACTTCCTGAGTGAAATAGTAAGTCTAGTATGGATACAATTATAGGTAAGTCATGTTCTTTGAGTGTGAATAGTTGGACTGAACTTTCTAAGCTCTAGACTATTGGCTTATATTATGAAAACATGTAAAAGAAGGATAGTTGTCTCTGCTTTTAATCAACCCTCGACAAGAAAGAATGGCCTAACCAGAAACTTTCTAAAAGGACTACAACATTTTCCTGTACGAGCTTATACTTGTGTCTAGGCCATGCTGTAAATTGGCTTCAACCCTCTTCCATATGTGAGAGATTTTACTCTAAGCTCCTAGAAAAAGAAGACTCTGTACAAAAGTCTCCAGGTCTTTTATACTAGGCACATGTTGGAAACCAATTTGATACTCATCAAATGACTGTGTAATAACTAAGTTATCCTCCTGTTTCATTTTTCTTGCATGAAATCATCATCTTAGCACAATAAGGCAGACTTTTGCAGGAGTCACAGAAGGACTGGAAAGAGATGTAGAATTTGCATTAAGTCAAAACTATTATCTTATAGCCCCAAAAAGGAATGTTGGTTATGAGTAAATAAAAGTATTATGCTTGGCTCTAAATAATCTATCTACTGGATTTAAATGTTCATCTTGTAGCTCAGTGTTCTTAAGAAGACACCACCTTTTGGGATATCTGGCAGACTTTATATAAGGTAGGGTCTTAGTGGTGTTTTTCATTTTTCTATGATTGACAAAACAGTCAATGTCTCTTCCTCCCAATGTCAGTAGCACTGGGATTATATACCCTGTCACATCCACCACAAGGTCTGGCATGAGCAATTGAAGAAAAGATAATCTACCAACTGCTTTTACAAGAAAGAAGCATTAGCAAATATGTTCAGTGGGCTTTGTATTTCACTATTACATACCATATTAAATTGGTACCATTTTATATTCTGTGTTAACTGTTTTTAATTATTAAAATATATTGACTGGTGTGTCCAAATATGTATGGCAAACTTTGGTACTGTTTTACAAAGTTGACAAATAGCAAGGCTCTGCATACTTCTTGATACACAGTCAGCTTCTAATTTTCTGTGTCTACTTGATGGACCACTTCCCAGCAAAAGAGAAGGTAAAGTTAGGTCCATAGTTAAAATCTACCCTTCTCTCTCCTACTATTGAAGCTTTCTGTTTCTTTTTCAAAGCCTTGATCAAGGCTAAGGGGTGGGGGAGGAAAAAACAGGATATCAAAGGGTTTCACATGCAGCAGGAATATTATGTTTTCACTAGTAACAATTCCATGGGCCACTATTAAGATCTAATCTGTAGAGTATAAGATACTGCCTAAAAATATATTTACTTGATATAAAGTTACAGGAAGAAATGGTAGTACTAGATGTGCTGAAAGAAAACTATGCTGAATGCCATTAGGAATAGGTACGTGGACACAGTATTTACTACCATGACATTTTCAGGTCTTAAGAAAAAAGGCATTCACCAGAAAGTTTCCAGGGACTCTATCATCTGCAAATATTGTAGCAATTCATTGTAGCTGAACATAGTTCCATAATAATAATAATAAATGGTTCACCTATAAGGTTTCTGTCATAAGGATATATTCAACCTTGAACAATGAAAAGAGAATTAACTCTTCCAGATGATACAAGCATTTCCCTCCTCATGAGGCCACTTAGAAAGAGTTATTTGACTTTGGTCAAAAGCACAGTCTTCTTAGAAACCTTATATCCAATTTTGCAAGGCAAATTAGCATTTTCTTGGGATCTACATTCTCAAAGCTGAAATGAGCATTCAGCTGCTAACATATTGTTTTACTCAAGATTTCTTCACTGCCAAACTTGCTTTTTGTAAACACTTTGATTCAGCAAGATACCTCCACAGCTAGATAAGGAATCAATTTTCACAGAGGACTAAGAGTACATTTATCTGTCAAGTTGGCAGAAAACTTTAAAGTCATAGAATACTATCCTTGATTTCAGGATATTAATAAAGCTTGGTGGAATGACAGGTTAAAATTTTAACCCCTGGGGCTGTAGAGGTGACTCCGTGATTAAGAACACTGCCTGAGATTTGGGCCCAGGGGTCCCGCTCAAACTAAGACACCAGCCAAGGACAATACAGGAGGTAAACTTTAAACCCCTTCCCAGATCTAGCCAATGGTCAGAATAATCTCCACAGTTGAGTGGAGAGTGTGATATGACTTTCTCACATACTCTGGTGCCTCACATTTGACCATGTCCCCTGGAGGGGGAGACCTGGTGGCACTCAGAGGAAGGACAGCAGGTTGCCAAGAAGAGACTTGATGCCCTATGAGAATATACAGGGGGAGGTGATCCCCCTCAGGACAGTCATAGGGGAGGGAATAATGGGAAAATGGGGGGGGGGGCAGGGAGGAATGGGAGGATACAAGGGATGGGATAAACATTGAGATGTAACAAGAATAAATTAATAAAAAAAAAAAAGAACACTGCCTGATTTTTTCAGAGGACATGGATTCAAGTCCCAGTCTCCACTTAAGTTTATGAGCAACTTATTTTTCTAGTTTACTCATTTCACTCCTGAAGCCTCCACTTGCTGTTATGATACATTTTGCTTCTTAGTTTTTGTTATTATATAATTATAATTTAAAGTTGTATATGTTTATGAGGTATGAAGTGACACAACAGCTTTTAATACAGCATCAAAGACAAAGTAAAAAAAAAAAGGTATCCTTCAGTTCAAAAACTGGACATCTTCTCTGCTGAGAACATTCAAGATCCACTCTCCCACAAACAGTGAATTGCACAGTGCTTAATGATTAGCTCCATTTGTTGACTTGTAAAAAAGATCTTTGGGGGGGAGAAATAAAATAAAATAAAATAAAAATATGAAAAAGGAAGGAAGGAAGGAAAGAAGAATAACCAACCTAGCTTCTCCTATAGAATAGAGGAGAGTTGGTGCTTTGTGGTTATCATTTGTCTATCCCGCTATGTCAGTGTCTGTGAACTACCAGTGCATATTCTCTATTTCTATGAATCCAGTTGCTTGGAATCCTCACAAACACAAGAAGTATGTAGTATTTGTGTTTCTGTGTCTAGCTCATTTCATTCAGTACTGCATGGTTTAACTCCAAGTTCTTGTAAATGTCTTAATATCTTAGTTCTTACAACTGAATAGCATTCCATTGCCTATGTGTATATGTTATATATATATATATATATATATATATATATATATATATAAAACACTTTTATTATCATTCTATCTGGTGATAGACCATTTGTTAGATTAAATAAAGTGGATTCTGTAAATAGTACTGCAGTATAGATATCACAGTATCGTAATGTCTTCAAATCTTTTGTGAAAATAGGAAGAAGAATAGACCAAAAATATACAGAAGTGTTTAAATAAAAATGAAAACTTCTGCTATACAAAGAAAATAAGTAACAGGTTAAAGAGACAACCTATAGACTAGGAGAACTTTTTGGAAGCTATATATCTGACAAAGGATACCTATTCAAAATACATAAGGAACACAAAAAACTCTGCAAGGAGAAAACAACCTTATTAAGAAATAGGCATAGGATCAAAATAGGCCCTTCTCAAAGGAAGGCTTATAAATGGCCATTGGCGTCATAAAAAATTCTCAACATCACTAATCATTATGAAGATGTAAATTAAATGATATTTAATGATATAAAATCTCACACCTGTTATAGTAACTATTTTTAATAATCAAAAGTAGCAAATACTGATAAAGATGTAGAGAAAAAGAGGCCTTGTCCTAAAGTGAAGCAGACTTAAGAGTTGGGGCCCCTTAAAGCAACAGTTCAGAAATGATCTTGGTTCTCTGGCCAGAAATGCCAGAAGAGCGGTTCACTTCTTTATTTTTTCCTAACTACGCTACCTAGCCTAAAGGGTATTATTTGCGAGAGTGGGACACAATCCCCAGTCTAGATGATAATCCCTCTTGATGAATTGCTGTGGATCAATCAATATTCAAAGAGATGGTGGACTATATCCATTCAGCGATTTCATCCCATCTCTTCAATGAACTGAAAGTTACCTAATCAGGGGACGGGATGGCACAGTAGCTTTAAAGGCACACCAAGAGACTGCTATTTCCTTTGGGTCAAGAGAATGAAATCTCTGGCCTTGGTGGGCCTAGCATTTCAAACTACCCAAACCTAAGAGATAGATCAATCATACAGCTAAGGGATCATCCTTCAGGAAGGCAATTTCTTCTTCACATAATGCTATGGTAAAGAAATGGGATGGCTATTTATCCTTTTAATAAGACAATGCAAATTTCCTTCCGAGAATTCCATATTTTTCTGCAGTTGTTATGGAGTCATCATGAGGATCTGTTTGTTATGTCAGCCCAGGACTCAGAAAGACAGCATTATCATTTTTCCTGTTCTTTCGTTAGATGTTAGCAAGAGCATCAGTTTGCTCTTTCCGGTACTTGAGCTTTTTCATTCCTTTTCTTCATGCCTCTTCCCTACCATGTGGCCAGCTTAACTCAAATGGCATGTCTCTTTCTCTTCTTCATCTTCCTTCGATATGTAGTTGTCAACGTTTAGAGTTTGCTCTCCATAGGCTTTTTATTTAAACTCTAATAAAAATCATGCTCAAGACTTAAATAAGTGAACAAAGAATGTTAATTAGTGCAACCTTCCTGGAATGTTTAGAGGCTCCTCAAAATAAACTAACAGAATTATATGATTCAACAATCTCCTTCTTGGCATTTACCTGAAGCAATCAAAATCAATATAGCAAAAAGCTGCTTGCTCTTTAGGTTGGAATATTAGGCATGGGCTGATGAGTACTTATGAATGTATCACCACCCTAGGACTCATTCCTGAGAAATGTGAGGATCACATTATATGGTATCTGACTCACAAAACAGCAGCTCGATAAGTGTTGCATGAGCACATGAATTAACGTATGAATGAATAAATGAATGAATGAATGATACAGAATGGATTCATGGGGGCATGAATAAGAAAACATGGAGGACCACACTCATCCCTGAACACTTTGGTTACCCTGGCTTCCCTACTGAGCACCAATCTAAGTATAAGGTGGTGTTTTAGCTACCCTGTTCTAGAATGATTTAAAATGCAACACAATCGAGCTAATAGACTACCTCCAAGTTGTGCCTTTCCTGTCAGTCTTTAATTCCTTCGGGCAGATTTAGTATTTCTCTTGTCATGCTGTGCCTAGTACACAGCATAATGCTTCACTTTGCAAAACACTCAATAAATATCTATTGACAACTACACCCATTCTGTTAATGGTGATTAGAAACACTCAGTTATTTGCTGCCTGGAATTAGGGCAAATGGCCCATTGAACTCAAAAATATCCAAATTTGTTAGATGAATAAGTTGTTGTAATGATGAATATTTATTGAGTGCTTATTTTTGCCAGACATTATGCTAGGCTTGTGAGATCTCTTCAGTCCAGCTCTACTGGCAGGGAGGAAATAAAGGCTGCATGTTTTAATATAGTCTTCTTCGAGGAGGAGCCTGCCTAACATACCCATAGCTGTTTCCAAAGACAAGCTGCAATATAGGAAAAGGTTCTCAAACTATGCTCATTCACTTTGGGGACTTTTTTTCCTTCTTCAGCAAATATTCTGAGTATATTTAACCAATTACCCACTAAGTGAACAGCTAACCATGCATGCCAATTAGAGATTTACTGAATCAATGCACGCATCTTCTAACATGGCTCCAAAATACTACCTTCTCAGAAAAAAACCCAAATGAGTACAGAGGAAATAATAGCAGAAGAAAGAACAAGAAAGCAAAGATTTTGGCTGCCAGCTTCTATAATCCCTACTTTTGAAATATCCTTTGTTTCACTCTTGGTACATGAAAAGAGCCAGAGTTTATTCACAGCCTGAGGCAGCCTGCTAGACAAATGTCCTCACTGTATGAATGGCTTTTTTGAACCCACATTATCCTATTGAGGGCTATGATTAGTCTGAGCTTTGCTGGGCTGGATGTATCCCAGAAAAGACTCCAGTAGAACAACCATGTGAACTCTACTGCTATGCTGTGTTTTCCTCTAATGAACTATTTTAAATAGTCACATGTACTCACTTGTGTGTATTTGTGAATATGTAAATTCAAATCTAGCCTGAATTGTATCCAATGGCCACAGAGTACAGTATTCATGTGTATGTGTATGTGTGCACGCATGTGTTTGAATCAATTGTGTCATCACAGAAACAATGGCAAGTCTGTGGAGGTCTGCAGTGAAAATGATGCACATGTTCATAGAGAGAAGATGGAGATTAGGGAAGAAGGGAAAGGGGACAAGTGATAAAGAAAGCAAGAGAAGAATTAGAGTAACTCTAAGATGCCTATGTTGATCGCCCCAATCTCCCTGTCCTGGTCGCTAGACGAAACAAAAAAGAATACAGATCCTATCATTGCATCACTGCAGAAATTTTCTTTAGTACAAAGTGTGTGTAAAAGCCTAGACTTCTAGACCATCAGTTAAGCATTTGAATTCTCACTAGGAGCATCCAAATCTGGAAATGCAGGTTTTTGTGCATGCCGCCTGAGAAACACAACAGTTGAATAGTGAGGTGGTCCACAGAGCCAATGATTAGCTGCAGCCAGTAGGCATTTGTACAGAGAGCAAGGGAGAATTAAACCATACCATACAACATAACCTCAAGAAGCAGGTTTGCATAACACCCTGCCTCTTGTGTATGATAATATTCAATGTGGAGAATACCTAAAATAAATCCTCCATTGAGGTGATTAATTCAATAATCTATTCAGAGATTTTAGGTAGTTCTGTAGAATTAACTCTCTTTAGCAGTGGGTTAGATGTTCCTCATATCTTTTCTCTTATGCTGGGAATGAAAAAGAGGAGGCAAGGTATCAGAGGAGCTGAAGTTTCACAGTGCAGAGGAAAAGATTAGACGTAGAAGTCATGCCTACTTGACTTCACATGTCCATTAAGACAGTGATTGGCTGTGAAGCTATGTAAACAAGTTGATTCACATATCTACACTTCAGCCTCCACATTATGCCCTCCAAGACAATGATGACTATCTTTTGGGTGATTGGAAAGTTTAGCAAAAATAAACCTAAAGTGACTGGCATAGAAATGATAGGTGAGCATTTACCCAAGGAGAACATGGAACTTCTTGCCAAGAACACATCCAAGCAATATCTTGTTCTTCTTTCTTCGTCAGGAGAGAAATGGATCATTGTGTATAAATCTAGTTCTTGTGAAAGTCACAACTACTACTTAACGGACAGTGATACACGCTTTGGCAGGACTTAAGTCACTTCCCACTGTTTCATCACAACAGGACTTAGGTCAGCATTAGATGTTATTGTATGGAACATGATTTTTGAGGTACACTGGCCACTAAGGTGATCAAAAAGTGGCCAGTACCTTAGCATATTACTCGAGCACAGCAACTAAACATCAAGGTAGAACACAGTAGAATGGGAAACGCATTGGCCAAGTCAACCTTGGAACTTTTCTGAGAATATATATCTTAAAATAGCTAGGTCTCATAAACAGATATCTGGTAACACCTGGGTGGAAGTGGACATGTGACTTTCATGTGTTGAAGTGAGTGTGGATTTTGGCTGTGAGGCAAGACAAGGGTAAGTGCTGATAAAATGCAGAATGTAAGGCCTCTTGTTGAACACTTTCTCCAGGCATTATTCAAGCGCCTTATTTGTAAACACACTGAGAAGTGCTGTGGAGTATAACAAATGAAAACCTGAATGCATATCATTTAGAATACTCAGGATGACTTATAAACGGGGATGCAAAGTGGAGGCAATTAAAGCCTCCCAATCACCTCAGAATCAGTTATCAAATACATGTTGCTGTGATCATTTTAAGCCACAGTAGCTGATTATGTCTATGTGATAAGAAGGCGGTGCCTCAGTGCTGACAGCCTCTGGAATCCTTCAGGGACTGACATCTACGTTCAAAAGTAGCTTGAGGAGAGTTTTATCATTTTACTCCAGGGCAGTACTAAATCAGTAAAGAAGTAGCTGTACTTTTACGCTTTTACAGCATCTCAAATCATCCCTTGGGTTTTTTTTTCCATCTTTAAGTACATTCATTCACACATGAGTCAGGAGAAAGCTCTTCTGCCCACTATTAGACTATGAGACAAGAACAAGTGCTACAGCAATTGCTTATAAGAAAGAATGTTGGTCACAAGGTAGAAGATTACCACACTCCTGTGAAAAAGCCTAGTTCATTTTATAAAAGCACAAGAAAAAAGTGAGAAAACTTTGAAAGGTTGTGTGTGTGTGTGTGTGTGTGTGTGTGTGTGTGTGTGTGTGTGTGTATTGGAGCCTGTGGCTATCTTCCATGCCTTAAATTTCTAAAGATCAAAATAAGTACTGCCTGTCCAACTGTGACCGCTCATCATAGGACACCTCCAGAAGAGGCCCGTGTAATTGACATGATAAAATTTCTGAATTGACAGCTGACACCAAATGCCAGGCCTTTTGCCAACGTGATTTTTTCCTAATGCACTGATTCCAGCTCTGTTGGGACAGTACAATCACATTGGGAGTCATCGTCTAAAGAACTTCCAACAGAAGAATTCCTACAGCATTATTGCTGGTTGGTTGGTTTTGGTCTGATGCTAAGCTCAAGCATCAATATTATTGAAAAGGTCCTCAGGTGACTTCACTGTGAAAATAAAGTTGAGAATTGCTTTCCTAAAATGGTCATTACGTGAATGCAATCCTCACTTCTAGGGCTGGCCTGTGAACTAATGACATTGATCACTTTTTTCTTTAGTTCAGTGGATTGTCTTTTGCATAGCAAGGCAAGTGGGAGCCTGAGAGGAAGGGATCAACTCTGATAGAAATGTACTGCTCAGTAGAGCCAGCAGAACTTCTCCCATGGTGAGTTTTGTGGGACGTTAATAGAGGTCAGGAGTAAGACAGTTGCAGTAGCTACAAGATGACCTTTAATACAGAAGAAAGTAAGACAGCTTCATAATCAGCTACATTGCTCAAAACTTTTCATGTAGGTATGAACATTATCACTCTCTAGGAGTGGTATTTAATTTGTAAAACACATTTCACTGTAGAATTCTTTTTACAATTCCTTTTACAAACCACTGGCATGATTAGTGGTTTAAGAAACATAATTGAAAGCATTCATCTGACAACAAAACAAGCATGTGCATCATCTAAAACAAAACTCAGAGGGTTTGGATTAGAGATCAGTGGTAGAATTTTTTGTCTATTATATTTGTGGCCCTCAATGCCATGGCCCAGCCCTGCAGGTAACCAAAGACAAACTAGGCACAAAATCAGAGGCAGCAGTACACTATAGTAACACTTATTCTTCAAGTAATGAAATTGGGGACACCAGAAAAATGCCATCCAGGTCATACTTTTATGCATATGAGAGATGCTGGGCCCTAACCACCTGGGCAAAGAAGGATAAATTCTCCCTAGTGGCTTATCGATTGGCTGTGAAAAATGGAAAGGAGTTGCTGAGATAACACATCTAGAGATACTGTTGGCAACATGCTCTATAATTTAATGGTTTGGAAGGGGAGAATATCAGTATGATTGGATGGTGTTAATATTTTCCATATATGATACTTTGATTGACTTGGACCTTCTTATTTTAGTCAAAATCATTACCATACACCATCAGTCCCTTAGTGGAATTTCACATTTTCTCATAACAACATGCTATATTAAACATAAATACATGAAATCAATTCACCCAGAAGAAATCTCTAATCTTAATATTAACTAAACAAAACCTCAATAAGGGCAAAGCATTGCTACCACAATGGGCATGCTTAGACATCAACATGGGAGGAGGTCTGTCACTTAGAAAGTGAACCATATTTTCAAAGAAAGAATGATTATTGGTTTCTACTGTAGAAGCCAGCCTGGGGCTGGAATCAGGATGCATATATTAAATAAAAGAATAATAAATGCCCATTGTATCCTGACATTGAATTATGGACCGCTAAGTATATTTCTTTGATTAGATCATGAGTTTTCCAGAGAGTAGACGCTGTGCCCAAATTCTGACTTGATTTTATATAAGGTGAAGAAATAGGAGAGAAGGGTGATTGGGTTTCAGCTTCATAGATTGCTTCCTGGGCTTGTTAGGAAACAAGCTGTCTTTTAGGAAATAATTGACATGCAACTAAAAGAAACACATGAGGATACATCACAGGGAAAGGATATGGCTCACTCATTGCTGATCAGCAAGTCCTTCACATTTTGGACTGTGATGCTGACCAGTACTTTTACCATTCCTGACAAACAGCAATTAAGCTGCTATTTGCTTCAATGAGTGTAGAAAGTTCTCTGGTCTTCTTTAGTTATTTTTGAGACCACAAAGAAAAAGCCAGGTGACATAAGTCACACTTGCTCTGCAATAAAAACTATTAAGCATAAAATCTTTATATTTGCATCATCATCTAAGCACATAGCCCCAGTTTTTAATAGAAAATAAACTTCTTCGAGATTGTCATCCTCGGGGGGATAAACAGATTTATCGTTCCTAAAACTCTTTTTCAGGTATTCAGTATCAGAGGTGGTTACTCAATTGTTACTTAACAACAAGGGGATTTAATAGGATTTAATAACAGTAGTTTAGTTTTATCACACTGCCTAGTAATTCAAATCAAGGCTGAACTTTTTTTCCAAAAGAAAATTGGTATTAAAATGAAAAATCACAACAATAACAAATAATATTTTTTTAAAAATGATGAAATAAGCCCTACATTTTCACAAGCATGTTGCTTAATATTTGCCTACCTTTCCCCTGTCTTAATATCTAGGCAAGGCAGATATTCATGGTGTCAAGTCCTTGCTCTGAGTTAAAGGGACCAAGGCAAGAGTCAAAATAGCATCATTGCTGTTGTTACAAACACAACCTCTTCAGCATTTAGCATTAAATTTTGCTTTCTCTTCCTTGGTGAAAGTTATGGTATGTGATCACCAAGCTCTAGGACATAATTTATTCCCCAAAGGTTACTTGTTGGTATGAGATGTTTAGAGTTGTCCCAAGGGATAAGAATATGTGTGTATATACACCCCCATTCACAGAGGAATACATAACAATATACAGAAATATCTGCTTACAAGATGCTGACCAGTCACTGAGCTGAATACAATTTTTTTATATCACATCAGAACCTCAAAAGTTACTATTATAATAAAATTTTCACTGTTAAAACCCAACAATCCACAATTTCTTTGTCTTTCTGGATCTTCACCACTATCCATTTGCAAGCCTGGCTCTGACTCTCTTTGTAACAATCTTCAAACATTAAGAAAAGCCTAATGAGTAGCATTTACAAAATAGAAGCTATGCTGAAAATAGATTGGCTTCCAGAAGTTGCACTAAATCAGTGGTTTCATTTTGGCACCCATGGCATGGAAAGAGAAAGTGAATAAAGGAACAAAGCTATGAAGATTATACTTTCTCTTGCCAAAAGGCTCCTGGAACCACAAGAAAAATATGTTGGTAATGATCTCCACTCTCCATGCACCAGCTTTTTTCTAACAAAGAACATTGCTGGTATTGAGCCAAATTAGACTCTCAGATATTCATATGTTCTTCTTCAGCCAAATTCTAGTGCACACATAAGTGCTTGCTTATGTCATAAGTGGATTATATAGAAATAATCACATCATAGAAACCCAAAGTGTTTGGAACAGATTTAAAATTTTGTTTTGAAATTATCTGTCCATTAGTAAAAGCCTACTTATAGCAAAATATAATTGACTTTATTGTGTCAAAAATAAACCATAACAAAGCAGTGAGATATTTCTAAGAAATTTTGCATGGATTCTGAAGGACTTTAACATAATCCAAATATGTCTTTGAAAGATAGATGGCTCTGAACAATAGTAACCATGCTATTCATATCAAATCTCAAGTGGTCATAAACTATAGAAATAGCCTGTTTCTTCATAACCATTGATAGCCAAAAGAAGCATCAAAACTTTGCGAAAGAAGAGGGGGAAAAATCAGGCAGATTTTTATCAATTTATTAAGAGAAAAGTAGCTTTTACATAATATATACAGATAATTTCATTCAAACTTTTAGTTTCTTCCAAGTCTTAGGGATTATTTCAATTATTCAATTGATGGTTTCTAAAGTTATACAAATACCCAAACAATGGGCAGATTGACCATTGTTTTTTATTCTTGCTATGAAATTGTAGGAATCTATATTTACTGCCAATTAAAGTCTGATGCTAGAACATAGTGACCATGAAACAGAATACATCATCAAGATTAATCATGTGACAATAAAACATTTTCATGTAGCTATACAGATTAGCTGTAATACCCATTTGAAATAAGGAAGCCTTTTATTTCTAGTAAATATGGCAAAATGCTACAGCTTTTAGACAAAACTAGGAACTATAACTTATTGCATTGAAAAACCAGTAGTGCAAAAATATTCCAACAAATCCTTTCAAATCATCAGATACTTCACCTCCTGGAAGGGGAAAGCTCCCATTTCCTATATGAAAGCAAGCATGTTATTCCAAGGTCTGTCCACAACACGTTTGGTTTGCCACCATATTTGTCACTTTGGATGCTATGAATCTAGACAGGAATAAAGTGATTTCATTCAATGGTCTGTGTTCACCAAGAGCACAGGAATCCTTTGAAAGGGTAAAGTATGATTGTAAATAGTATCAGAATGTCTCCAAAGAAAGCCTTTGATGAATCTAACACTATTCATAAGTGATTATTAGGAACAAGAAAGGAAATGTTAGTTCTGCTATGTCAAGTTATCTGCCTTCCAGGAGGACCATCAGTCATCTGAAAAAATTCAATGTCTATCTTCAAAATATTTCAGGTGAGAAAATAATAGTAGCATTCAACATACTGACAACTACTGAATTTATGGGTTTGAAATGACAGATTGAAAATTATTCATCCCTTGTAGAGAGTCTAATGGATATTTGTTTTCTAATAATCTGTATCTGAAAACGTTCATGAGAGTGGTCACATCTTACAAATGTGCTTGAAAATGAACAGAACCTGTCAAAGTATATGTAACAAAAAGGGTCTTACGTTTATCCAATTGTTTACTTAATCTGAAATATTGCAAAAATTTTAAAGTTTCTAGACAAATGCTTAACTGAACTTAACTAGTAAATTTTTAGGTAGTGTTTTCTTTATTTATAACAAACTACATACAGTAAGAACAGTTGTGAAATAATCAGGAAGCCATATATAAAAGTTACATTCAAAATGTTTAGATCTTTTGTATTTGGCAAGTTTGTTCAAAATTCTCTCTAGGTGACTCTACAGTTTTGTACCTAAATTATATTTTATCGTATCTTGTATTTATCAACTTAAAAATATCTTTCAAGCTTTCTAGACCTTAAACCATTTTCTTATCCTAAACAACTTTCTTAAGCAATATTATTATTACCTAAACCAAAATATCCAGTCTATTTATTAGTATATAAATATCACTGTGTATATGTACATACAGCAGAACATACTGAAATGTATTCTATATAATGAAATAGTAATCATTGGTTAATTTTTTTATTTTAGTAAAGTTTCAGTCAGTTCATTTCTTCTCAGCTAATGCACCACGATATGAAGTTTACCATTTGGAAAGGGTCACCTGCAGGTGATCAGTTATTAACATCAGAACTCTCAGCCAAAGTAGATAATTTAGATTAGCAAAAGTATTATTGGTAATCTCCCTCAGGAACAGTCATAGGGGAGGGGAATAATGGGAAAATGGGGGGAGGGGGAGGGAAGAATGGGAGGATACAAGGGATGGGATAAACATTAAGATGTAACAAGAATAAATTAATAAAAAAAAGAAAAAAAAGAAAAAAATGCAAATGTTTTATTTATTACCAAAATAGACCTAAACATAGATGGATAAATACTTTCCCTTTTTCTGCTTGTGAAAACTTAAAAGAAAAAGAAAAAAACATTTTGCTTTCAAAACCATGAACTGGAGCTTATTGTGAGTAATTCTTTTATATACCAAACTTCAAACGAAACCAAGCATTATTGTTTTCCACATTAGAAACATGGCTGTAATGAGAATTCTTATGAAGTTTCAAAAGAGCATCCTGATATAGGAACAAAGTCACTTATAGAATATATTAAAACATCATGCAAAAAGTATACTCCAACTGTCATTGTATAGATGAATGCTGTTACATCCAGTGTTGTACACTGGAAAGCTCCATCAATCATGAGTTACTAGAAGATAATTTCTTACTGTAAAAGAGCCTATCACATGCATTACAATATGCAAAGGTCAATTTGGGAGTTAAAATTCACATTGAAAACAATAAAAGTACCATATTGTATTTGTAATATGAAAAAAAATCATCCTGTTTGATACATGCAAAAATGTTGGAAAGCAGATAAATACCCTTTCCAGGCCAGAATTGGTAGGTTAGAGATAGATGTGTTACATGGACCGGAACGAACACTTGACAATCTGAGCTTAAGGAAGCAGCAAGTTGAGTTCTCCAAACCTGTATTGAGCTGGGGGGAAAAAAGATTAAAAACTCCTCATGGCTTCCTTGAGACATGCATTTCACTGTGGCAAAGTGCAAGTGGGCGTGCATTACATGGGGAGTCTGGGGCTGGTTCAGCGAACTAAGTTGATCATAAGCATTTTCCCGAAGCAGTGCAGAAGCTTTATGGAGTGGAGAAGAGATAGAAAAATTGAAACAATCTCATTATTTCCTTTTAGAAGTGTCATTCCTCAGCTGACTGCTGCTTCAGGAATGCAAGGTGATGGGAACAGATTTGGGCAGGTGTTGGTTACAGGAGCAAGCAACTTTGGCAGCCAAAATGAAATAGTGTCATGACATCAACTGAAAATGTTTCAGCTACAAGCAGGATGCTGCACACTGTGCTGAGGTGACTATATTCTACTGTGTCCCATGCGACACAGCGTAACACAGTCACCAGTAAATCAGGGTCTCCTATAGCTGTCACAGGGACCGAACAATACACAGCACACCAGATGGCAATGCACAATCCAAAGCAGGAGAGAGAGAGAGAGAGAGAGAGAGAGAGAGAGAGAGAGAGAGAGAGAGAGAGAGAGGAGAGAAAACAAGCAAAACACGTGTCTGTCGTGCACAAACCTTCAGGTTCTGTGTTTTCTTTGTGGTGCACTTGCTTCAGCGGGCAGCAGAAGATTTCGTGACACTTAGCACGAAAGGGGGACTCTTTTTTCTTTAATTCCGCAGATTGGATGGAATCTTGTCGTAACATAATGTATTCCTGTGTGCCAGGGGGGGCGTCATCCAGAACTGTGGTCACCACATAACAAAATGAACTCAAGTTAGAGCTTCAAGAAAGCAGTGAACATCTTCAATCCATCCTACTCCCAGGGAAGACTAACTCAACAGCATTTCTTAGGCAAAGCTTCAAGGGGACACATCTAATAATTTGGCAAATTCATTTGAGGGGTTGAAAATACTCCTGGGGAAAGTTCGCTACTAGATAATCCATACCCACTCTGTCGGTACAATGAAATTTTTAACAGTGTTAATTGTACCCATAGTGTAATAGTTTTGTTTTCATAAGCGTGTTGTACTTAAGGGAACACCACGTAGAGCACATATATCCATTTAAGAGGCCACATAAATACGTAGAGATGAAATGACCAATGTCTACCAACAATCACTTGTTTCTCTTCTCAAACTGATCCTGACAAGGACCTGACTTGCAAGTTGCTCTCTGTGCTTTGACTTCCAAAGAGAACCAAAGACCCTGTAAATATCCTTCAGAAGGAGGCCCCCTTCTGTCACAGGTCTAGGGGAATAGAGTGAAAGAGGGAGGGGTGGAAACAGAAGATAGAAGTGAGGGGATAACAACTGAGATGTGAATCTGAATAAATAATTTAAAAGATAAAATTTAAAAAAAAAGAAATTTTGAGGGCGGATGTATTCTGACATCATACTATAAATATGCTATTTTAAAATGTTATATTGTTGGACACTGGAAACCAAATTTGTAAATTAAAACTATATTATCAATGTATTTAAAAAGAAGACTTTGAAAAAATATCCTTCCGATGTTCAAAGTCCTTTAATTGAAGACAAGAGATTCCCGCTGAGTGCTCAAAAATTAAGAGTGGATCAAAAACATATCTGGCTGAATCGTGAAAGAACAGGGCAGGTTTGCAAAGCTGGGCCTTAGATGTCCTCTAGGTTCCCGTGAGCCCAGATTTGCTTATCAGACTCCCTGTGTGTTTCTGAAGCAGGTTCTGTTTCATTGCTGTCTTTCCCTGAAAAAGCTGGATGTGGGCCTTAGAGGGTCCACAGCTACTTTCTTTAGTTTGAAAACCACCCACTGAAGTGGGTGCAAATTTGATTTGCATTTGCGAAAACAGGGAACTGACCCAAGAATGGAGGTTTTCTTTCACACCCTTCCCCAATGAGGCCACTCCATTTCCCCAGGAGTGAGTCAGCTCCTCTAAAGCTGTGATTAATGGCATGCTGACTCATTCTCCTCCCCCAAATGCATACGCTTAACATGCATTTAGAAGGACTGATAGATACCACCGGCCCATTTCTTTACAGGGAGAATAATGCCTGTGCTGTACAAAATAAACAACTTATGGCTGAATTTAGATGATATACAAAAGCCTTGTGCTCAGCAAAGAATTCAAAATTCATTGGCTGGTGTTTCAGTGGCCTTTAAGAACTTTCTTTCATGTAGGGGAGGGAATGGTATAGAACACAATAATTAAAAATTCCCATTTAGGCTTTAGAAGAAGTCCTTGATACAAAGACTATATGTATAAACAGTGTTATTAAATGATGCAAGAAGGTAGTGAATATTTTAGTCTGATTTTCTTCTAGCATGCAGTAGCGGTAATGAAAAATATTATATAGATACACCATCGCAGCTTTTCCTGGCAGAGAGTTCCCTTCCTCTGCAAGCAGTGTTACTATAACTTCTTAGAATCTTGTTGGTGAATGCACATGCTTGCTAGCAACAGCTATTCAAAGCATTTGCAACCATTTCCTGCCATGAGCAGATAGTCAGGATAATATACAAACTTCTCAAATTCCTGTATCACAGCTGAAAAAATGCGGGTTTTACCATCCAAAATATTAAAAGAAAACTCTCC
Source organism: Acomys russatus (assembly GCF_903995435.1). Lineage (NCBI taxonomy): Eukaryota > Metazoa > Chordata > Mammalia > Rodentia > Muridae > Acomys > Acomys russatus. Next base: position 110,649,374 of record NC_067169.1, read on the forward strand.
AAATTGAACACATTCACCGTTATATAAAAACCAAGAAATTCCATTTTTAGGAACTGCGATATACAAACATTTTATTTAGATTAAAAGGCATTTGAGGCAGCTAAAAAAGAAAAAATATGACTTTTGGATAATGTATAAGGAGCTTGTTACAAGGGCCTACAAAATGAATATCAGCAAATTGTCTTACATTTTCATTGTTCAATACCAACAATGATGTCACAAATGGGCATTTCTGGAGATTAATGGTGGACCGAAGCTAATAGCCTTTGGCTGACTCTCCAGCCATCAGCTTTTTCCAGCTGCTCATTAATTCCCAGAAAATGTCGTACACTGTCATCATTATTGTTTAATTAGATAGAACTGGTTATCTATAACATATAACACAATTCTAGCAAAAGCAACCTGCTGACTGACACAAGAGCTAACCCCCAATTCATCATGGTGGGGGAAGCATGAAGGTCACCAAAGTGCAGGCTAATTGCTTTCCACCAAAGCCCTCCCCCACCCCCGGTTCTTTCCTCAAATTGAATTTAGCAGTGCAAAAGGTGCCAAGATGAGAGCATTTAAGGAGCCATCTGAGTAATAACCACAGGCGCACAACATTTCCTTGGAAATCGTGAACATCTGGGACTTAATGGCTTTGCTCTGGGTCTCAGGCTGTCTTTACTCAATGCCTCAAACATCACTCAATTCAGGAAAAACAGAGAAAAAGAAAAGAGAGCTAATCTAACAGTATCATGGTGCTCTGCTGACCATGAGCTAGAAATATTGATTTTTTTTACCAGCTATTATTACATAAGTAATACATCACTTGACTCTATAAAATCCCCAAATTTGACGATATTTTCAGTTAAAAACTCTAGAATTGTGACAAAAAAAATTCACTTGTTATTGGGCTTTCTCAAATGGCAGAGTGGCTGTGCCTTTGACAGCAGCAGAAGAATAGGAATTACCATAGGGCTGAGAACTCGGTGGCTCCTATTGCGTATTCCAACTACAGATTGATCTAATCATGGGTTTATTTTAAAACTTGGTTTAGGCAAAGCTATTTGAAGGGTTCAGCTTCTCTCTCTCTCTCTCTCTCTCTCTCTCTCTCTCTCTCTCTCTCTCTCTCTCTCTCTTTCTTTTTTTCTTTTCTTTTCTTTTTCCCGAGACAAGACTTCTGTGTGTAGCCTTGGCTGTGCTGGACTCATTTTGTAGACCAGGTTGACCTCAGACTCACAGAGCCCTGCCTGTTTCTGCCTCCCTTAACTTGACTCTTAATGACAGGTAAACAGCCAAAAGGTGACTTATGGTTGATTTTTTGGACCCAAGAACCACATCTTTCTTGAAAGGCTGTTGAGTCTCATAAGAACCCTTACAAGGAATAGGCCTCTGTGCAGACATTTAAACTATAAGGCTGGTGCCCCAGCCCTGATCACAACACTCCCCACTCCTGACTCCAGACTCGCACAGGAACAGTCCAGAGCTGGAGAAGGGAAGCGCACACACACACACACACACAAATCCGCACATTCACAGACACTGACAAGTGGCATACTCAGACACTGAAGTAACAAGTGTAAGTGATTTTAGTGATGAAATGAATAGTCGCTGTAAGCACACTATAAAATAGTTAGTTCTCAGTTTAAAAGAAGCAAACCAAAAGCCTCTGAACTCTATTGACAATGCTTGGGTGGGCCAGATTAGACCTAGATCTGTTTGCACTGGGCTAAATAAAAAGTTCCCTACTCTTCTCTAGCCTTCTCAGCTATCATAAAGATCCAGGACAGGGGTAAGGGGCAGGCACTCACAGTAAGAGAAAAGCATATGACAGAGTAGAAACCGGAGAAGCCATTTTAGAACTATGAGAGCCAGAGCACCAATCTATGAAAAGATGTAATTATATCTGATAAAATTAAAAATGCCAACGGACTTTATCTTTTAAAGGCCTTTTAATGAAAGAGGTTAATGATGTATCTTTCCTGTGTACGGGTAATCTGTTTCTTAGCTCATGAAAACAGTACCAATAGCTCTTAAAGAACAGCTGCCCAAGTCTCAGCAGTTTAACAAGCACAAGAAAGTCCACTCAGTAAAATACTGGAAAACAGCCTAGAAGCCGGGTTCCTGGAGTGTTAGCCATCAAATCCATACAAAAAGTACTTCATAGGAGCATCTCTATATTATCACCAATCAGGCCCATGAGTGTTTCTGACTGCCAAAGACTCCAGCTCTGTCTCTCATGAAATTTTCTGTCTTTATTCAGTGACATAAAAGCAACCAAAAGGAGCCTAGGAAACTATTTAGACAGTGCACAAAAGGGACCTCTCCCCCTTACTAGGCCGTTACAATTCTCAATATTTGCTGGCTTCAACAGAAGCATTCAATAATTGCTCAATTATTTAATGATGTTATTTTTCTGCTTTTGAATATCCTTTCACAAACATGACTCAACATAATTAACGACAGGCAATTTTAGAGCCGAGCAAATTTGAGATCATCAGGACAGAGGGAATGAATACAGCAAAGGGGCTAACAATCAAAGTTATCAGATGTATATTAGTGCCTCTAAGAAGAAAATGCTTCAGAGCCCTTATGAAACACAAAATTAGGCAAAATACACAGAGTACCAAACATCCTCATATAATCAGAAAGACAGTGAGAAGAAAATGGAGCAATTACCACAATTAGTCTTCCATGTCGCCGAACACCTGTCACGTTGAAAAGTGCAGATAACCACAGCATGTGCTGGCTCAACACCTCCATTTCACCTCCGAGCAAACTATCTACTTATCTGTATGTGACGCTTAGGCTTTACTGGCACAGCAGAATCATCAAGATGGTAGGTTCAAATTTGGAGAGCTTCAAAAATTCAGTGAGTAAAAGGGTTTAGTGCTAATACTCATTTTGTTTGGTGAAGGTAGAAACAACTTCTAAAAATGATTTCGAAAATGTCAGTTAGGGCCTCATCTGTGACTTTCTCCATTCCCCAGTATGTTTCCCTCTCTCTCATGATCAGGTTATTTTGTTCTTGTCATCTTGAAATGAAATGCAAACCCACAATTATGATGGTGGTCCTCCAACTTTTCATTTCCACCACCTGCCTATCTTTCTACTAACAGAAGATTCCACTAGTTCTAGAATGTACTGAGTTTGGCTGCCTTGTGACCTGTTCTTTCTGTTTCCACTGATTGCCCTTCTGTGTCTTTTATGGACCTGGTGAAATGTAATACCTTAGAGATATTATTTAGCCATATTAGGTAAGTCAGATAAGATCTGTAATTATTTTATCTACATATTCATTGATGTCTTATCTGAGCTTTGCTCACACGATTCATGAGGAATAGACATTCTGTCCCATTTGGTACTGTACATGAGGAAGGAGTCGAGAACATTGCCCTAGTCATAACATGCTCAAGCATTTCTTAGTAACCTTAGCCTCCTTCAATACTAAGACATATGGTCTAGTCACTCTTCCTATGCCTAGTCTCCATGTGACTTTTGGGCAATTTTGTGACACTTTATGGATAGCTTCTGGCTTTTACTGAAAAGTTAGTTTTGCACTTACATACAGATATACGCTTTTGTTTTATAACTTAAAAAGAAGCTCCCAGAATGCAAGAACCATGAGGCAGTCCCTTTGGGGATTGTCTTTGTTACTTTTCTATTGCTATGACAAAAGAAACTTTTAAAAGAAACTATTTATGTGCAAGTTCACTGGCAGTTCCAGAGGGTTGGAGTTCATGCCAGTCACAGTGACTAGCATGCCAGCAGGCAGACACACATGCTGTTGGAGCAATAACTGAGAGCATACGTCTGATTCACAACCACAAGACAGGGAGAGAATTAATTGGTGATGACATGGGCTCTTTTCCTCAAAGCCCTCCCATACTGACACATCCCTTCCAACAGATCATACCTTCTAATCCTTCCCAAGCATTACCAAGAGCTAGAGACCAAGTGTTCAAACGCTTGTCTCCTGGGGCCATTCTCAGTTAAACTCCACAGGGTTTGTATTCATATTTCTAATGTGCTATTGCAAAAAGTACTTCAAAATAAACAAAATTATGCCTAAAGATACTCATGCCTACCTTGAAAGTGTGCATTAGATTGCATAGATAATGGCTAAGACTGCAGCACATAACCTGGCATCTAGAAGACATAAAGTCAATGGGAACTGCATGGGCATCTAGAGTACCACCTCACCTCTCTGAGCCTTGGTTTTCTCCTTCAAAAGCTGAAATGATGTCTCTACTATTTTTACACTCGAAGTCTTATGATTCAACAGTGGGGAAAATTGTTCTGTGCATTGAAGGACTTTGAGTAGCAGCTCTGATCACAACTTGACAGATGCCAAGAGCACTCTTCCCAGTGTAACAACCAAAAAAAAAAAAAAAAAAGCTCCTAATACCACCAAATCACCAACATGTCCTCACCTACTAAATCTGAAGTTTCCTTCTTTGAAAATCACTGGAATTGGCGATGGGTAAAGACTTTCTGGCCTACACGTCACTTTAGGAAGAACTAGCAGGAATCCCTGAAAATCCTTTGTAGCCATTATATATCCTCTGCATCCTGGAAGGTCTCATCTGTTTGCAGAAGTGAAGTCACACAGTGTAAACCAAGTAAATATCAGGATGCATTGGTAACTGTGCCTGTCAACTAGGAAGCAGAAAGCTTCCACTGAACTGGTACACCTGAAATCCCCACTGTTTCTCATCAGCAGGGTCCTTTCTCAGTCCAGAGCAAAAATCCTTCTCTACTGAATGATACTGCTTGACATTTGGTGATTAATTTTAGGGGTCTCCGGTAAATAGAATGTGAGTCCCAGACAATCAAAGTACTGACTTAGGTATAGAGAAGAAACCACAAAATGGAGGTTGCGGAGACTTGCTCTGACTTTATGCTTTTTCTTTTCTTGTTTCTGAGACATGGTCTCATGGAGCCAATGCTGACATTGGACTTCCTATTTGGCTGAAGATGACCTTGGACTTCTGATCCTCTTGTTACCATTTCCCTGGTTCTTGGTTAGAGATGGTGGACCATTACATGTGGGGGATCAAACTTGGGCTACACGCATGCTCAGTAAGCATTCTACCACTCCAGGTTCATGCACAGCTCCTTGTTTAGCTTTATGCATCAGTTTTGACAGAGCCAAGACTTGGATTCACGTCAGGACCCAAATGTCCATGGAACATACATCTACCTGCTGAAGATTGAAATGAGCATATTATAAAAGTACAGCTTCAACCAACAGAAGAGTACGCTGTATAAATGACATATACATTGACTGTAAGACTAAAGTATATGGTCTTCAACCCCCATCAGAGACTTGAGAAGGAATAAAACTTAAATGCCTGAGTGAACTGGAAGTGCAAGTTAGCAGCTTTCAAAATGAAAAAAAGACAGAGACAGTTTACTGCCTGAGCAGTCACCCAACACTCTCTATAATGTTGACGCATCATCTTCGGCCTTCTAGTCCTCAATAGTTCCTGCCTCACAAATATGTCTGGCAGAGATATTAGAAGACATTTTGAAGGTCTAGATATCTGCGCCTCACCTGCTCTTTCTAGCTTTGAAGGTCTGCTGTTGTTTCTAGCCATGAAGGTTTGGAGTGAGGCCAAAAACTGGCATTTTTCACAAGGTCTTCGCACGACAGTGCTGCTGCTGGTCAGCTTTCATATCCATCGAAAAAGACACTATACCGAGATATTTGGTGTTTCTCTTCCAGGATCACTGCCTACATGTAGCCTACTCTGCCTAGTACAAACGCACTATAAACTAGGGGTTCTTGGCTGTGGCTGAGCATTTGAACCACCTGGGGACTTTTAAAAGTAACCTGCCCATGGTTGCATGCAAGGCTAATTATACCTGACTCTTACAGTTGAGCCCTGAGCACCAGTAGGATTGCCAGCCTTGAACACTAACATTCTAAGTAATCCTTTGTCTCCCCTACTGCAATGGAAATCCCTTGATCCTTTGCCTAGGGCAATTTCAGGTCTCTGATTAGTTTTGTCTTAGCATTCTTCCCATACCTCAGTACGGAGGTGCCATGTAACTTTATGTGGTGGTTCTTTTCTTTTCACTATACCACATTATAACAGTGCATATGTATTTACACAGCAATTCCATTCCAGGGTGAACAAACACGGTGGAGTTCTCAGTGGCTCACTATAGCTAATTTCAACCCTAGCCTGTATTCTAGTTTTTAAAATGATTATTTCATCACTAGCTAGTTTTCTTTAACCAAACAGACCTAGGATCTATTGTTATTAATATCCTCCAAGAACTTGGGACATGGGCATATGCCTTGTGCTGAAGCCATTTAATGAGCTGCCTCCTTTCACTATGGTATCTTTTCTATATGATCCCAATAAGGGCCCCCTTTTACAACTGATATAAGTCAAACAGTCCAAGTTTATAATAACAAAATGATTCTAAAACTTCACAGGGAACCTTGTTTGGTAGTATATTTTCTTTTATGACATCACGAGAATGGAGATTGAAAGTACATTTTGCAGAAATTTTGCTTCAAATCTTCTAATTCAGAACTGTAACAGCTGCATGTAAGAAATACCTTGGGAGCTTTGAACAAAGTGTCCCTGCCTAGGATGCATGTCTACAGATTTGGATTTAATTTGATTATGAGTGTGGTTTGGGCCTTGATAGTCTAAGCAATTTTCCTACTGTTTCTAGAGTGCAGTGGGTAATGAGTCTAACTGAAAAGGAAAAAGAAAATCCCATAAATATAAGCACAAAGAACTGCGAATAAGAGATGTTTTCCTTGGTAAAGAAGCAAGACTTTAAAGTGCTAGGCCTTTGATCAAGTGTGGACTATAAATGGATTACCCAAGAGAAAGTTTCCAAAGCCCTCGGTAGTGCTGTAGGGTCACTGACAAACACCTTATAATCAACCTGTGTTTTCCAATCTTGGCATCTGTATCACATTCCATCAGTGTGACCCTGGAATACCAGAAATCCTTTTAAAAAGTTTAGTTTCCTAAGAAATAAGCCAAAGTAAGAAATCTTTTTCATCAAAGGTTAAGGCTTATTTTTTTATTTTATTTTATGTGTATGAGTGTCTGCCTACATGTATGTATGTGCCCATAAAGGTGAGAAGAGGGTGTCATAACCCCTGCAGCTGAAGTTACAGAAAATTGCAAGCCACCAGGTTGGTTTCTGAGAAGTGAAGCTGGGTCCTTGACAAGAGCAACAAGTACTTCTGACAGCTGAGCCATCTCTCTAGCCCATATAGCAGCTAATTTTGCATGTATGTCCTAGTCCAGTTGAGTGGTTTCTCTACAGATAATGATAGACATGAAGATTCTCAACCCTGCCATGCCCACATCACCAGAATCTGAATGTACACTCCTTCAAGATTCAGAGCTGACCTCTATGCACTTTCAAGCTTGAGGTCCATCTAGTACGTTACTTGGCAAACAGTCATATAGTTGGTATTAGATAGGGTTTCATCCCCTTCTTTCCTAAGGCCAAACATTTATTTTGTAGCTGTTAAAATATTCTCACAGAAACCCAGCTGGTGAGTGAAGATAGTCACCTACAGTTCTACACCTAGAAAGTAAATTTTTTGCCTTTTATAAATGATCAAACAATTTCCATGATATCTGTTTTAGTGATTAGGAAAAAAGTTTTATCAGCAGAAGCATCCACCAATGCGCCCTGATTAATATCTACTCCATACATATTCCGCTTATATATTAGTAGATCCCAAATTTGAATTTACAATGAAGGTGTCTTTCTGGGGGTGGGGCACTCCATGATATTCATTATAGTTTTATAGGAGAAGTAAGAGGAATGAATGGCTCACGGGAGAAGAAAGATGGCTATATCACTCATGGATTATCATATTTCTTTCAGGATGTCATCTGGAATTCCTTGAAAATGTTCTACCCTCACTGACTACATTGAAAACTTTTGCTTGATTTCACTTGTTGGTCAATGCAAGTTGCTTCTCACCATACTGACCTAGGTAAGGAAACATTTAATCCATCTTTAAACTCACTTACCTATTGGTCCCAATTATTGCATTAACACACATTTTCCATGTTCCTTTATGTACAATGATGGGAGTCACTGGTTATCCTTCAATAGTAAGATTTCCAGACTCCCTGGCCCATGAATTCTCTTCCACCCAGTGATGTTGTGAGGATGTGTTGGTGGTGGATGCTAGACAAATTTTTTTCTTTTTCTTTTCTTTTTTTTAAACTATTAATACAGAAGTTCCAGTTAGGCTTACAGAATGATGTTAAATGTACTCATAGAAATATTTTTGACAGAAATCTTCTCAACCTTTGGATATTATGACCTTTCTCATGTAATATCACAGACTAAATTGTTATGGAAGGCCTATTTTCTCCCTCAAGTCTCATGCATTTTGCAAACACTGCATCTCTTAGGAAAGAGTGTGGTTTCTTTGCCCATACACTCTCGAATAAGCTTGGAAGCCTTCCAAATTCACCTTCCTGAAGTCAGAAACCATGCCTCTACCCCAGACTGCTTCAGAGGGCAGACTATGAGGAGGAACCTGTGCTACTTCTCCACTTTGCATCCTGTGACTTTGTATTCCACAGTTTGCAAGCTTATCCATGTCTCATGGGCCAAAGAGGGAATTTAGTCCTGGTAGGTGTTCCAACTTACTTACCTTAGTAGCTAAGAAAATTTCATGTCATGGAGTTTGGGCTGGTTGATTGGAAAATTAGGTGCAATATTGATTTTAATGTGATCATATGGTTGGGGAGGAGGTCCCCTTCTGTCACAGACCTAGGGGAGGGAAATAGGGTAAAAGAGGGAGGCAGGGGGAATGGGAAGATACAAGTGAGGGGATAACAATTGAGATGTAATCTGAATAAATTATTTAAGTAAAAAATATGTATGACTGGAAAACTAATAGATGCTTTCAGCCTTACTTCCACGTCTTCATATCCTCCCGATTTACATAACTAGCAAAAAATTCCTTTGTATTAATCAATCAATAGTTTTATTTTCAGGCAATCAATTTTCTTTTCACTCTGATTCTGGCCACTATTCTGTTCTCATATGTGTTTCTGTCACTCCTTCTTGTCTCCGTCCTCCCCCAGTGACACTATTAAAAACAGAAAAATAATCACTCAAGTACATTAGTGACCCCTCTTAATTGACCTTTGGCAAAGACCATAAAGCATGTAGCAATGTATAAGCTGTTTTTTAAGAAGTATCTTTCAGAAACTCCGAAATACATGGATGTCATTGTCACTTTGTAAACCATGACTTTCCATGTACTTTGGCCATGCTGATTAGAGTAGTAGTAAAAGGATCAAGACGGCCTTGATTAACTGAAGAAGGCTCTTTCAGTTGATCAAGACAATAGACTGAGTTGTCTTGTTTCATTTAAAACATGCATCCATTAAATCCTTCTCTCCCTACTTAGTCACAAACTGTATTCAAGCTTATCAGAAGGCACTTAGTATAATTTGGCTACAGCATCGTATTCATCAATCTGTAATCTCAAATGGTCTTCTATACCTCCAGGAAATACAGTTTTTTTCCCCTTAACTTATATGCTGCTGAGGGATTCAACCTTCTTACATAGTTAAAAGCAGCAGTTTTAGCTAATGGAACATAACTCTCAATTAAAATAATTGAAATCCACGAAATAATTGTAATAAAGAAGCATTCCAATTAAATGGGTACTTTCCTTTGTATCCCTGCCTGCCACAGTTTCTTACTCCCTATTCAGTAAATAGAGTTAGCTATTCTTTTAAAGAAGGCTGTCCCTGCAGGGGAGTCAGATGAAAGAATAGATTGTGCCAGGTTGCAATCCATTCCAAATTTGTTTGGGAAGAATTTTAAAGCAAATGGTATTTGAGTTTGTTTACTTTTGCCAGCATTTCTGTTTTAAGAAAAATGGCATTATGGTTATAAAAGCCTCAAGCCATCAAATATTCTTAAAATAGCACTTAAAGATTTAAGTGTAAATGAGTCATAAATACTTAGAATTTTGTTGTTGTTGTTTTATTTTCCTTTTGCCCAAGGTAGATTATTTTTTCTCACATAATGTAACCTGATTATGATTTCTTCTCAATCTACTCCTATTATCTCATCTCCATCTTCCCTCCCATCTAGATCTACCCCCTCTTTCTGTCTCATATTAGGAAACAAACAGGTTTCTAAGGTACAAAATAAAAAAATAAGATAAAACAAAAACTAACACATCAGAGTTAGAAACAAAACAAAACAAATGAACAGAGAGGAAAGAAGACAAGGGGAGGCACAAGAAACAGATGCACCCATTTGCGTATTTGGGAATCCCATAAAAACACTAAACTGGAAGCTATAGTATATATGTATATATATATATATTCAAAGGGCATGTAAGGTTTAAAAAAGAGAAGAACAAAACATAAATGCAATACAATACAATAAAACATAAGATCTTTTTTGTTAAAAAAGAAAGAGCCTTCACACCACATTATGAGATAAAGAATCTTCATAGATATCATTGAGTTTGTTCTCTGTTGGCCATCTACTGCTGGGTCTGCAGCCTACCCTTAAGAATAGTTTTTCCTCCAATGAAATTCCCTTGGAGGAAGCTAAGTATTCATTAGCAAGTGATTTTCCATTGGTGACTGCTTCTGGTTAGATATGGGGGCATGTGTCTACTTCTTTCCACTCCAAGAACCAATCTGGTGCAGAACCATGGAGACCCTATGCACACTGTCTCAGTCTCTGAGTTCATATGTGCATTAATTATGTTGATTTAGAAAGCCTTGTTATCATGGTGTCTTTTATCCCCTCTGGGTATTACACTCTTTCCGTTTTCTCAGGGTTCCTTGAGCCTAGAGAGGAGGGATTTGATGGAGACATCCCTTTTAGGGATGAGTGTGCCAAGGTCTCTCATTCTTTGAGCAAAGTCTGGCTGTGGGTTTCTATATTTGTTTCCATCTGCTGCAGAAAGAAGCTTCACTGATGATGGCTTAGCAAGGCATGGATCTATGAGTATACTAGAATGTCATTAGGAGTCATTTTGTTGCTACATAGAACAGTAGCATTTGGTTTTACCCTAGGTCCCTAGGACATCTAGTCACAGGTTCTTGTTCACTCTAGCAGTGTCTTGGAATAGGCTTTCAATTAAATCAGAGATTGGTTGGTTTCTCCCATAAACTTTGTGCTACCATTGCACTAGTATATCTTGTGGTCAGAACACCATATATCAAAAGTTTTGTGCCTCGGTTGGTATTTACATTTAATGCAGAGTACATTTTGGTACCAATGATGCTAGCACATATGTGTGTAGGCTGTAGGTAGGTACCAGCTCGACCTCTTCATAGGCAAATGAGTTGTGTGGGTGTGTTGTCTTCAGCAATGGGGCCTTCCAGTCTATTTGTGAAGAGAAATCTATAGTCTTGGTAACAGCTTGGATTGTTTGGGGCTTCCCATGGGACACCTTTGGTCAATAATTCAATTAGATGTAACCTAATCCTGGTATAAACACTTAGACTTACCTTGCCCCTCACCTCCTACAAATCCAGCTGGTTAAAGGAGTCTTTAGGAAAAGAGCACCTTCTCTCCTTTATCCTTCAAGGTAGACTCTAAATGGGGATTGGTTCTCACATTTAAAACATGTGATATTCCCCCTGGACTATGGGAGAGGAAGGACTGTAAGAGACATAGGGATCAAGGATACCATGAACACACAGCCTACAGCATCAACTAAGCAAGGCTCATAGGGCCTCATAGGGGCTCACAGAGACTGAAGCAGCAATTAGAGAGCCTGCAAGGGTATATATGTTGTGATTGTGTAGCTTGTGCGTTCTTGTGCGACTCCTAAAAATAGGAGTCGAGGGTTGTCTCTGACTTTTTTGTCTTCTCTTGGGGCTCTTTTCTTCTTACTGGGTTGCCTTTCCCAGCCCTGATATGAGGGTTATGCTTAGTTATATTGGAACTGGTTAAGCTATGTTCAGTTGATATCCCTGGGAGGCCTGCCATTTTCTGAAGAGGGGGAGTGGAGCTGGGGAGGTGTGGGGGTCATGAAGGAGGGGGAAAGGAAACAAGCCATAAGGCAGGTAGTTGTTCCTATCCCATAGAGAATCAGAATGTGGAAGAGATTAAGGAACACATTCCATATAACCTGTTACTCTGCAGACCTGGCTTTCCAGCCAAGGCCCACCTGCTTCCACAGTCCATAGCATAGCCAGTGCACCCCACCTTATTCTTGTTCACGTATCTGTGGTAAGATGAATGATGGCCCCTCAAGAAGGCCCACCTTTTAATCTGTGAAAGCCCTACAATTGTCAGGGAAATACAAGGTGACTTTCACATGAGGATTATTGAGGTAAACACAAAGAAAAAGCAGTCATATGATATCACTTTAGTTTTGATATTCAAATATGCACACAAAATACTGTATTTCATTATGACTTCTTTACACATTCATGTTATTTAGTTTGCGCATCTTTAATTTCCTTCTTTGTACCAAACTCTTGCTGGTTTCCTGCTTCTACCTAAATAGTTTATTTTCTACTTTCATAAGGTGTGTGTGTGTGTGTGTGTGTGTGTGTGTGTGTGTGTGTGTGTGTGTGTGTGTGTATGTGTGTAAATACAGATACCTCCCATGGTCAACTGCAACAACCTAGAATCATCTGGGAAGAAAGTCTGAATGAAAGATTTTTTACATTAAGTTGGCTTGGGGACATGTCTTAATAATTGCTATGGAAAGACCCAGATCATGGTGTGTAACAGCATTCCCTAGGCACAGGATCTCATGCTATAGAACTATAGACAAGAGGCTGAGCACATGTATGAACTGAGGAATTTCTCTTTGTTTTTGACTTTGCGTGTGATCTGACTAACTGATTGGTATTCCCATCTAGATCTCCTTTTACAGAGGGATGTAACCTGGCATTGTTAGCATAAAAATGCCTTTCCCTCTCAGGCTAATTTTTGTCAGGATATTTTATCCCAGCAACAGAAATAAAGCTGGAACGCTCTTGTGAGAGAAAACATGGGTTACACGTTTTTCCAAGTCTGGCTTTTGGAGTTAGCAAGATGATTTCTAGTTCCATCTATTTTCCTCCAGATGTGATAGATGTGATACTTTACATTCCAATGATGGCTTCACCTGCTACTCCTAGTCCCTCCCTCACACCTCCCTTTCTTCACTCCTTTTTCCCTTTTCCCTCAGAGAAAGGGAGGCCTCCTATTGATCAACTACTGTATGTATAGTTAACATATTCTCTAACTTCTTTTTAAGGATGCTTTGTCTGAACTTAGGTATATGCAATACATGTATAACTGGTCTTCATGGAGGCCAGAAGAGGGCAATGTATCCCCTGGAATTGGAGTCACAGACTGTTGTGAGCTGAGGTGTGGATGCTGGGCACCAAGTTGAGGTAAGGTGAGAGTTCCAAGAGTTCCTGAGTCACTGTTTGGAAGACAGGTGCATTGAACTGACCCTACCAATGGATGTAAGACATGAATGACCTTTATGACTTACACTCCTAATACAGCTTTGTCTTCAGGATGATCTTTTATAATGCAAAAGTATAGAAGGATTCATTAAGAAGGCAGTAGCAGAGTAGAAGTCTCAAGGAAGTATAAAAGAATGAGAGACATAGGTGTGAAGGGGAAGAGAGCGTCCCGTAGAGTGATCAAACTACAAAGGTCCTGAGACTGCAGTACAAAAATTAAAGCCAGCGTACTAGCTGAGGCCTAGAGAATGATGGAAAGAGTAGAAAGCGATAAAGGCAGCATGGGAACAGGGTCTCCTCTTAGACTATCACTAGATTACTTATAGTCCTTTAGTGCTTTTATTTTTAGAGAGAGACTCTCACTTACTATGTAGCCCTAGCTAGCCTAAAACTCCCTATATAGGCCAGGCTGGCCTCAAACTCAAACAGCTCTGCCTGCCTCTGCCTCCCCAGTGCTAGTATTAAAGGCATATGCCATGACAGTAGACCAATTACTTATAACTCTTAATATAATGTAAATGTTATGTAAATATCCATGAATGTTACTTGAGGAATAATAATAATGAAAAAAGTTTGTACTTATTTAGCACCTGTGCTATTTTATGTTAAAGATATGGTCTCATAAAATCCAGGCTGGTTTCACATCAACCTTTCAGCCTCTACCTCCCAAGTACTGAAATTACAAGCATGCATCAACTGTGCCTGACGTTTTGATTTTTTGTTTTTTGTTTTTTGTTTTTTGTTTTTTGTTTTAATCACTTGCCTTCTCACAGGATCTCTACTTCCCACCTAGGCTGGTCTGTAATCTAGGTTAGCCTTAAACTCATAAAACTCTCTATGCCTTGTTCTCCTGAGTTCTGAGATTACAAACGTGAGCCACCATACCCAGCTTTCCCATTCCATTTAAGAAAGAAGTCTTTTGACCTGAAGTTAGATGAACATGCAGACTATAAACTGTAGTTACACAATCCAGAGATATGGAGGTCGAACCATAGTTTCTTTTTGCTTCTATGTGAAAGATATCACCTAACAAAGATGTCACCACATGTACAGTTAGAGAAAGGAATGATGGGAAAAATACAGTATTTGAATCCTAGACCAAGCTAAGTACTTTTCTATCCTGTATAAGCCATATTACTTGTGTTAGTCTAGATGTTTTCATGTGGAACAGACTTCAAGGAGAGATAAACATGTTTTTTGCTTAGATCACAAGTGGGGCATGAGAAGACTTGTGAGAGAACCGATGATGTTTATCTTCTTAGAAATAAAACCACCACATGGGGAAGATTGGTTTTTAACCAGCTAAAAACATCTTTAAACAAACATTGAAAGGAGGTATAAATGTGAGCCAAAAATAAGAGGTGGGACCTTTAGAGACTTGGGATAGTTTTGGCTGTTCATTGCTCCACTTTGAGATACTCCTAGAGAGAACCACTCAAAGAAAGGCTTCAGGGCTCTGGGCTCAGACTGGGGTTTCGGATTCTCGTTGCTCCAGGTTCCAGCAGAAGAAATCCTGCTGACTATGCCAAGAAAATTGTTCTTTGGAACTGATATCCTTACAGTTTCATTACTGTATTCTTTAATCTTTTTTTCCTATTGTTTAGGTAAATTGGGTTATAAGTGAGGTACTTTCGGTTAATAAGTTCATAATAATATTTACTAAAAATTTGAGCCTACACAGACTAGATGATTTGTAGACTTTTTCAGAGCTTGCAGGGGAGCAGAGGTCATTTCCCCACTTTCCTCTCCTTGCTTTTTTTTTTTTTTTTTTTTTTTTATGAATCTAACTAGCTTAACTCTGTTGGTATTGTTCTGACCCATTACTCACTGTATTTAGGGGAAGTGGTACACTACTAAGGGTATAAGAGAAACTAGCATTCCTGGCCTAGCTACTACATTTTCCTTTCTCCATGAAAGTCAGCTCACCACAGAAAGCATGCATTTGTCTCTGCTATTTTGTTTATAAATGGAAGACCAGGACAGGTAAACAGTGAGGAGGAAAGAAATGGTTCTATTGTGACTGAGATGGCGAATAGTGGCTTTATCCTTCACAGATGGAGTAAGAATGCAACATGTTAATTTAAAAAGCAGTGATTTTGTGTAGCCCTTGAGGAGTCTCTGTCTACAGCTCTTCTTCAAAAGCAAAAGTAAATCCCTGTGAGTTCGAGGCCAGCCTGGTCTACAAAGTGGCTCCAGAACAGCCAGGGACACACAGAGAAACCCTGTCTTGAAATACAAACAAACAAACAAACAAACAAAAATCAAAACAAATACAACAACAACAATAGAAACAAAAAGCAAAAGTAATGGGCCAAGAGAAAATAATGCAGGGCTCACATCTGTATGGGTTCACTAAAGCAAGGAACAAATGTTAACTGGGAAACGATACCTCTTGCACTGTGTAAGAGCCAAGTGCCCACACCACACCAAGAAGCATCATGAGTGTCCTGATGTGATGCCCATCTCTTTTATTTTAATGGCCCTTCCAGTTGGAACCCACTGACATGCCTGCAATCTTTGTATTTAAAAAATGTATACTGAAAGAGCGGAATCTTTGCAAGTGTCTATTGTTGTCATCTAGAAACTTGAATATGCCAGTGTTCACAACTTTCAAAGATGTTATCTGGAGGACTGGAAGCCTTTCCCAGTTCTCTTAAGAAGGTCCTCTGCTTCCTACCTAATGGAGAGCTAACTGAAATTCAAGATTGCTGGCAAGAAACCCATGGAAAATGGTCTCTATATACTCTTTACTAGACAAGAATTTATTTTGTGGGTAGTTGAAGAGATGCTTTTTTTAAGTTGCTATGCAAAAAACAAAAACAAAAACAAAACAAAACCCAGAACCCTTTTAAAGTTGTCTAATGACTGTTCATTCTGTTCTTTTCTCTCCCATGGCTTTGTGTAGCACCTGTTTAACTGACAGGCTTTCAGAGACGAGAATAATATACATGAGATATTCTCAGCTCCTCAGGAAGTCACTTGACTCAAATCCTTATCTAGCAGAGACATCTCCAGGTGAAGCTATGGCAACCATGAAAAAAAAAAAAAACAAACATTTGGGCTGCAGACAAGATAGGTCACACTCATCTCTAGGAAGTAATGGAAGTAATTAAAGAACATAGACTCATCCACAAGCAACATTGTGTTCTCAGCATTTCTTAAGACAGTCATTCTATGTAATTGCTCCCTGTTCTTTAAGAAACTCTTGGAATCCCTTAACAAATTTGTGGGACGCGTAAAAGGAATGTGATTTTAAAAATCCACATTAGTGGTGGTTACAGTGAAGAAAAAAAAAAAAACAGAAAGGATAATAGGCATGTAGCAAACCTGCATGGTAGACTCCAGTGAGCAGAAGCCTCTGGCCTATGCTCCTGGCTTTATCTTTGCTTATCACTCTTGTTTGGACTGGAATTTCCTTATCTTTACATAGCAGTTAACTGGTAGCTCACAGTATAAATCACCGCAACCCACTGTCATGTGATGCCCACCAACTGATGCAGTAATAGCTTGGGAAATGCAGCTTACCCATAATTTAGTTTCACAGAAACTCTGGGAATAGTAGGAATTTAAAGATCATCACTTGAAAATCTGAATAACAAAAAGGCTGAAAAAGTATATTTGCATATCTTTGGATAACATCATTAGCTTTTGTTTAGCCTAGGAACTTGCATTGATATATCAACTCTCCTGGGGTCTCTAGTTTTCTAGCTAGCACTGCACTTTGGAATTTAGATCTTACAACTCTCAGATCACCATAATGATGAGAGAACTAATTAATTATAATCTCCCCTCTCTCATTCCCTAACTTAGAAAATCATTTAGGATGTTTGCTTAGGGACATTGAGGAGCAATTTGCCCATTTCTTCAAGTAAAGTTTGACTTATCTACACTGATTTTTGTTGAAAAACACATCATTTTCTTTCCCACCTCAGCCATGCCAATGAGGATTGATATTTCAATGTAGTGGTAGACATGTCTTTCTAGGTGCTCAGTGGATTATAATAGTAATATGTGGCCAGAGGGTCTGAGGATATGAGTTAATTGATAAACACTTGCCATGTAAATATGAGGACCAGAGGTGGGATCCTCAGAGCTCACACAAGCGCTTTCCAGTTCTAGTAGCCATATATGATCCTTAAAGCAAGATGGCTAGGCAGAATAGGTACCATTCAACAAAAGATCTTCCCATATTAAATAAAATGTAAAAAGATGAAGAAAGTTACCCATCATCCTCTGACATCCACATGCATGTGAACACACACACACACACACACACACACACACACACAGTGTGAGGTAGAGCTTTTAGTCAATGAAATGCAGCAATGTAAAGGGATTTTAAAAGCCTCGTTTATGTCCCCCAAGAGTTGATTTTAAATTCCTCAAGGGGGGCATTAATGAAACGGAGGGATGGTGCATCCTTTATCAGTGCTTGCTGCCCTTGTAGAGGACCTGGGTTCAGTCCCTAGCACCCACATAGTAACTCACAAACAACTGTTACTCTTGTTCTAGGGGTTCTGAGTCCTCCTTATGACCTCTAATATGCCCTACTTACACGAGGAACAAACAGGTACGTGCAGGTAAGACACACACACACCCACAGACGCACACACGCGCGCATGTGTGCATATATATATAATAAAAGAACATAAATTTGGGTGAGCTTGACTTAATTGGTTGAAGGCATTAAAACATACAAGCACCTGAGGCTTTAAGGAAATTGTCATGTGATCAGGACTGGAGTAGGGTCAGGTCCAAAAGACTCTAGGCAGTCAAGGATCTGAGCAATGTCCTATGGGATGACATTTACTAATATGTAAGGATATTGGCCCTATAGCCACTAACTTCTGCAAACAATCAAAGGATTCATAAATACAGTACAGTCTGTACCTATAGCAGAGCCTCTAAGACATGGACTTTACTAGTTATAAATGCTGCTGTTTTTGAGGCTTTGATTGTGAATACTGAAGAAATAGACTGGGTCTTTCCACAGTTGGGGGGGGAGGGTAGGGACTGCCTCTGACACAAATGCTGGTGCTGGAGATTTGATCACTTCCCCTTCCAGGGAGGCCCCGAGGGCACACAGAGGAAGGGGAAGCAGACTATATGGAGGAGACTGTGGTCAGATGGTGGAGAAAGAGGATACCTTCCGTCAGATGTCTAGGGGAGAGGAATAGGGCGGCAGAGGGAGGAAGGATGGGAATGGGAAGATAGAATCAAGGGGATAACAATTGGGATGTAATCTGAATAAAGTATAATAACTTAAAAATTAAAAAAAGAAAGAAGTAGAATGGGTCAAATATTCGCTCTATTTTCAGTATTTTGGGGATTTTCATACTGATTTCCTAGGATTCTGCACTAATTTTAATTCTTAGAAACAGCACCAAAAGGTTTTTCTTTCCATCCCTATATACACACTGACATATGATGCTTTTAGTTTTCTTGATTGCTATCATTCTAACTGGGGTGAAATAGAAGATCTATTTAGTTTGAATCTATACTTAGATGATGGCTAAAGATGTTGAACATTTTTCATATAAAGCCAAAGAATCCAGACAAAGAAACATTAGTTTACATGTATGCTGCCATATGTAGAGAAGAAAGGAAGTAGAAAGGGAGTGCGAGGAAGGGGTAGAAGGCGCAGGACAAGGGAGAGGAGTGTACAAGTGGGTGTTTATGATCAAAGCACAATATAGACATGGAGAAATGTTACGGAGAAACCCACTAATCTTCAGTTCACGTTTATTAATAATTATAATTTCAAAAGAAATATAAATAGTGTTGTTAAAATGGCTGTGTGCTAGAAAAATTACCATAATAATTAGGCATGGTGATGAATTTCTATAGTTGCAGCAATTAAGAGCTGAACCCCTTGTTTAAGCATAGCTTACATAGAGACACCGTATGTCAACCTGGTTTATGTTTTATGGGTACAGAAGGATCCTAGCTGCGTTACTCTACCTTCTAAACCTTCCTCTTCATTCCAGGTGTGAAAAGCACTTCCCTACTAAATAAAATTTAAGACTAAAAAAAAAGGTGAAGAAGCCTGGTTCCAAACACATTGCAATTTTCTCTACCTCTAGGATAGTCACAACCACTACTTGCTTCTGGAGTGGGAAGTAAGGCACAAATGTAGATCTGATGTAAGAAAAGTACCTAGCCTCAGTCTTAGGTAAATAGGCAGTGTTTTTATTTTGATAACCAGCTATTCAAGATTTCCATGAGCTCTAACAAAGAAGCATTCTACTGAAGTGTCAGCACTTACCTCACAGTCACTATTACACCATTACATGTCCCCTGTAAACAAAATCAGCTGCTGCCCCTACTTTCATTCAAATGCAAAATTTATAGAGAGGGTCTGTAGGCTAAAACCAACTGCATCTTCATGAGCCAGAATTTGTGGGAATTCAGCATTAGTTGGCAGGGGTAGAGGAATGGAATCTAAGATATGTGGAACTTTGTCATAAATGACAATTAGTGCATCTCCAAAGCAAGAAACTGGGACCCACTGTTAGCAAAGAATTCATGGGTAAAAGGAGAGAAAAATCAGTCTTTTTTAACAGGATAGAGGGCATGCCACCAGGGATCTGGGGATATGCAGCTATGGTCACTAAAATTATGATAAAAGAGGCAATGAGATCAGTCATTTTAGCTGTACAGGATAGAAAATAAAAAATGGTCCATTCATGTTGTATTTTTTGTTGCTATTGTATAGCAGGACAGTGACCCAGTGTAGAAATGTCACTATATGCTGGAAGATTTTTGTGGATAGAATAGGATTTACAGGATCTTCTGACAGTGAATCACTATCCTCCATGCTGCAGAATGCCCATTTCTCCAGTGATAATGAAAGATTTCTATCAAATCAAAGATAATCAAAGACAAAGACATTCCAGGGATAGTAAGTCTTTGGTTCTGCTAGTGTTCCTGCCACTTATTTCCTGTGGGACTAATGGCAAATAAGTCCTTATTGGGATCCTGTTACAGTTTTCTTTGTCTGAAAAGATGCTGTTGAGAGAACTTAAGACTATATTCTCTTAAAATGAACAAAAATAGTCTAAAATGCCAACACAGGTCTTGGTGCCTGTATTTGATGATAAGCTATGAATTTCAACCTTCCTTACATTGTGATGAAGATTCTGATGACAAAATAAATATTATCAATAATAATAGTAGCTAGTGCTTATCGATAGCTTATAGGTTCTCTTCCTATTGCTAATTTTCAAAAATATTCCCAAACATCCTCTTAAAGTGTGGATGTAAGAAAAGCCTGTAGGTATTTTATCAACCAGAAAGTAATAGGCAGATCAGTCAAAGGTTACAGGACACGAGTTTCTCATCTTTATCTCCCACTCACTCTTATCATTTCACTTATTATTCTTTCCAGATTTGAAACTCATGTAGTTTAATAATAAATCTCATAACTGTGGGTTTCAATATTTCTTATCACTCTGCCTGAATCGCAATTCCCTGGGCAGTATATGATCTCAATAGATTTTCCACAAATTTCTTCAGTATTGTGACACAGAAACTTTTAGTTATAGTGAAGGCATTTTGTATTTCAATTCATATTTTGTGTACAAATATGGAAAAAATTAAAATCCACATACTATCAAAATCCCATGCTCTCCTCCATGTAAGTGATTGCCCTTAATGAAATTAGTCAATAATCAATGTCATTTATATCAGATGCTATCAAAATGCTTTGATAAAGTGAGTAAAAAACATAGAATGTTTTCATGATGGTATACAGAAGATGCAAGCACAATGTGGTGTCACCACCAGACTAGCAACAGACAGAGGTATTTAGCATGCGTTCCCAATTTAGTTTGATTTTGGTCTTCTTGGCAACTGAAAGAAGCACAAGTGATTGTAACCCTGAGGGAAGCCGAGGCTCAGAGAATTACTTGCCTAAGTCCCCCACCCGCACACCCTGAAACGCATAGCAGGATCAGAAATGTAATTTTGATACTGTTCCCAGTGAGATTCCCTAAAGTCATTATCATATCTGCTGATTCATCAGCTATTACATACTAGATGCTGTTATGTACTGTCTTGGGCATACACGGGTGGACAAAACAATGTATGTTAAAAAAAAAAAAAAAAAGGCTTGGCCTCTTCCAGGCTAAGTTATATAGCAGTTGGGAGAGGGAAGGTATATGCATGAAGATACACTGAATATGAGCACATAACCTTTTCTTTCTCCAGGGCACCAGGCTAGACATCAAGCTCAAAAACTTGTACCCTGAACACCTTTTGAGCAAGGCAAATGGGGGCCTGCTGGCCAACTGAGAGACAACCTTGAGAAGTAAAAGCCCATTAGACAGAGATTATTTAATCAACTTCTCTCAGCATTGTTGCCTCTTGAGAGTAAATTGCTCCTGACAACTATTTTATTTTTGTTTTTTACATTTGAATGGAGCAACAACAAAGAAAAGAATCGAAAGGTACTTCCAAAATAGGCTAAGAAACTGTTTTCTGAATGAAAAAATTAATCATTACCTCCACATAACTTAGCTGCTGGAGTAGATGGTAATGCTTTTCCCCATTGAATTAAAGGTAAAAAGCCTCTAATTTCCCTATGTTTTGGCAAGAAAATTATGTGTAGCTGTGCCCCCTGGGTTTGGCATGAATTTAAATACAGGCAGGTATATAAAGCTCAATGTGTGAATGCTGCCAGTTACAGGCAAGTTTATGCTCAGCACTCAGAGATGGGAAAATGCAGGTACCACTGTTGACAAATGTCCCACAGGAATTGCTCAATTCTAGGCAGTGCTTTTGTGTAGCATGTTTTGCATGGTCCGACTTAATCTTTCTGGCCAGATAGGGTAAAGCACCAGCCTGCTGTATCTCGACATACATATAGAGAAGTGGTAGACTTCCCCCATTCACCTAGTTTTACCATGTGGTAACTTCACTTGGTCATTTCATTTTGCCATTCGAAATATAACAGATGAATTTCTGATGGCAGAATCAGGCCTGTGCTCTACGCCTGACCAATCATATCAGAATTCGGGCTTGATCTTAGTGGAATGGGTGAGTTATGAGTCAACCTCATTACTTAAAATTAAAGCCCATAATCATCAGTGAAAGTGTTACAATTATCCATGCCATCCAATTTCAGAAAGCCTAAGTATGACAAACTACAACAATAACTCATCAAGCTCTTATATAACAAAGAACTTCCCATAGCACACAGACTAGGAACTCAGTCACTATTTTTGAGCTGTAACTCTTTGGACATCATTCCACATCAAAATTTGGACAAAGCATGTTAGCAAGTGCACTACAAAAACATAATAGTAAACAAGGGACGCTCCTGCCATCCTTGAAGCACAAGCCATTAGGAAAGTTTTACTTTAGTTAAAATGGGAAACAACAACACATGTCCACCAGCTTCTCTATAGGCTACAAAGTATCCATTTACCAACTCCATGGCCATTTCATCACCTGACATGTGCTTTCCAAAACCTTGATCATTCAGTAGATCAGGAAGCAAGCCAGTCTCAATAATCTGAGGTAGACTGGTACGTTTGCTTGTTTTTCACTGCATCTTTCTTATTGGCAAATGTCACAGGAGGAAAAGACACTTGAGGGCATAGGGTCAGACAGTACAAAGACCAGTTCAGTCCAGCATAGCATTGTTTCACTGATAATCAACCAGGAGTTCAGAAAAACTAAAAATAAGAGGGTTAACTATGCTGCCGAGATACAAAGATAGGCAAGAAAATACATGCTTGTGCAACAAATAAGAGACAAAATACAATAAGATGCCAAAAATTAATACACCTCCATTCTATGACCTTATGGCTCAGAGAACCATGCCATAGGAAGCCCAGCCAGCTGTCAGGAAGCCGTATTGAGAGGAGTGCTACATCAGCGAATTACATGGAGACAAAAAAAGATTTGCGGGAAATAAATGACATCTCCATAGCAAAAGGAAGTGAGCCAACCATATTATCAAGAACAATACCTAAACTCATGATACATCAGTGTTCTCCCTTAACAGAGATCTCAGGAACAATGTAGCAGTCATGAGACCTGGGGCATATTTTTATCTCTGTAACTTACTAGCTTCATAATCTGGGGGGAGTCCCTTAAATTTTGGAATCTACATTCCTTCATCTACATGTGAGGACAACTGCATTCCCCTGTTATCTTCAAGCAATAATATTAGTTACAGCGGGAGGCAGGACAATGTCCAGCATTAGGACTGCTCTGCATCAGTGTGTTGGGGGAAGAGTGCAGGACTGCTCTGCATCAGTGTGTTGGGGGAAGAGTGCAGAGCTGCACTGACCTTACATCTTAGGAGCAACCACTATGAAAGAGGATCAAGTGTCCTCGGGCCATATTCAAATCTGACGCCAAAGGTGGGTTGGCTGGAGAGGTTCTTTAGGACCCTAGATTTGTTTCATTATACCATATGCAAAAGATACTCCAGCAATAACTTTCTTTTTTTATTCAATGTTTTTACATATAAATTTATATTATTACACATATATGCAATAAATTACCTACCCCAAGAAGAACCGAGAAACAATCAGGGAACTTTCTTACAGTACTTGCTAAAGTCTTTATTTACAAGTAGACTTTATTACGTGAGAGACTGGTTCTCTAAATAGTTCCTTGTTTAAAAAGCCAATTTTCCTACATTCATAAGGAGTAAGAGAAAGGTACATTATTATTATCATGCTATAAAGATGAAATGAAATCTTCTAGTCCTACCTTACTTTCCCCTGCTAACGTAGAGAATCAAGAATAAAAAGCTATAGTTTGTCAAGAGGTTTGTAAAACACTGGATTTTTAGAAAAGGACAGGCATGATATTCACTGACACACAACTATAAGATGGGACGTTGATATGTATCGACTAAGATTACAAATAACAAAAGCAAAGCATCAAAAGGCCCCCACACCATGTATTCACCTACTAGTGGAATACTGAATCAATCGCTGTAACACAATGCTGTCAAGACCCTCATTAAAATGCCATCCTCCATTGAGCAGGAAATTAGAAAGACATTTACAGGTGTCCATAATGGAATCTTCAGTGATCTCTAGCTTAAAAATTGCCTTTCCTGGCTACTTTAGACAATGGAAGGTGACAGAGATGGGCTTGCACATTCTGTCTGATTCTGGGGCAACTGGTAAAATAAAATGTAAACTTGAAGTTGGTATCTGAAGAGAAAAAGAGAGCACATAAGTTTTCTAAAATAATTGTGCTAAAGTTATTTTGGGCCAGGGTGTCTAGAATCAGATGCCAATCTAGAGAATTGCTGGGAGATATTGCTGTCAGCAGGAGAGGTAAGACAGGAGTGAAGAAAGCAAGGCTGTGGTCACCTCTGATCTATAGCTTTAACCTGATCTTATGGAGAACTCCGGAGGTTGAATTGTAGCATAAGATCCATCTTATTTAGAGTGATAGGGCTTTACCATCTTGGTTGTAATGCCTGGGGTCTAGATAGATAAAATCTCCTGAGTAAGAGGGCTCCTGATAGAGAGAAAAGATGGTATGAACCTTAGTCATGAATTGTGCTCATTGCTGTTGTATAGATCCATGCACGTGCTAAAAGGAATTTAGACAGAGGGTCAACACTGCCAATTTATCCAGTTGAACACTGTTGGATTCTATATAAAACAAACTTCTTATTAGAGACCTGCCAATGATGTTTCTACCACTCTGGCCACATTTTTGGCCCCGACCCTTTGTAGTCACACTGGAGTACACCATTATCATAAAATCTCTGTAGTTGTTGGTCACTTTCCTGGAAGCTTTCTTCGTGTTTCTTCTCTTCTTCGGTGTCTTTTTTTTTCTTCAGTGTCTTTACTCAAGTGTCTTCTCAAAGTTGCCTTTTATAATGACTGCTAATACTTCAACCCATCCTCCTTGCTTTACTCTTCCCTACTACACTAAAAACCACCCAACAAGATATGTTTCCTTTATGTTTATTGTTTCTTCATTATATTTTGAATGTCAGCTCTAAGAGGAGCTTTTGTGACTTTTTAGATTATTTGCTAATGTAGCCCCAATGCCTATAAAAATGCAAGAGTCATTATCCTTTTGTTGAACAAATAAGAAAAACCACCCAACTTTCTTCTATGCCTGAGCTAACTTGAGTGTATTTACAATGTTCACACTTTCTCCCTCAATTTCATCTATACTATTTCCAGTGCATTAGGTTCATTTTAAAAATCACCTACAGTAATGGTCTTGTTTATTCCTACTTTGTATTTTCAAATGTTCACCAAATCAACTACAGTCACTGCATCCACATGGGTTATGAGTCATGTTTGTTTTGAAATAGAAAATGCTCAAAGCTACCAATTTCCCAGTCATGAGGGACAAAAGACTCCAAGGAAGAATACATTGTCATTTACCAAGTAAGCAAATAAAATTCAAATGGAACAAATGTATGTTGTATATTCTATAAGAGAAACAACTCCCCTACTCAAACACCTAAAAGCTGGATATGACTAGAAATCCATGAAGTATCCATAAACTGAAAATATTCTTCATATATTTATTCTTTTATGAAACATAAATGCATGATAGTTTTGTCTTTATCTTATGATATACGATCCAACGTTTATGAACATGACCAATACTTGTTAAATGCAATGTTTGATCTGGAAGGAAAATAGTACCATTGTGCATCTGCATATACATTATCTGAAAACTGAATAGTTCACTAAATAATTTCATATAATGTGGGCACAAAACAGAATTGCAAACTCTGGTATACTTCCAGAAGAATTATATATATATATATATATATATATATATATATATATGTGTGTGTGTGTGTGTGTGTGTGTGTGTGTGTGTGTGTGTGTGTGTGTGTGTTTATAGATATGTATGCATGTGTATGTGTATGCATGCATGTTGAGATTAGAAGTCAACATGGAGTATCTTCTGTAATAATTTTTCAGCTTCATTTGTTTTTTAAATATAATTTAAAATTTTGTGGGGGTGGAGTGAGTGCCCACAGAAGCTAGAAGAGTGTTAGATCTCCTAGTGCTGGACTGAGACCCAGTTGTGAGCCACCAGAGGTAAGTGCTGGGAACCTAATTCTAGTATCCTAAAGACCAGTAAGCACTCTTAACTTGTGGGCCATTTATCGAGTCCTGATATTTGCTTTCACTCATAGTCAGTAGTAAGGGATCCCAGCAAAGACGCCAAAACCCTGGTAGTTTCATGACTTTCTATTTTCAACCTTGTAGTTTCTCAAGGAGAAAATATGAATAGCCATCAATTGTATTTTTATGAGGATTCAATGAGATGTTGGGGGTAAAAGAAGACTAAAACGTAGACACACAGAAGGTGTGGAAAAACTGGGCTGCTTATCAGTGCTCTCACCGATGCTTGAATACAGGTTATATTTTATAACTTCAATTACTTAGCTAGGAAATGACAGTAAAACAGAAAGTCCTTGTGAATTGCATCTCAAAGTGCTATGAACATGATGGTAGGAATATAGAATTTAATAGCTACTTAACACCAGAAATTAGCAGATGTGGTCAGTCTGCTCTTCTTAGTCTAATCTTGTGTTTCTCTACCTGTTAAATAACTAGGGCTGGGAGTCCTGCCAGAAGGAGCAATCTTTGGCCTGTATCCCAGACTACTCCTTTGTCTCCAGTCTAGTATTACTGACTTTATTTGAGCCTCCTATGTAGATTCAGTGGAGCATGGTGCTTAGGAGTGTAGCCTACACAGTCGGACAGCATGCTCTGTATGCTGCAGCTTTGAACTAGGAACTAAGTAGACTTCATAATGCCAGTACCCTCCCCATGCCCAGGCATCCTCATTTGGAAGCAAGTCAATGAATACAAATATGAATACTGACCTCACACTGAGAGTCATTGTGAGAATTGTTAAAGACATTTACTGTGTAAAATGTCTAGCCCACACATAACTCAGAGACAGCCAGTGATGGCTGCCATGCCAATGTGGTACACCCTGATTCTGTTTTTGTATGAGCTGTACCTTTTCCAATCTTAGGTTCCCACTGTGCTCAATGAACAATAAGAAAGCTCTGAACAGCTGTTAGAACAAAAGCCCAACTGTCTCAACTGGCCAAGTGCTTGTGAATGTGACTAACCAGGCCTTTCTTGTTGAAACAAAATGTGACACCATGTTAAGAGCTCTGAACATTGAGTTAAATGATACACATTAATTCCCTCAAATTCACCACCAGACTATTACAATAGTCTAATGAGTAGAGGCCAGTAATTTCAATCTAGATTTACTAAAAAGGAGACTCATTACATGAGTTAAGGACGTGAACATGTCTGAGTCTTGACTCTTTTAGTGTTGACTATCTCTCTAGGTTCTTTAAAGAATAAAAAAGGACTCCTACAGGCATCTATCCTTCATCCACCATTTCTATATGCACTTAAAGTGTGTTTGTATTTCTATGTTTGATTTCTGCACTGAGTAAAATATCACATAATTTCCTCCTCGTTGCAGTGATTTCTTCTTCGGTTCTTATTCATTCATCAAGTATTGGTTCAAAAAGCCCTTGCAGTCAAATTATCCCTCTTTGCAGATGATATGATAGTGTACATAAGTGACCCTCAAAACTCCACCAGAGAACTCCTAAAGCTGATAAACACCTTCAGCAAATTGGCTGGATACAAAATTAACTCAAAAAAGTCTGTAGCCTTCCTATACACAAATGACAAGCTTACAGAGGAAGAAATTAGGAAAACCACACCCTTCACATTAGCCACAAGCAATATAAAATATCTAGGAGTTACCCTAACTAAGCAAGTGAAGGACTTGTATGAAAAAAATTTCAAAACTCTGAAGAAAGAGATTGAAGATGACCTGAGAAGATGGCGTGATCTTCCTTGCTCATGGATCGGGAGAATTAACATAGTAAAAATGGCCATCCTACCAAAAGCAATCTACAGATTCAATGCAATCCCTATCAAAATAACTACACAATTTTTTAAAGACATTGAAAGTTCAATTCTGAACTTCATATGGAAAAACAAAAAACCCAGAATAGCTAAAACAATCTTGTACAATAAAAGATGCTCCGGAGGAATCTCCATACCTGATCTCAAACTGTACTATAAAGCAATAGTACTTAAAACAGCATGGTACTGGCACAGCAACAGGCTGGTTGATCAGTGGAATCGAATCGAAGACCCAGATATGAATCCACACACATATGGTCACTTGATTTTTGACAAAGAAGCCAAATCCATTCAATGGAAAAAGGATAGCTTCAACAAATGGTGCTGGTCTAACTGGGGTCTATGTGTAAAAAAATGAAACTGGACCCATATTTGTCACCTTGCACAAAACTCAAATCCAAGTGGATTAAAGACCTCAACATAAAACCAGAGACACTAACTCACTTAGAAGAAAAAGTGGGAAAGAGCCTGGAACATATTGGCACAGGAGACAACTTCCTGAACAGAACACCAACGGCCCAGGCCTTAATGTCAACCATTAATAAATGGGACCTCATGAGGCTGAGAAGCTTCTGTAAGGCAGGAGACACTGTCAAGAGAACAAAGCGACAGCCTACAGACTGGGAAAAAATCTTCACCAACCCTACATCTGACAAAGGTCTAATATCCAAAATATATAAAGAACTCAAGAAATTAAACACCACCAAACCGAATAACCCAATTGAGAAATGGGGCTTGGAACTAAACAGGAATTCTCAACAGAGGAGTATCAAATGGCTGAGAAACACTTAAAGAAATGCTCAACCTCCTTAGTCATCAGGGAAATGCAAATCAAAACAACTCTGAGATTCCATCTTACACCCATCAGAATGGCTAAGATCAAAAATTCAAGCGACACCACATGCTGGCGAGGATGTGGGGAGAGAGGAACACTCCTTCATTGCTGGTGGGAATGCAAACTAGTACAGCCACTTTGGAAATCTATCTGGTGCTATCTCAGAAAAATGGGATGAATAGGGCTTCCTCAAGACCCAGCTATTCCACTCCTTGGAATATACCCAGAAGATGCTCCAGCACACAACAAGAAAATTTGCTCAACCATGTTCATAGCAGCCTTATTCATAATAGCCAGAACATGGAAACAGCCTAAGTGTCCCTCAGTAGAAGAGTGGATAAAGAAACTGTGGTACATATACACTATGGAATACTACTCAGCTATTAAAAACAAGGAATTCCCGAAATTTGTGGATAAATGGATTGAGCTAGAAATGATCATAATGAGTGAGTTAACCCAGAAGCAGAAAGAATCAAATGGTATACTCACTTTATCTGCATACTAGCCCAAGGGGCATGTCCCACGAAAGCCTTCACTTACCAGGAAACTGGGACAGAGGGGAAGGCATCCTATTGGGACTCTAAATGAGAGACGCATGGGAGAACAGCAAAATAAAAGGATCCAGAGGTCCTAGAAATCTACAAGTAGAACAATATGATAGGCAGATTTGGGCCCAGGGGTCCCGCTCAAACTAAGGCACCAGCCAAGGACAATACAGGAGGTAAACTTTAAACCCCTTCCCAGATCTAGCCAATGGTCAGAATATTCTCCACAGTTGAGTGGAGAGTGTGATACGACTTTCTCACATACTCTGGTGCCTCACATTTGACCATGTCCCCTGGAGGGGGAGACCTAGTGGCACTCAGAGGAAGGACAGCAAGTAGCCAAGAAGAGACTTGATACCCTATGAGAATATATAGGGGGAAGTAATCCCCCTCAGGAACAGTCATAGGGGAGGGGAATAATGGGAAAAGGGGGGGGGGAGGAATGGGAGGATACAAGGAATGGGATAAACATTGAGATGTAACAAGAATAAATTAATAAAAAAAAAAAAAAAAAAAAAAAAAAAAAAACAAAAAGCCCTTGCTGTGACTCACATACTATTATAAATTTCTCCATATATCTTCTGTGGAACTCAAAGTACAGCTGTATGATGACTTAGCTGTATGACTTCTTTACTGTATAATGACTTCAATTTTCACACTAGCCCATACCTATCTTGCTGGCCACTATAATTTCTTGTACCTTATCTGATTACCTAGCTACAAAACAACTTGGTAAATGTTTGCCAGATGAATAGGCAAATGAACAAATCAGAAGCAGAAAAACAATGAAATTATCTTCCTGACTCTTTTTGAATGTTCAGGGTAGTAGTTTCAGATTACCAACACTTTTTGGCAATGATCCACTTCAGAGTGTATAAGAATAATGCCCTGTGAGTCCTCATATTAAAATTATCAGTGGCTAGTACTGAGGAAGCCAGCACCTCTTTTTTAGTATTTTTAGGCACCATTCTGCATCATTCAAATCTGAAGGGAATCCTTATGTGCTTGGACTTTCATCTTACTTCTTTCCTGATCTTGTTATTATGACAGGAATTTCAGTTTAGTGTCTTGCTTTTCTGTTCCTCTGAGATCTATGCTCAACAGGTCCTTCACTGGGGAAGTACTTCCCACATTTTCTAAGATTGGCTATGAACAATTAAATATGCTTCTATGGCTAGGTAGAGAAGATATGGAAGGGAAAGAAATGGAAATAGGAAAAGCAGTTGTTTTCAGTTACAGGCCAAACCATTTTTCTTCTCCAGCATAATAATGAGACCTAGGAAAGGGGGAAAGCAAAATTTTGGTGCTACTACAAAATCTATGAATTACTTCTCTTTGAAGATCTTGCTGCAAAATCCCTATGACCTTCCTGTGGATTTAGTATTATTGTTATCCCAAGGTTTTGAATGAAGCGCTTCTATGACCAGTGATTATTCTAGCTGCATTCCTGTGTCTGGACCACCATTCTTCTATTATCAAACTGTCTACAATAAGCCCTTTGTGTGATAGAAATATGATACATATAGGTGTAATTGATATCTTTGCTCTATAAAATAGCTACAAGAAACATTTCCCAACTTCCAAATAGAAACTATAAGCTGTTGCCACTCACCAAAGCAGACATGGAGTTTCACGAATGAGAATGGAGAGAGAAAGACAGAGGGAGAGTGATATTACATCCCAGTGAGTACAGGAATGGAGGAAATAAAGTACTGTGGAAGTACAGAAGATATATGGGTAACAGGTGACAGGAAAGGCAGACAGAAAATGCTTTATTTGCTATGGCTCAGATGAGATTGGACAAATATGAGCAGGCTAGCAACATAAGCATTTCCAGTATTCTTTCTAGGTGCTCATTTAGTCAGTAGATGCTTATCATGTGCCTACTTTGTGGCAAATATAGAGGTGTTTTCTTGGCATTGTAAAAGGAAGCAAGGAAAGTATAGTCCTCTGCCAACAGATGGGTCTTTGACCCAGATGCACTCAAAGGGCCATCAACAAAAATTTTATTGTTTTTAGCCTCACTGAAGTACAAATATCCTCTGATTTGATGCTACCATGACCAACTTCAATGGTAACAACAAGCAGTCTCTCTCGGGTTAGCACATCTTCATAGGAACTTCTAAGAAGGAAACCCATCAAACTTTCCTACTGTCAAAGAGAAGACCATACAAGTCGATTCTGCAATACATTTCATATCCTGACTCTCTTGAACAAGCTTCTAAAGAAAATGACAAATACCCCAAAGCAGCAGGCTTTGGAGAGTGTTCAAAGAAAAAAATCATTCACATTCATAAGACAGATGAGTTGTTAGAATGGAACACCATTCCTGATAAGGGCGAACTAAAGGACAAATGAAGAAATGTACATCATGTAAAGAAGAGTATTTCATGGTGGGAGAGTCAGAACTTGGCCTCCAAGTTTGTCAGAATGCCTGGATGTTAATGTGTGATGAAAACCCACTCATTTTAAAGTGATGACAAGATGGTATCCAAACAGCACCTCTTCAACGTTCTGTATGTACATATAATAGCCTGATGGTGTTTTGATATCACTCGTCAAGTGTCAAGTTGTTCATTCTACGAGCATTGATATAGTACTTGCTTAAGTGGATGGTTGAATGACAAGTTTCAGATGAGATGGAGATCTTGTTTCTCTAAGAAACAAACAATATGCATGGTAGGTACCATTAACAGTGCCATCTCTATTTTGTATCAAGCTGCACAAACTAAGAGCAATAGCAATAGCAATGATAACAAGAGCAAGAAAATGAGGAAGTGATATTATTAGTCCCATTGTAATGGTAAGTACATTAAGACACAGAAATGTTATGGAACTTGATTGAGTTGTGTCATTCGTTTGCTTACTCAATTGGGTGTTGATATAATCACCTTGTAAAACCTTTAAATATACTTCTGATGTGCCAAACTAAGATGCATTGTGCTAGCATTTGCCAATGTTTAATAGCCTTTCGGCTATTAAGCAGTCAAGTAATGTACAAATAATGACCATCAGAGAGAAGTTTTAGGGTTTGTTTCAAGGTGCTAGAGAATAGTACTACAACACAATGCCTAACATTGGCTTTAAAAGTATTTAACCCCTAAGACTTTAGTAGACTGAAAGTGCAAGGTCTCTTTCCAAAATGCTGGCTTCTGGTTACTGTTCTTTGCCTTGTGCAAATAACTATTTCCCTATAACCTCACATAGTAGGCAAAAAATATGACTTCTCTTCATGTTTTATTTCAAATATGTTTTAAAGTGAAATAGAAGCACATCAATTTTCCATCCTTTTTCTTCCTCTGGCCTCTCACTGCTTACTTCCCTCCAATTTCTTTCAAGACCCTTAGTCTCCAGCTGATAGCACTTTTTGTGCATTATTATTGCTTCACCTGTGTCTGTGTGAAATTTGTGTGTGTGTGTGCACACGCACACGCACGCGTGCACGCGCACATGTAAAAGTATGTAAATACAACCACCTTTTGAGTCTATTTTTGCTGTTTGTCTGCATATGGCTTCAGGGCTTTCTAGTATTCACTGGACCACCCATAAGAGGTTCATCTCTGGGAGAGACTAATCAGTTGCCTATATTTCTTTGTGTAGAGGTAAAATTCTAGAAAAATGTCCCCATTGAACATTAACTTGTCCATTGATATTGTCATTGTTTTCATCATGTTTATGCAGACATTTCTACAAGTGACTCTTTCACCAAAGATTTCCAGGTATTTTGGCTCTTACAGTCTTCTGCTCTCTTTTCTGTAATGTTCTCTAAGCCATAGATGCAGGGGCTGTGATATTAAGTATCCATTTTTTTAAGGACACTAAGTATTTAATGCACCCCATCACATCATCTAAATCTAAATTACCTTCCAAAGTCCCCAAATTTTAACACTATCACATTGTAAGTTAGGGCTTCAATATTTAAGTTTGAGGAAGGAGGGCAACATTCAGTTCATAAGAAGAAAATATTTGATGCTCCTTTTTCCAGCATTAGTGTGAGCTATTTTTAAGGCACAGATAATATTGAATCATGTGGTATCACATCTGGTTAGTAATTAAGAACACAGATCCTGAAAATATATACAAACTGTGTTTAAATCCTTACAAGCAATGTGACCATCCATAAGTCATTTAATTATTCTGACTGTGGTGAAATGCATAAAATCAAAACACTGAATCATCAGAATTAAAAGATTATCATGGATAGTATAAATGTTGCACCTGGCATGAAGTAAAAATGTGCAACATATATGCAACAAAAGAATTAAGTAAGAAACAAGCATGACTGAGAGTAAGTGTTGCAGAAGGTCAGCAGGGATGGGATCTGAATAAACTTTAGCACTGAAAGACATCTATGTGGAGGAGAGAAACCTGAAAGATGCTTAGGAACAAATGGTGTAGAGAAAGAATGATATTTCAGAGAGGGAACAGCTGGAGCTATTGTGGCATAGGGCTAGAAATAAGTAGAAGCCTGCAAGGGCTGACCAGAGGACTGGGCTTCCAAGAATAGCGTGTGCTTTCTGGAAGCCTCTAGTTACAAGCTTGATTAGTTTTGCCGAGCCTTTGAATGCCAGGAAGGGGAAACAGAGCTCAGATATCAGCTGGTTCTACAGACCTGGGTTTAGAATTCAGGCAGAGACATCTGGACAGTAAACATAATATGCCCTGAGCCTGTCCATCTTACTTAAGGATTAGTGTCCCAGGAACACTCTCATCCAATACTTTTTCACTTGGGACCCAAGGATATATAGATAAATGGGAGAATGAAACAAAGGTAAGAGATATAAAAGGAATGAAATGAGACTGGGGATAAAAGCTAAAATACAACACTGAATTAACATAACTATGGCAGCTGAAGAAGTACATGCAAAGCTTGAAGCATGGAGGATGGAGATGGGAAAGGGATGAGCCAGGAGAATTAATGGAGGATGAGGAACCTCAGGAACAACTGGAAGAGCCAGGCATGTCAGGTAACAGGAATAACTGTTGTCTGCTGGTGTTGTCTACCCCAATGGCTGAGGACCATTTACTTTTTTGAGGTAAGCCTCCCATTTTGTGTCGGCCATTTGCCTTCAAGAGAGGACTCAAACAAGTTGATACATAAGTCTTTCCCTGCCTATGATGAGAGCAGCACTTTGGATATTACAAAGTCCTCTCACATTGATTTGTTACCTACCACAGTATCATTGCTGTATTGGTAGGTGGTCTGGAAAGGAATTAGCACCCATTTTACAGATAAGAAAGCTGATTCCTCTAGAGTTGAAAAGACTTTTCTGGGAGCTCACTTAGGCAGCTGAGAAGTGATAGAACAGTAACTAACACTATACTCCCTCCACCCAACAGTGCAGACTTTCTTGCGTTGATCTGAGATTCGTGAGGAGGGTGTGCTAAAGTCATCAGCCTCTGTGGAATGAGGTAAAAGAGGTAGGCTTTAGAGCAAAGCTTTATCTGAGTGCTTTCTTGTATGATGCCTTGCTAGTTGAATAACCTTAAGTATGGTAGAGTAAGTCATCTAACCTGTAATTAGGCACTTGACCTAAGGCCCAGCTTAGGTGCCCAGATGTTTCTTGAAAGATAGCAGTGTGATAACACACATGCCTGTCCCCAGAATGTGCCTCAGAACTCTCTTCCAGTAAGACCACAATCTAGTGAGCCAAGTAGAGGGCACAAAAAGTCATTTCTCCTCCCTTTTCACTTATATTCATAATTATTGGGGTAACAGGGTCCACTACACTTTACTACAATCAGAAATTTCAAACTCTTTTGCTAGCCCCTGGGATTCTTTTCCTGCTACTGGATCAACTCATCCAGCCTGGATATTAGAGGAGGTGCCTAGTCTTATTGTAAGTTGATATGTCAGGTTTGGTTGATATCCCTGGGAGGCCTGATGTTTTCTAAAGGGAAATGGTGGAGCAATGGACTCAGGGAGATGGGAGGTGGGAGGAGTGGGAATAGTAGAGGGAGGGTAAACTGCCATCAGGATGTATTGTATGAGAGATGGATAAAAGAATTAATAAACTAAATAAAGAAAATAACATTTACCTTAAAAAGAAAAAAGCAATTTCAAGCTCCAGACACCTCTACCAGCTGAAAGATACATATTTTGTGCCATTATTTTAGTTAGATTGAACTTGTTTGGCTAAAACTTTTGATATGAACTGCCATTTAAACATTTTATACATATACATATATATATGTGTGTGTGCATGTGCAAGTACACATATAATATGTACATATAATATATAAATTATATACTGCATGTATGTTGCATATATATAAATATATGTATATTACCATACTGATATACCCAAACTGTTTTGTATTATAAAACATTCTGGGATCCAGAGAGTATGGAAGCAAGACTAAAGGACTTCTAACTCTTTCCCTGCTGACTGGATACAGTGGTTATGAGAAGAAATTATAAATCAGTGTGACTATCCTAGGAGATCACAGGGGGAAAAAGGCTCGGGGGCAATCTACATGATTGAGTTGGGTGTGGCAGCACATGTCTTTAAGCCCAGGGTTTTGATGCCAACCTTGGTTAAAATAGCAAGTTCCAGACCAACCAAAGATATATAGTAATAAGATCTTATATCAGAACCAAATCAAATTGATTATCACATAGTTTCATTGTTTTAGTAAGAAGTAGGACCTTGTATTATAAATGTGAATTTATGTGACTGCAATGATTTGGGGATCATTGAAAAAAAAAAAAACAAGCCAAAACAAACAAACAAAAACAATGAAAAACAACCAACCAACCAACCAAACAAACAAAAAAGCCAGTTTCATCTTCCAAGAAAGTTGATATGTTAAGGATTCCATGAAAGTGTTCCAGCAAAATTAGCTGAACTTTGGTTTTACTCACTGATAAAAGAACGCCAGTTCCTGTTGTCAATTTTGCACTAGAGCCAAGGAGTGAATGTGTGTCTGCGGTTGTCTCCCATGTGGGGCCCTTAGCCTGGAAATTTGATTTCCTGTAGAATAGATGTTTCTTATTTTCACATATTTGATTTGGAAGAAACTTCTCTTAGGCCCCTCTGACTAATCCCCAGAGTCAAGGCTTCTTAGAAAGAAAGAAAGAAAGAAAGAAAGAAAGAAAGAAAAGAAAGAAAGAAAGAAAGAAAGAAAGAAAGAAAGAAAGAAAGAAAGAAAGAAAGGAAGGAAAGGAAGGAAGAAAGAAAGGAAGGAAGGAAGAAAGGAAGACAGAAATAAATAAAGGAAAAGAGCACCAGAGCTACCACATTTTATTCATCAGTTCTCTGTACACTGCAGAGTGACTATGTTATTATTACCAAGAATGTAACAACACCTACACAAATAATTAGAACCTAACTCCTTATGCCTGAAGAATTGAGCCAAGCTTGTAGTATGACAGATTATCATCAGCCTGTTTGCTCCACTAGATCTCTGATAAACAAAATCCAGTAACTTGTCGCAACTCTTTCTATTTTTCTTAGTAGTCTGTAAAGTTGGACTGCACACAGTCATAATCAATATGTTTGAATGTACTTCATAATTATGGGTCAGATTCCCAGGCTCAATATCCAAATAAAATTAGTATGGTCTTGGGTGGTTTTGAATTTAACAATAGTTGAGCTGCTTCTTTTTCACAGGGGAAAACAAGTTCTTCTGCCAAAATTACCCCATGAGAATATTACTGTATGTGTACTGTATTCATAACACAATCACAGAGATTCAATTTAGTATCTATAAGGACTACAAACAATATGTAACTCAAGGGAATGGAGTAGAGTGTAAAAGGAACTTTCGGGGGAAAATGAAACAAAAGAGAATCATTTATTTCCAGAAGTTTTTGATGCTTTATTTAAACTATATGATCCATCCAGTTTATTTGATAGTCATAAAAAGTAAATTTAAATGAAAAACTCTAATCTATTCTGTCAGTCAAACTGCAACTCCATTCTCCCCACCTTCTTTTTAAAAAAATTTTATTAATTTATTCATATTACATCTCGATTGTTAGCCCTTCCCCTGTTTCCTCCCATTCTTCCCTCCCTCCCACTTCCCCCTTTCTCCCCTCCCCTATGTCTGTGATTGAGGGAGACCTCCTCCCCCTATCTTAGAGTATCGAGTCTCTTCTTGGTAACTTGCTATCCTTCCACTGAGTACCGCCAGGCCTCCCCATCCAGGGGATGTGGTCAGAAAAGGGGCACCAGGGTTCGTGTGAGAGTCAGATCTCACTCTCCACTCAACGGTGGAGAATATCATGTTCGTCGGCTAGGTCCTGGTAGGGGTTCGAAGCTTACTGCCTATATTCTCCTTGGCTGGTGCCTTAGTTTGAGGAGGACCCCAGGACCCAGATCTGCCTGCCATAAAGTTCTTCTTCTAGGTTTCCAGGACCCTGTGGGTCCTACTATTTCCCCATTCTTCCATGCTACTCTCGCCTAGAGTCTCAAAAGGATGTCCTCTCTTCTGACCCACCTTTTTGGTAATTAAAGTTTTTCATGGTACGTATCCCTTGGACTAGTGTTTTGATATAAGTGAGTATATACCATTTGTCTCTTTTTGCTTCTGGGTGAACTCACTCATTATGATAATTTCTAGATCAATCCATTTGTCCACAAATTTCGGGAATTCCTTGTTTTTAATAGCTGAGTAGTATTCCATAGTGTAAATGTACCACAGTTTCTTAGTCCATTCTTCTACTGAGGGACACTTAGGCTGTTTCTATGTTCTGGCTGTTATGTATAAAACAGCTATGAACATGGTTGAGCATATGTCCCTGTTGTGTGGTAGGGCATTTTCTGGGTATATTCCAAGGAGTGGGATAGCTGGGTCTTGAGGAAGCCCCATTCCCATTTTTCTGAGAAAGCGCCAGGTAGCTTTCCAAAGTGGTTGTACTAGTTTGCATTCCCACCAGCAATGAAGGAGTGTCCCTCTTTCTCCACATCCTCGCCAACATGTGGTGTCATTTGAGTTTTTGATCTTAGCCATTCTGATGGGTATAAGATGGAATCTCAGTGTCGTTTTGATTTGCATTTCTCTGATGACTAATGAGGACGAGAATTTCTTTAAGTGTTTCTCGGCCATTTGATATTCCTCTGTTGAGAATTCTCTTAAGTTCCAAGCCCCATTTTGCAATTGGGTTGTTTGGTTTTGTGGTGTTTAATTTCTTGAGTTCTTTATATATTTTGGATATTAAATCTTTGTCAGATGAAGGGTTGGTGAAGATCTTTTCCCAGTCTGTAGGCTGTCGCTTTGTTCTACTGACAGTGTCTCCTGCATTACAGAAGCTTCTCAGCCTCATGAGGTCCCATTTATTAGTTGTTGACATTAAGGCCTGGGCTGTTGGTGTACTGTTCGGGAAGTTGTTTCCTGTGCCTATGTGTCCCAGGCTCTTCCCCATTTTTTCCTCTAGCTGAATTAATGTCTCTGGTTTTAAGTTGAGGTCTTTAATCCACTTGGACCTGAGTTTTGTGCATGGTGACAAATAAGGGTCTAATTGCATTTTTCTACATGTAGACATCCAGTTAGACCAGCACCATTTGTTGAAGATGCTATCATTTTTCCATTGAATAGATTTGGCTTCTTTGTCAAAAATCAAGTGAGCAAATGTGTGTGGAATCATCTCTGGGTCTTCAATTCGATTTCGTTGATCTACCAGCCTATTGCTTTGCCAGTACCATGCTGTTTTAATTACTGTTGCTCTGTAGTACAGCTTGAGATCAGGTATGGAGATTCCTCCGGAGAATCCCTTTATCCATGTATCAGAGAGTATGTATCCACATATCAGAGGAAAAAACACATTTTAAATAGCAACCTAGTAATTTTGATACTGTTGATACAAACAGCAGTTTGTAAGACAATACTTTAACTGTTTCAAAAAGCCTTTTGACACTCCTAGGAGGGCCATAGAGAGTTTCCTTCTTATTGTTTCCAGATAGTGACACTTTGGCATTTGGCTCAGATAATTCCTTTCTGGGTAAGTAACCCCACCCAGTGCACTGATTTTTATACCTCTGATATATCACATAGCATCCCATAATTTCTTTCAATCAGTATAATACTTCCAAACACTCCCAGTACTTTGCCAAATGTTCTTAAAACATGGGTGAGAAGGACAACCAGGATCCCTTTGGCCTATACAGTTAGGGAACATGTGTCCAGTAAAAAGACTCTTGAGACACACTCATTTTATATGCTACATGCATATGACTTGTCGTGTTAATGGTGACGCCATCATCACATTTTCTGCTTGTTGACCCCTAACCTATTTGCTATCCCTCAGTGAAGATGAAGGCACTTGACATACACACACACCCAACTGGTAGAAGTAGAGAAGACAGTTATTTAGGGAATAAACACCCCATGTCTCTTTCTTTTGACCCTGTCTACTCTCTGCATATTATCTGAGTGCATTTGGAGAAAAATATCAAAAGCTACCCATATAATGTGTCAGCAACATGACTGATCAAATGTGAACTGAACAAGAATCACACAATGGTCACACCAAAATGGATGGGGGAAAATCCCACAAGACCTTAGCACCACACAAAGGACTAAAGGCAACTGAGGAAAGTCAGGAATAGAAGCGGTCTTCCCTCACAGAGGGCACACCAATTGGTTTTCCATTGCCGAACAGCCAGTCCTAAAACATACACACAAGAAAAATTATACAGACTGAAAGGTTATATTTAAAATATAACATACACATATGTGCAGAGAAAGAATACAATTTGTGAAGAAAGAGACTGTGAGTTTGAAGAAGAATGGAAAGGAATATATTGAAGTGCTTTGAGGAAGACAAAGGAAGGGGAGAAGTGTTCAGAAATAAATATAAAAATTAGTTTAAGCAAAACAGTAACAGTTTTTCTGTTTATCAGGTGACAAAAATTTTGCTATTTTCTTCATCAAAACTATAATCTTAGGAAAGTGTGGTGGTATATAGATATAATCCCAACACTTTGGAGGGTGAGGTATAAAGGTTTCTAAGATGTCTATGCCCATCTGGTAATACAGTGAGTAGCAGACTAATTGGGGTTAAATAGAAAGACTCTGGCTCATGAAACAAAACAAAAGCATTTTCCTATGTCAAGGCTGATTCTTATTTTAGGTAACTAGGTAGTTTCTGACACTGAAGCTAACATATATGGAGTATGCATCCTTGGAATCTCCTCACATACAGGTAGAAATGGGCAGAGCAAAATAATGTGGCATACACTGGGCAGCCTTGTGTAGTTATAAGGCTCTCGGTATAAAAACACACTTGACTCTCCATGTTCCCTGAGGTATATTTCTTCTCTATCCTGGCAGTGAAATGGCAATGAGAATGGCTTCCATGAAAAGAGCTGCATTAATAATTAATCATCAAAGATTATAATAAAAAATTCTACCTCTGTGTGTGGAATGGAATGTAGACAGCATGACTGCCAGCCTCTTGCATTCATTTCATTTCCTGTCATAAGAGGATTGGATGACTGAAGAAATGATGCCACTAGGAGTATTACTATAGCTTGAGTTTGGACTATCTCCCAGGGGCATATCTGTTAAAGGCTTGAGTTACACTATTGGGAAGTGGTGGAAGCCTTAAGAGATTAATCTAGTGGAAAGATTTGGGTTCTATAGCACTATATTCTCAAAGGAGATTGGGGGATGCTGGCCTTTTACTTTCACTTCTTTATCATGAGTTAAGCAGCACTTCTCTCCTACGTGCACCTTCCATAGTGTGCTATAAACTCAAATC
Organism: Acomys russatus; assembly: GCF_903995435.1. Lineage (NCBI taxonomy): Eukaryota > Metazoa > Chordata > Mammalia > Rodentia > Muridae > Acomys > Acomys russatus. Next base: position 110,690,824 of record NC_067169.1, read on the forward strand.
AATAGGTTCAAGAGACTATGGAGTGACACCTCTAGAACTATGAGCCAAACTAAGCCATTTCTTACTATAAGCTAACTATCTCAGGTGTTAATTCAAGTAATAGAAACCTAAGAGTTTCTTGATAATACTTGTGCTGGCTAGTTTTATGTCATCTTAGCACAAGCTAGAGTCACTAGAGAAGATGGAGCCTCAATTGAGAGAATGACCCAATAAAAATGGGATGTAGGCATACCTGTAAGGTGTTTTCTTAATTGGTGACTAATAGGGAGGGCCTAGTCCATTGTGGGTACAGCATGCCTGGGATGGTGATCCTGGGTTCTATGAGAAAGCAGGCTGAGCAAGCCATGAGGAGTCAGGAAGAAAGCAGCACTCCTTCATGACCTCTGCGTTAGCTTCTGCCTCTAGGTCCCTGTCTTGTTTGAGTTCCTGTTCTGACTTCCTTCAGTGATGAACAGTGATATGGATGTGTAAGTCAAATAAATCTTTACCCCCCAAATAGTTTGTGGTCATGAGGTTTCATCACAGCAATAGAAACCTTTACTAAAACACTAACTAACCATGATCTGGATAATATTGACATATGAGGACTGGGTTGCTCAAAAAAAAAAAAATAAAATAAAATAAACACAATATAAAATAAAACAAAACAAATCAGGAAACTTTCTGTGAAAGTGAGCATGCAGGACCAAATTACACAGTAGTTACGGTGAGGAAGGCATCACTACTGTGCCCACTTCTTATACAACTGCTTTGGCATGTCTAAGCTCTGACGGATAGCCTAAGTCAAATGGTAGAGCCTCTGGGAAATGACAAGATCATTTTGAGAGTTCCAGAGACTAGACCACAGAGCAATAAGAGCCCAATAGAATTCCCTGGGCAACAGCAGCACCGGCAGAACATTCATTCATGTTTGCTGCTGGCAAGAACAATTAATGAGTTCCCATCTCCAGGACTTTTACATGTACCCTTCACTGTCACATGACCCCTTGTAAGCAAAAGAAAAAAGTAATAAACCCTTGTTCTTTCTTCTACGTCTGCACGTCCTGAATTTTCAAGGCTGTACTTTGTGTTTTGCCTTTGAAATAGCCCCAATATGTTCATGCTCACATTCTTGCACTAAAAATACACTTATAATTTGGTTCTGTACATATATTGTATACAAATAAAACTAAACATATACGAGGAACGATTGTATAGCTCCTTTGTGTTGTATAGTGATGTCTACAATCAATTACCGTATCAGTCATTGTTTAGTACTTAACATTTATGTGTAAGGTGTGAGAACACTCACATATAATGAGAAATCAATGTATAAAGCATATAAGGAACTCATAGAACTCAAGCTAAAAATATTAATTAAAAATAAGTATATGAATAGATAGTTTTCCAAAGAAGATATATAAGTGGCGAACAGGCATACCAAATGTATTGGTTAGTTTTTGTCAATTTGACATAGACTAGAAACACCTAGAAAGTGAGTAGCTCAACTAAAAACTTGCTTCCAAAGACTAACCTATGGGCATGTATGTGGGGTGTTTTCTTAATGTAGACGAGGCTCACTCATGGTGGACGGTGTTATTCTTTAGGGAGCTGGGCTTGATCTGTGTAAGAAACTTAGCTACCAAGTCAGGAGTAAGACAGTAAGCACCATAATTCCATTGTCTCTGCATCAGTCCTTCACTTGGTTTCTGAGATATTGTATGTAACCTGTAGGCAAAGTAAACTCTGTCCTGCTTAAGTTTTATTTTGCAGCCTATGTTTTTTTTTTTTTTTTTTTTTTTGAATTTTATTTTATTTTTTTTATTAATTTATTCTTGTTACATCTCAATGTTTATCCCATCCCTTGTATCCTCCCATTCCTCCCCCCCCCATTTTCCCATTATTCCCCTCCCCTATGACTGTTCCTGAGGGGGATTACGTCCCCCTATATATTCTCATAGGGTATCAAGTCTCTTCTTGGCTACTTGCTGTCCTTCCTCTGACCACAGTAACAGAGCAAATTAAGACAATTTCTAGTCATCACCAGAGACAAGCAAATCAAAGCCACAACGATGTATCATTGCACAACTGATATCATGGTTATTATAAAAAATATAAGAGAATGGTGATGGCTCAGGTGTGGAGAAAAAGGGGAGCACTAATGTAGACAATCTGTAGGAATATGAGCAAGTACAGCTATTACAAAATAGTATGCAGAACAATCAAGGGTGAGTTAGGCGTGGGCCACAACCCACATTAGCTGCCACCTCAAGAAGGAGGCTGAGCACCTGTTACAACCCATATTAGCTGCCATTCTGAGAAGGACTGTGGGACACTCAAGCAGTTCTGGGCTTATATCTCTCTCTACCCACTGCTTACCATCCTAGCCCATCTGGGACATAGAGAGTGAACCAGAGAGGTGAGTATGAGGCTGGCCACAACACAAATTGTCCACCATTCTAAGGAATCATCTGGGAAGCCCTAACATACAGCTTTCAGCTTGGAGCTCTCTTTGCCTGCTCCCAACCTGCCTGACCCATGTGGGACACAGACAATGACCTCATTGGAGGAAACCCCTCAGGTCTGCTAACACCAGAGGCAGCCAGATGGCTAAAGGCCAGTGCAAGAAGGCAAACAATAAAACTTAGAGCCATATGACACCACAAGAAACCAGTGGCCCTACCACAACAAGCCATGGAGATACTAACACCCATGAAGCAAAAGACGAAGGATTTTAATCTGAGGTAATGAAAATGACAGAAGCTCTTTATATATTTTGGATATTAGACCTTTGTCAGATGTAGGGTTGGTGAAGATCCTTTCCCAGTCTGTAGGCTGTCGCTTTGTTCTCATGACAGTGTCTCCTGCCCTACAGAAGCTTCTCAGCCTCATGAGGTCCCATTTATTAATGGTTGACATCAAGGCCTGGGCCGTTGGTGTTCTGTTCAGGAAGCTGTCTCCTGTGCCAACATGTTCCAGGCTCTTTCCCACCTTCTCTTCTAAGTGGCTTAGTGTCTCTGGTTTTATGTTGAGGTCCTTAATCCACTTGGACCTGAGCTCTGTGCAAGGTGACAAATAAGGGTCCAGTTGCATTTTTCCACACATAGACCTCCAGTTAGACCAGCACCATTTGTTGAAGATGCCATCCTTTTTCCATTGAATGGACTTGGCTTCTCTGTCAAAAATCAAGTGACCATATGTGTGTGGATTCATGGAAACAGCCTAAGTGTCCCTCAGTAGAAGAGTGGATAAAGAAACTGTGGTACATATACACTATGGAATACTACTCAGCTATTAAAAACAAGGAATTCCCGAAATTTGTGGATAAATGGATTGAGCTAGAAATGATCATAATGAGTGAGTTGGCCCAGAAGCAGAAAGAATCAAATGGTATATACTCACTTATATCTGCATACTAGCCCAAGGGGCATGTCCCACAAAAGCCTTCACTTACCAGGAAACTGGGACAGAGGGGAAGGCATCCTATTGGGACTCTAAATGAGAGACGCATGGGAGAACAGCAAAATAAAAGGATCCAGAGGGTCCTAGAAATCTACAAGTAGAACAATATGATAGGCAGATTTGGGCCCAGGGGTCCCGCTCAAACTAAGGCACCAGCCAAGGACAATACAGGAGGTAAACTTTAAACCCCTTCCCAGATCTAGCCAATGGTCAGAATATTCTCCACAGTTGAGTGGAGAGTGTGATATGACTTTCTCACGTGTTCTGGTGCCTCACATTTGACCATGTCCCCTGGAGGGGGAGACCTGGTAGCACTCAGAGGAAGGACAGCAAGTAGCCAAGAAGAGACTTGATACCCTATGAGAATATATAGGGGGACGTAATCCCCCTCAGGAACAGTCATAGGGGAGGGGAATAATGGGAAAATGGGGGGGGGAGGAATGGGAGGATACAAGGGATGGGATAAACATTGAGATGTAACAAGAATAAATTAATAATAATAAAAAAAAACAGAAAAAAAAAGAAAATGACAGAAGCCTTGAAAGAGGAAAATAAATCTCTCAAAGAAATACAGAAAAATACAATCAAACAGATGAAGGAATTGAATAAATAGTATAAAGAAATACAGGAGCACACAATCAAATGGGATAAACAAATGAAAGAAATGAATACAATTACACAAGACCTTAAAAGGGAATTGGAAGCAACAAACAAAACACAATCTGAGGAAATCCTGGTGTTGGATAATCTAGAGAAGAGAACAGGAACTGCAGACAAAAGCAACATCAACAGAATACAATATATGGAAGAGAGAATCTCAATTGTAGAAGATACAGTTGAAGTTAACAAATACATCAGTCAAAGGAAATAATAAGACTAAAGTGTTCCTGAGAAAAACTTCCAAGAAATCTGGGGCACTGTAAGGATAATAAGAATAGATGAAGAAAAAAAAAAACTTTAAGCTCCACGTCACAAAAGCATTTTCCACAAAATCATAGATGGAAACATCCCCAACCAAAAGAAAGACATGCCCACAAGCATACAAGAAGCCTACAGAACTCCAAATACATTGGGACAGAAAAGATATCCTCCCACCACATAATAATAAAACATTAAATGTACAGAACAAAGAAAGAATATTAAAAGCAGCAAAGGAAAAAGGACAAGAAATATATGAAGGCAGACCTATCTGATATAAATTTGACATCTCAACAGAGACTATGAAAACCAGAAGGGCCTGGACAGATATCATACAGACACTAAGAGACCACAGGTGCTAACCCAGACTACTATATCCAGCAAAACTTTCAATCACTATAGATGCAGAAAACAAAATATTTCATAAAAAAACAAGTTTAAACAGTAACTAGCCAGTAACTCAGCACTACAGAAGATACTAGAAGGAAAACTCCAACCCAATGAGGCTAACTACACCCAGGAAAACACAGGAAATAAATAACCCCACATCCAAAACACCAAAAGAAAATACACACACACATACACACAAAACACACCACCACCACCACCATCACCACCATTAAAACAAACAAACAAACAAACAGGAACTATCAACCATTGGTCAGTACTATCTCTCAACACCAATGGCCTCAAGTCCCCATTAAAAAGACACAGGCTAAAAAAAAAAAAAAGACACAGGCTAACAGAATGGATGAGAAAACAGGACACATCATCCAGCTGCATACAAGAAACACAAGTCAGCAATAAAGATAGATATTACCACAGTGTAAAGAGCTAGAAAAAGATATTCCAAGCCAACAGACCCAAGAAGAGCAGCCATTCTGGTATCTAATAAAATGGACTTTCAACAAAAATTAATAAAAAGAAATAGATAAGGACACATCATATTCATCAAAGGAAAAAGTATACAAGTTGACATCTCAATCCTGAACATCTATGCCCCAAATACACGAGCACCCACATTAGTAAAAGAAACATTACAAAAGCTTAAATCACACATCGATCCCCACATGTTAATAGTGGGAGACTTCAACACCCCACTATCACCAATAGACTGATCATTGAGACAGAAACTAAATGGAGAAATAATGAAACTAACATACTTCATGAATCAAATGGATCTAACAGATATCTACAGAACATTTCACCAAACACAAAAGAATATACCCTCTTCTCAGCACCTCACACAACCGTCTCCAAAATTGACCAAATACTTGGTCACAAAGCAAACTTTAACAGATACAAGAACATCAAAATAACCCTTTACATCTTATCAGACCACCATGAATTAAAGCTGGAACTCAACGACAAAAGACAGCCTACAAACTCATGGAAACTGAACAACATCTTACTCAATGACATCTGGGTCAGGGATGAAATAAAAAATTAAAGACTTTCTAGAATTCAATGAAAATAAAGGCACAACATACCCAAACTTATGGGACACAATGAAAGCAGTGCTAAGAGTTCATAATACTAAGCGCCTTCATAAAGAATTTGGAGATACACCATACTAGCAACTTATTAGCATGCCTGAAAGCTCAAGAACAAAAAGAATCAGACTTACCAAAGAGGAGTAGTCAGCCAGAAATAATCAAACTCAGGGCTGAAATCAACAAATTAGAAAGAAAGAGAACAATTCAAAGAATTAAAGAGCTGGGTCTCTGAGAAAATCAATATGATAGAGAAACCCTTATCCAAACTAACTAAAAGGAAAGGGAGAGTACTCAAATCAACAAAATCAGAAATGAAAAGGGAGACATAACAACAGACATAGAGCAGATCCAAAGAATCATTAGGTCTTACTTCAAAAGCCTATATGCTACAAAATTTGAAAATCTAAGTGAAATGGAGAATTCTCTTGATAGCTACCAATTACCAAAATTGAATCAAGATCAGGTAAGCAAATTAAATAGCCCTATATCTCCTAAGGAAATAGAGTCAGTCATCAAAATCTCCAAACCTAAAGAAAAGCCCACTTAGAAAATCAATCTGGTGTTTTCTCATAAAATTGGAAATAGTTCTACCTAAAGACCCAGCTATACCTGGGCATGTACTCAAAAGATGCTCCACCATACAACAAGAACATTTGCTCAACTATGTTCATAGAAGCTTTATTCTTAATAGCCAGAATCTGGAAACAACCTAGATGTCCCTCAACCGAAGAATGGGTAAAGAATCTGTGGTACATTTACACAATGGAATACTACTCAGCTACTAAAAACAAGGAAATCTTGAAAATTTCAGGCAAATGGATTGAGCTAGAAATCATCATGGTGAATTAGGTAACTCAGACTGAGAAAGACACTCACTTATAAGCAGTTATTAGCCACATAATACAAGATAACCACACTACAACACACAGACATAAAGAAGCTAAATAATAAGGAGAACCCTAGGAAGAATGCTGAATTCGTATTCAGAAGGACAAATAGAATAGACATTGGAAGCAGTTGAAGAGAAGGAACAGGATGGGAGTCTACCATAGAGGTCCTCTGAAAGACTCCACTCATCAGGGAATCCAAGCAGATGCTGAGGCACACAAGCCAAACTTTGGGGTGGCGTGAAGGTAGTCTTATGGAACAGTTGGGGGATAGAAGGCCCTCAATGGGCCAGGAGACCAATGAAGCCAACAAATCCAGACAGAGGACAGTGGTGCTGGAGAGACTAATGCACTAACCAAAGCTCATGTAAGGTAATGACCTAGAACCTCTGCTAAGATGTAGTAGATAGGCATCACAGTCTCCTTGTGGGTCCCATAATATGGAAAGTAGGGACTACTTCTGGCATGTACTCTGCTGCCCACTTGTGATCACTTCCCCCTGGGGAGGGACAACTTTGACATGCTAAAGAAGAAGAGGATACAGACAGTCCAGATGACACTTGATAGGCCAATAAGGTCAGAAATTAGGGGAGTAGGGCTTACCTTTCTGAGGACCTGGGGAAGAGTGGGGAAAGGGAGGGAAGGAGGGCAAGGGAATCGACAAGTGGGGAGACCACAATCGTGATGTAAAGTGAACAAATTTTAAAACATCAAAAGAAAAAATGGCATGCAAATTCATCAAAAATTAAAATTATAACTATCACATAAGCCAGTAATCCCATTAAAGGTCTATATCCAAGGGAAATTAAATCAGTACACTGAGATATTCATACTCCTATGTTCACTACAGTGCGATTTACAACATTGGATCAATCTATATTATCATCCTACATTTAAAAAAAATTTTTTTATTATTAATTTATTCTTGTTACATCTCAATGGTTATCCCATCCCTTGTTTCCTCCCATTCTTCCCTCCCTCCCCTTTTCCCCTTACTCCCCTCCCCTATGACTGTTCCTGAGGGGGATTTCCTCCCCCTGTATATGCTCATAGGATATCATCCTACATTTTTATTAACAGATAACTAAATAAACTGTGGTGCATATAACCACTAGAATATGACTCAGCCTTTAAAAACAAGGAAATCTTATCATTTGTGATTGCCACATAGATAAACCTGGAGAACATTCTGCTATGCAAAACAAGTGAACTACACAAGATAAATACTGCATGATCTCACTTATATATAGACTCTAAAATAATCAAATATAGAAGTATGGAAAAAGAACAGTGTTCCTGGAGGTAGGCAGAGAAAGATGACAATGACATTGTACAAAGACACAGGTAGACCAGAGGAGAGTTTTCTACCCTGCAATGTTACCATTATGGTCAAAGATGTATTTATATATTTAAAAATAACTAAGAGAATAAATTTCAAATCTTCTCATCACAAAAATAAGTATGTGAAAGGAGAGATGTGCTAATCAGCTTGATTATTAATCATTACACAATGTATACATATATCAAAACACCATCATATAAATATATAATTATTATGTCAGTTAAAGATATGCCTGTGATAAATATTATGGTAAGAGAATTAAATCTCAATGTGTCAGCATACAGAAATGACTTCTAAATCATTTATACTTGTGCTTCTGCAGTATGTACCAAGTATTTTCTATTTCTAGCCTCTCACTTTGTTAGGAAATACCAAATTCATCTTTCTAAAACAATGCTTTCACCAAATAAGTTTCTTCATTAAACATGAAAGAGTTTCCTACTTCCTAAGAAGATATATTCAAATTCTTTAGCTTCACCTTCATCAGGATGAATTCGGGCAAAAACAGAGACTTTGGAATTAAATAGACACCTAAATGCGTCACCTAGCTACTCCCCAGCTGGAATGTAACTAAGATGCTCAACTTTGATAAGTCAGTTGCTCTCCCCCAGCTGGGACCTTTACATTTTATTTAGCCTGCCTTGTATGCCTTCCCAGATCTTCCTATGATATCACTTTCTGGATGGTATTCCACTTACCCTTAATTTACCTGCTAGGACACACCTGCTATAGCAACATATGTGAACATAAAAGTCAGGTGATAATACAGTTGACAGTTACTGTTTAAATGGAAAGGTCCAGAAGGAGGGTACAGTCTGCCTTGGTGAATGTACATAAATCACAAGACTAAGACTTGTTCATACTCTAGTGATCAATAACTATAGTGAGTGATGTAAGAACAGGCCCTACATCCGCAACAATATTGGGCACAGTTATTGGAAATCTAAAGGAAAGTCATCAGTGAAACAGCAGAGCAACAGGCAGTTACAACAGATGTTGTACAACTGTTACATCTTTGCTTGCTGTTTTAGCACTATTCATAATTCCCAGGGTCAGGAGATCTTGGGGTGCCATCTGAGGCTGAACATACCTATTCATTAAGAAAACTTGAGCCCAAAGAGTTCCCTGTCCAGATACCAAATTGCTAGTGATGGGTATCAGCTCTCACACAATGTCATAAGTTCAGCCATGGCAAGTTGCCAGGAAAATGCTTTTCAGCACTAGAGCACTGGTCTAGATTCAGGATTATAGATATTTCCCCTCAGTGACCAATGAACCCAAAGCCCATGCCTTTTTTTTCTTAGATGAAGCCCTTTCCAAACCCATGGCAGATTAGGGTACCTCACTCAGGGTTTCAGAAACACTGCTGACAAATCACAGTATGTGAACAAAATTCAAATATACCACCCACTGCCTCTGAAATCAAATTACACTTGCCTAAAGAAATGCCTGGGTACCTGCAGGTCTCTCTCATGCAATAGGTGGCATATTTGCTGTTTTGTTTAAATACCTTCCCTCCATTGCCAGTAACATAACACAGTGACATCCACTAGTAGAGATGTAAATAAGCAAAGGGAAAGCAGGAGAGTATATGTGCTGTGCACACTCACTAGTTAACTGCCTAAAAGTTGTAAGTTATACAAGGGCAATTGCCACCTATATGATTCACTTATTTGTCATCAGCACAAGGTCAAAGCTAAGGGAAGAACATTGGCTAGCATCTACTAGGGACTAACTCAAAAACATTGCTCAGTAAGTACTCTGTAGGTGTAAATGGTTTGCTTCTCAGCCACTGAAGAAATGTGATAGGTTCAGCACCCACTTTATGTCTCAGTTATTTCCGGGACCATTTTACCTTTACTCAATACATCTAAAACCATGTTTGATTAGTCTTCCCTCAGTATGCTGAAGCATCCATAGCTTCTTTTATTATGATTCAAAAAGTTTTAAAATGTGACTACCACAAGTCTTCTGAAGAAGGAGAGACTTGTAAGAAGAAAAAATTAAAATTATTTCTCTTAACATCTCATAAGATATCAGAGCAAGTTCATTGATGAAAAGGAGAGAGCCTGCATCCTATTTACTATTCAACTAACTATGTGAAGAAGAAAGATTGGTGAGTGTTCATAGTCACCTCTTCTTCTCACCTATTCCCTCTTAGGCTTCTCACAGGGGGTCAGAAGGAGAAAGTCACATTAAAACTGTTGTAGCCATTCCTCTCCTTGAGAAAATTTTATTTTAGCATGTATTTCTCTGCTCATGGGACTAGCTTCTCCTCTGTTCCAATTCTACTTATCAGGTTGGCAGATGTGAACCTTGGGTTAGCTCTCTGTCTCCTTGTCTCAGGTTTCTTAATCTTTATCTAGTTTATTCAAAATTTAGTTGGTTGTTTCTAGGTCTTGAATATTGGAGTTGTGCAGACGAGGGGAAATAAAAGCACTCCCTTATGGTGGTGGACTGGATGTTATCAGAATTTTAGGAAATGGAATATTTATTGACTATAGACTGCAGTTGGTATATGTGAGTCAGAGAAACATAAGGACATAGAACCCTATGTTTAAATATTTCCAATGTCACGACTCTTAAGCAGATTACAGTGCCACTGCTCTGTGCATCACAGCACCACCCAGGCTCTTTCCTACATTCACATCCCACGGAGCACCCTTTCAAGGCTGGGGAAGGTCATCTTATCATATCTTTCTTTAGCACAAAAACAAGTAACATCATTCAGAGTCTCTTGGTTGGGGAGACTGTCACTAGAAAAACTTGGGAAGGTTTCATGAAAAACAGGCTGAATGCCCCAAGTGATGTACACTCAGAAAGACTTCCTGAAACCCAAGCCATAAGACAGCTGCAGCAGAAAGACATTTCTAAATGGTAAACATAATAAGTTAAGACAAAAATGAATTGACCAACCAATTCTTGAATATCACCAAAGAAACTTCCATGCAATGCATTTATTCCAAAGTAACTGCTACTTGCTTCATGCAGAAAACTGTCTATAATTTGGAAGTATGAATCAGGAATGTGGGAAAGGTTCCTATGTGACTTTCTAACTTGATTGTACTATGTACATAAATGTGTTGGTGTTCACATGTAGGCAAGCTTATTTTCATACACTGTGGGTTTATGATCACAGAATGATCTACATGTTAGAAAGAGAAAATGGGAGAAAGAAATAACAACACAAATTTAAATGATAAATGGCCAAATGTCCTGTCAGGCATGGGGTGTCAGGAAGTTCTTTTAATTCATTGAGAATATGTTGTGAATTATCCCTTTATTCTCTATATATCTATTTAATGGTGGATCCCAGTGGAGACTAAATTTGCTTAGTAAATGCCACAAGCAGATCACACTACATACTAATGTTCAATCTAATTTAGGTTTGCATACAGGACTATGTTCAAACGTGCTAAAAGCAAGTCCTTAAACAATATTTCCAACGTGTGGCTTCTATTCCTTGGCAAGTATGATTGTTTCAATGGGAATATGACTCCTATGTTTATATATTTGGTTTCCAGTTGGTGACATTGCTTGGGTAGTTTCAGGGAGTGTAGACTTGCTGGAGGAACTATGTCACTGGGACAGGCTTTGATGTTTCAAGTCTTGTATCATTCCCAAGGTATTCTCTGCTTCCTGCTTATGGTTTAAAATGTAAGCACTCAGTATTCTGGCTACCATGTCTGCTGCCTGTTCCCATGATTTCCTGTCATGATGGACTCTGATCTTTCTGAACTCTAAGATCAAATAAACTCCTTTTTTTCGCCCTACAAGTTCCTTGTCTTGGTGTTATTTTTTATTTATTTTTAATCACATCCAGAGTAAAGTAGCTAATAGTGCATGTCAAAAGGACTTTTGATTCTTGTTTCTGAACTTCTGTTCCTTCTGATTATCTCCCCATCCCAAAGAGAAGAACATTAAGGAATGCAGCTGATTGTTTTCTTTTCCCCATATGCTGAACTTATATACTCCATCTGTAGCTTCTGTGTGCTTTACTTCCAATTTTAGTCCCAAATCCTACTACTCTGAGCACACTCCCCATCTTTACTTACTCAAGCTACTAAAACTCCTCTCTTGGACTCCCCCAGTTGGTTGCAAATTTGGCTTTCCACTTGTCTTTTTTTTTTTTTTTCATTTCATTCTTTTCCATTCAATACAATCACCAGAATAACTCTTGAAAACTGAAATCCACTGAATTGCCTATGCTCCAAACTGTGACGCTTCCTTACTCAATTAAAAGACAATCCAAATACCTTACCACAGTCTCTAAGATATGAGCATATTCAAACTCTGCACTGGGCATTGTGTATTTCCTATACAGCATATTTCCTATAAAAATCAATAGATATGTAAAGAGAAGAATGCAAGATGGTTTGTATTTTCCCTCTCGACTACTAGTATTTAGCATTGAACCGACATATGCTAGTATAATTACAATGCAGGGAGGATACCTGCAGGCACCATCAGGCTATCCCATACCTCTTCATGTTCTGTCACCAAAAAGCATGCACAGAGTGGAGATTTCACAGTGCAAGCGCACAGCTGACCTGCCTTTGGGAGGCACATGGTGGGCAGACCAGGCTTTCATGACTCTCTGAGCTTGTGGAAGCACAGGGTCTTCCTCATATCTTCTATGCCTCAGTCCTCCAAGAAACTCATAATCTTTCAAAAATTGCATCCGTGCCTGTGCCAATCCTCCTGTGACTATTGCCTCATTCTCAGGCAACCATGGGTTTTACATAAGTAGACTACAACTCTGTGCTCCATAAAGTCAGGGATCAGGTTTGCCACAGGACTTTACCTGGCACAGGTCTGTTTGTGCAAAGGAATGGACTCAATTCATTCCTCCAACATTTATGAGGCACTTAGTACCAGGAAAAATATCAAAGTATCTTTCTTTGACAACACAGTGGTGACATAATGACTGAATTTTATCTTCCAAGTGATTTTCCAGTTAGTTTGAAGATGTTAAGATTCATGGAAATTGAATTATTAAAGCTTCCTGCATATCTGAAGAGTCAGTAAACTGGAAGCTTTCTGAGAATAAATAGTCAGACTGCAGTAGAGACAGGTAAACATATGAGAATTATAAAAATAAGTTTCACAGACACAAAAATTAAAACCAAATCCTAACAGGGTTTTTTTTTTAAAAACACAGATTTAAAAACTTAAATGGATACATTAAAACCTTTAAGGATATAGTGAGACTATTTTTCCAAGAATGGAAAAAAGACACAAATCTTGAGATTTAATAAACATACCAAGCTCCTGGAAAGATAAATAAGAGCAAATCCATGCCCGGACTCATTATAACGAAACTGTAGATGTCTGAAGAGTAAAAGTATTTAAAGGAAATTAAGGAAAACAAGATTGCTTATGTGAGACAGATTAATGTAACAGACTTCTTATCTGAAGTAAATGGAGTAGTTTCTTTAAAGTGATGATGGGGTAGGTAGAAACGGAGGCAGCTTTGCCAGGCTAACGTCGTATTAAAAGAGCAGAAGAAAATTTGCAATCACCATAGTCAAAGTAGACCTGAAAGAGGCCACAGGTTAGGAAACTTATCCGAAGGTATATTCTTTTGTTTGAATAGAAGGCAATTATATTCAGGTGAAAGGAGTACGTTGTGTGAGAGTGTGGCAAATGAAGAACGGTGCAATCAAGCTAAAGAACTACTTAACTGGAGACAAGTAAAGGAGGTAGAAGTGAATGCTAACAGATACAGATCTATGCATTTGAATTTGAAGGTCAGATTTAATACATTCACTTTTCTTGAGGAAAAGGAGAGAGATTGAATACTTTTAGAATTGTGAAGTAATATTTTAAGGAAAATAAGCAAAAACACATGAAAGGGTATTTTCTTAGTTTTAAATATTCCATGGTGGGTGTTAGAATCTACTTTCAACCCCACGGGATTTGGAGTTGCAGGGTTGATGAAGGCAACTCTCTGTTAGCCTCCTCAAGGAAGACACATAATAGAAGTGGTTATTTAAATGGTTGCACCATGACTGGATATACATGGCACTCATTTTGTGTGATAAACAAATTCTTTCTTTTAAGACTGGATTTCACAATCCTCAAAATCTCAAGTGTTAGAGGTTCTTTTGCAATTTTTCTTTGAAATTACATTTATTAGATTTGTCTGTGTATGTGTGTATTTAAATAGGTACCACAAAGAGAAAGAAGGAAAAAATCATATTGATTGAAAACTTGCATAAGAAATATTTGCTAGAAATACTTAAGTAACAAAAATATGCTTTGGTAGTGAATTTTATGAAAGAACTCTGGATATATTTGGTAATATAGTCTATATTAAAAGAAAAATAGAACTATATACAATATCAGCTAAATACAAAAATAATGCAATCAAACCATTTGTAAGTCTCTTCAAGTGGACCATAGGCACATTCAACTAAAGACTCTTACTTTTCAAACAGACTTAATTAAATATCAAAAATAATCACCAGACAAGAATGTTATGAGTTTTATATGAGAAAGGGCAATACCTGATGATTAATATTAAATCTATAGAGAAGTGGGGTCAATTTTTCATTATTCTCTATATTAAAAAAATTTAAATAAAAATCAATTTCAGAGAATCCTAGACTCATTATTGTTTCTGGATATAGTGAAAAGAGTCACAAGGGGGGAAAGATCTGTTTTTTATAAAATTGTCTAGTCCCTAACAGTTTAACATTTTAAAGCAGCTTGGCACAATGAAAACATTGATTAGCACACACTATCATTCATCAATGGACAAGCTTAATGACTGTTCCTTGCATAGTCCTTCTAGAAGGACAATAAAAAACAGTTCTCCAAATTCCCATTACAGAATACACAAGCAGTCAAATTTAAAGGTTGATATACTGCTGGAAAATGTTACTGTAGAAAAGAAGACAGAAATCTGACAAGTCTATAAAAATTTAAAACAGCGAAACAAGTAGGGATCAATAAAACTATACCCCACCAACCACAAAGCAATCAATCTGGTCCAGGGAAGTGGTTTCTTCCAGTGAAGTAAAGTCCATAGCTGTGTAACTGGATGCTGGACTATCCAAAATGTTCTGTAGAGGCTTCTATTTTAGCTCAACTTCTCTGCAGCTCAGCCTGAGACTGAGTTGAATTGTTTTTTCCTTGAGTACTTAAAATACTTTGCTTTCAGTTTGGGTCTATATCTTTGTTTCTTAAGACAGAAAGGAGCCTGTCAAGTTGGGCCCAAGCTGCGTCATATTCATTGCTCCTTTCAAACAAGAATCTATCAAAAAGACAATGGCTTGTTTTGGGATACTCTTAGCGGCACTTTAGCTTTCTGCCATTCTGATTCACAGGGCCTATAGTTGAGTGTGGGCATTGGTCATTTATATTAGACCCCTCAAGTGCTTGCCACTCCACCTAGTGCCTTTTCTGTGTTGGCATGTTACTCTCGAACACAATGCTTTTCTTGAAATAAGATGTTGCTAAGTAGCCCAAGCTGCCACAAAATTAAAAATGCTTCTGCTTCTGGCTCCTAAATCCTACAACTAAAGCCCATGTCACTAAAGCCAGCTCAAGTAACTTTAATATGTAAACAGTGTGGGAACCCCAAAGACCTTTAGTCAAAGAGATATGTGAATGAATCGCTAGAGCTACTTTTCATGCTTGATGATTTATAGACTATATTCAGGGGTAAGACTCAGTAAACTGACAGGATTCTAATGAAGATGTGTTTAAGTACAAATTATTGAAGAGAATGTTGAGATCTCAGTGAATTTGTAAAAGATGTAAGTATAATCCTGGCCTGTCTAAACAGAAGCAGAGAATAATAATGGCTCAGCAAGACTAGTAGAAGTTTGAACACTCAGAAAAAACCTAGCTCGTTGTCTTGTTGACCAGGCTGGTCTTAAACTCAGAGATCTGCCTGGCTCTGCCTTTGCCTCCCAAATGCTAGGCTTAATGGTGTGTACCACTACTGCCCAGACACAATGGACACTTCAATTTTTTATAAACATAAGATAATGATATGGTTGCTCTGACAGTGAATTATACCAGGTGCTAGGATCCGGATAAAAATGAAAGTTTATTTATTCTCCTAGCCAGCATGTGGACAGTGCTTGAGAACTCCCACAAATAAATCAGTGCTTGAAAGGACACTGATAACTTTTGGCTACATAAAACACATAAATGTGTACTGTCTCTGAAGAGTCCAGTGGACAACTATGAGTCTGTGTGATTTTGTTGTTGTTCTGATTTATTTTTGTTGCATTTTCTTTGGAGGAGTAGAACTACACACCAACTGAATTGTCAGGAATGGGAGTAACTCAAACAATGACCAAGAGAGTCGCTGAGAAACATTTCAGTTAGCATGTGGAGTTGCTCAGGTCTTGTCTCCAAAAATTAGGTTCATACCATACCCCAGAATGTCTTTCAATCTTCCCTCTTACACATAGAAAGAAAAGAATTATCATTCTCCATCTAATATGGCCTCAACACGAACTTACAATGAAACTGAAAGATATATAAGACTCTGTCACTGAACAATAAACCATGCTCTGCTTTGCTCTGCTGAGCTTATGATAATGAGCACATGTGGGCTACAGTTTACGTGGTAGCAAAAGAACATTTACCTCATGTGGTCATTTTAATGAGATAATTTCTCAGAGTTGGATAGGAAACATGGAAGGGCATTCCAAGCACAACTTAATTCAAAGCACTATCAAGTGACTCCTTTAGGCTGCTATGTCTAGAATCATTGCTTTCTGGAATCAAAAACTGACTCTGTCTTTGTTTTATGCTGTGACTATGAGTACAGAATCAAGTCTCTAAACCACCAAGTCCAATTTCCCTTACATGCAAAGTAAACAGGATAAACACAGCATACAACATGCAGACTTGCTGTGGAGATTAAAGGCTCAATCTATAACAATTAACAAATGTTAACTGTTGATACTATTTCCATTTAATGGGTATGCTCATTGTCTTAATTATATTAGATCTTTTCATTGACATATTTACTCATCTATTTAAAACATACTTCCTGAGCACCTGACATGTAATGAGAACCACTCCATGACCTGGCAATATAGCAGCGAAGAGAACCAGCAACCTGTACTCTTGAGCTTCATGTTCAAGTAAGAATGACAATAGAAAGAATTAATAAACAGACATTTCAACCAGATTATTACATGTTCAGGGAAGAACAACACTGGCAGCCAAATGGAGAGAGGGTGATAAAAGCTTACTTGCTTGCTTATTTGTTTATTTACTTATAAAATCACGGCACCAAATGCACTGCAAGTGCACAAATATGTGGTCGGATGAACTGGACAATTGGGGAGCCCGAGGGTAGCCAGAGTGTCTGTGAAAGTATATAGAAATGGTTATTCAACAGCCTCAAAAAAAGAGAAAGAAAAATTAAAAACAAAAAGAAACTTGAAACTAAAAATTGAGATGCTCAGACAGGGGCCCAGGAGATTTAAAACTCAGAACACTCAGAACTGACTAAGTGGCAGGGAACAACAGTGTTCACAACCACCAAAAAAGCCTCATTAGCCCCATTACATATCCACTGAGAATGACAGATAATTCAGGAATAGGAAAGCCAAAAGTGCAACAGAATCAAGCTAGAGAGATGGCCATCACCAATACTGTCAAACATCAGTATTACAGACAGTGAAAAGGGACACACACTTTGCAGAGGTCAATCCTGGTGTGCTTTTACCAGGAGCAAGAGGAAGGCACCCCCAAAGTCAGTGGTAAAATAGCCTTGGCACGTAGGAGAAGACAAGCCCTTCAGTATCACCGATGCAAGGACACTGTCAGTCAAAAGTTATGTTAAAGGCTATGCTGTAGCAGAGCTCACTAAAGATGACATTTGATCTGAGACCTGAGGTTTCAATATGTCTGGCTATCAAGCTATCTATCCTGCCCCGCCCTCCCCCAATTCAATAACCTAGTCAATTGGTATACCATGATCCCTTAACCCTCAACTCTAAGTCACAGGTCCTATGTCTCCTTTTCCTGGTGTTCATGTGCTGGTTGCCCAGGGATGTGCAATTACACTGACAGCATTGCACCAAGGCAGGAAAAAAAATTCTATTTTGCAGCCTAGCTAAAAAATCTTGAATGTTAAACTTTGGCAGATCGTTATTCTACCTGCCCATCCCCAAAGAATAAACCTTACCTTCCCCCCTACTCCTTCTTTTCTAAAAATAGACACCTGCCTCACTGAGGTGCTGTGCAACAAAGGGGCTGCTTGCCTCTCCATTTCACTTATTCATCATTCAAGTTGGATAGGAGAGCAGAGTTAGATCCCGCTTCCCCCAGGAACACTGGCCAGTCAGTAAAGCACAGGATAAGCCTCGGGGAAGCCGCTTAGTCTATTTCAGTTAAGGAAATGGGGATAACAGGGAGTTCCCCCAACTCTCCCCACTTCCCAGGGTACAGCACATCCCCATTAGGAACGTTCTAATAGAAGGACATTTTGACCTACCACAGGCACTTTCCTGCAAACACCCCCTCCTTCCTCACTAAGAAACAAAGCTGACACAAACTGTGGGCTGGAAAGAGAATAGGGAGTTAGAGATGCAGGTTGCAGCTGGAGTAGAAGAAATTCAGCCTGGGGAGGGAGAGCAGAAGCTGATTCAAAATACCTAGTGTCTAGGCTCTGCATTTCTGACATCCACAAAACTGAATGTAGGAAGCAGCTTGTATGGCCTTTGTACCATTTGCTGCCCCACCCCTGTGCTTGGATGAGCATGAACCTAAAGGCTATATTTGGGTAGAGGGCATACCACTGAGCATGCTTATAGAGAGTAAGGATGGGTTTATATTTCGTTCTCTGATTTAGACCATCCCCATTATGATTTCATTACTACATAAGTATTTATTAGTGAGTCAATGTATTTTTAGGGGCTCATCAGACTCTTTCCTTTGGAAAATTTAAAATATAAACATTTACCAAATGTCAAATATTAAGAGCTGATAAGAAAGTAATCCCGGAATGCTCATGAAAATACTAAAGGTTTCATCAGAGACTTGGGTCTAAAATATTTTCTGTAGCACGCAAAGCAAAATGCACACAGCAGACATAGCAAGGATTTCTTTTGCCAAAACGACAATAACGATATGTCTGTGGAATGGAAGTTTGAGTGTCCTTAATTTTCATATTCATTCAGATAGATAAAGAAAGAGAGAGAGAGAGAGAGAGAGAGAGAGAGAGAGAGAGAGAGAGAGAGAGAAAGGTACACAGATACACACCCAATAGACACGTCAAATAAGAACATTGCTTTTACATAAGAGATCTTCATTTTAATCCCACTTTTAATCATTCATTACTTGCATCACTTGGAAGACAGGAAGAGTCCCTCTACTTTCTATAAAAGGAGAAACAGGACCTGGATATCACACCTTGAATTCTAGCATTCTATGCTGTCAAATACCTATATACGCCTGGCAATTTGAAAAACTGGCCATTATTACTGCTTCAAGTCACCATGACCAGAGTCACTGTGTGCTGCAGGAACTAATCCTTTTTGCACAGTTCTGACTTCTCTATCTAAAAGTACATGGGTATTATTCTGCTTTTCTGGCGAGCCACATTTGGCCGGATGCTAGATCTTGAAGTGCTATTACTGCTGATGTGTAGCATTAGTAACAAACTATTATAATATCTGCACTTGATGGAAGCAATTGCTTTATAATTTGCTATGGAGTGTTCATTGGAAAAATATGGAATGCGATACATCAGTTATCTCATTTAAATTTTGCAACTACACTGTGAATCAGGACCAAGTATTATTATCCATGAGCATGCCCATTTTATAAAGGATGAAACTGAGCTTTGGAGAAATACATAGCAGGTGCTGGAATTTGAACCTTTATCTTTTAAGCCATGCTAAATGCTATTCCAGGAATCTCACTGCAGGAAAATATGAATAGGTAGGTTTGTTTGAGTTTCTGAGTTTTTATTGTCTTAAATTAGCTTTCCCCTGTAAGTTAAAGAGCAATATCCTTGAATAAGAAAATTTTATTGTCCTGTTTCCCTGGTCTCTGGAGCCTAGAGATAACAATTAGTACTGCCAAAGCTCTTACCACAGCTCTCTCCCAGAGCAGGAGGCTTGTGAGTAGGTGTAAAAGAGGAGGAAACAGATCCAGAGTGAAGAAAGTGGTAATTATGTTAGGGTCTGTGCCCCTCCTATTTGAGTACTGTTCCAAATCCAGGAAGAGGGGAACATGGCAGCTGAAACACAACAATCCCCTGGCCACAAGACTGCATGTCAAGCCAATAGAGACTTCCTCACATCACTTCATTGACTCAGTACCACTCCATCCAAAAGGCAAGTTTATTCATGCTGTAAGACTCAGGGAGGTAAGTACAGGTTCTGATTGTCACAGACATCCAAGAGAAATACCTTGTTTTGGAACTTTGTGCTAACATGACAGGGACAGCGTCAGAGCTTGTGCCTACAGGGCTAGCAAGTTAGCAGAACAAGTTATTGTTGTAGTGGTATAGCTTGCTAGTAAGGAGGTGTTACATAGGTCCTACAAGTGCTTGGGACTCCATCTTCTGCATCAGTAAGAAGGGTAAAATACTGCTCTCTCATACCACATTCCTGAGGATTATATTAGGGCATTTTATTTAAATGAAACAAAATATTATTTGAGCATACTAATAGGTATTTGATAGGCATGTATGTGAATTAGCATCCACATGAACAACGAATGTGTTCTAGGATTGGATTATCATATACAAAATCCTTACACCATTAATTTCCTGGCTTATCATGGACTCTACAAGATGTTTGAGATGCCCTATAGACAGCTCAGGGCAGACTACAGTTGCCAGGTTGCCCAAAGGAGTTATTCTACACTAACAGCTCATTCATTCAGAAAGTATGGAGGCAAGATGAAGCTATGAGCCACACATCTTCCTGCATTTGCCTAAGGGTGCTATCTGTCAGGAATCTTCTTTGGGGTTTAGGAGTCAAAGTAAAGGTCAGAATGGCCCCAAGCATGCTACTGCCCAAGGCTCTTATCCTAATCAGATAGGTGATTTTTTTAAATACCAGCAGCACCCTGTAAGACTGTCTGGGAAGATTTTCCACACAAAAATAAAAGAGTACACTTAAGGGGAAATCCCCCTCAGGAACAGTCATAGGGGAAGGGAATAAGGGGAAAATGGGAGGGAGGGAAGAATGGGAGGATACAAGGGATGGGATAACCATTGAGATGTAACAAGAATAAATTAATTAAAAATTAAAAAAGAAGATAATAGCAAAATCAAATACAGAATATGTAATAAGACCCATACTACAAAAATAAAATGAAATAAATCAGGGGGCTGGAGCATAACTCTGTGAGAGAAACACCTGCTATTAAAGCACAAAGACCTTGGGCTTGAGTCCCTACACCCCATATAAAAAGCCAAACCTTGCTGTACATTCCTGTAGCTCCAATCCTGGAGATGGAGACAGCAGATTCCAGGAGCTTGCTGGAAAACCAGACAATCCTAAACAGAGGGATTCCGGTTCAATACAAGTTTTTTTGGGGACAATAAAGTGGACATACATCAAGAAAGAGACCTGGTATCCTGATTGCTCTCTACATGCATGTGCACAGAAATATGTACCTACTCACTGATGTGCATGCACCACCCAAATAATACACATCACACAGATTGAGTAAATGAAACACAGATACATCACATCCAAGTGCCTTAGTGCATACACAGTGGCAATCTAGGGGCTTATTCAGGAGGCTTGTGGGTCCTAGGCAAACCTGAATCTAGGCTATTTTTATAGAAGACTTGGGAGATAGAAAGAACTGGGGGAGGGGAATGGCAGGAGCTCCACAAGACCAACAGAGCCAACAAATCTGGGCTCGGAGGGCTGGCTGGGACTTATGCACCAGGGATCATGCACTGAGAGGATCTAAGTCCCCTACTCAAATGTAGATGATGGGCAGCACAGTCTCTATATGGATCCCCTAGTAACAGAAGCAGGGGCTGTACCTGCCATGGATTATCTCTTTGATCACTTACTTCTTCCTGGTGGGGAGGCCTTACCAGGCCACAGAGGAAGAGGATGCAGGCAGTCCTGATGAGACTTGATAGGCTGGGGGAAGGGCTATAGGGGGAAGACAGATGGAGGTTGTGACAAGGAGGGACGAGGAGAGGAAGGGGCTACAATTAGGATGTAAAGTGAATACATTTTTAAAAATAAATTTAAATTAAAAAGGAGGTATAAAAAAGATAATATCTAAAGAAAGAAATCCTAAAAGAAATGGAAGCATCAGCTTAAATGAGCCCCCAAATGACTGTTCCGTCTACAGAAGAAGCCACTGTAAGTACCGAGGTCATTTTGCATTGTTCTAGAAGTAAATATTTTTCCTCTTTCCTTTTTTAATTTTTATTGTAATTTATTCAGAATAATCCTGATTGTTATCCCCTCACTTGTATTTTCCCCATTTCCACCTTCTCTCCCTTTCACCCTACTCCCCTCCCCTAAACCCCTGGAGGGGACCTCCGATATTTCTTTCTTTCTTTCCTTTTTTGATTTAGTCTTTTTTTAATTTGTTCACTTCACATGCCTATTTTAGCCCCTCACTCATCACCTCCAGGTTCCATGCTCACTCGCTCATACCCCATCCCTCCTCCCCTAGTCCTCAGAAAGGGGAGCACTCCTATGCTAACATCTGGCCTCAGCCTATCAAGTCTCATCTGTACTACCTGTATCTTCACATATTTCTTAATCTCAGTAAAGCCAGGCAAAGAAAGAAAACTGAAGACAACAAATCATGTTGTAATAGAGGCAGAGAAATATACTTTGGCCTCATGGAAATCCAAGTGAACATCTACACTTGTTTTAAAACCATAGCCTCTACATATATGACCTAGATTTTTCTGAATGTCTTTCAGGAGATTTTGAAAACAATTTCAAATATCAGTCACTGTATACACCATCAGGCCTGTTCTAGGTATATTGTATAGCATGTCTGCCTGTGTCAAATGAAATCCCTTGTACTTCTCAACTCTAATTTCCTACCATGTATTTTTTTTCTCATTCTTTCAATATGTGGGGCCATTTTGTATTCTTTGTGTCCAGAGCATGTATTTTGGGTTGCATTGTAAGAAACTATGCATTGACCTACCTATTTGCCTCCTCCTTTAACCATTACTGTAAACATGTCAATCTAAGAACTGCATATTCCTAATATTTATTGTGTCTAAGACACTCAGAATGACACCTTGTTCCAACAGCTACTTGGGAACAATTGCTCTATTTTAATGGATACATAAATGTCCAACTTGCAGCCTGACAATAGCTTCCTCCAACTTCTGGAGGAGGGGAAGACTGATGACATCTTCGATTCCTTAACAAACAGCTTCTGACCCTTGGAGACTAATCTTTTAATATATCCCAGGAGAAGGAGTATTTTGTAAAAATGTTCGTGGCTGACATAGAAAAATACTAGCCCAGACAAATTGTGACTACAATGCTATAATTCTTTCAGAAACATTCTATTTATGATGGGAAACAGAGATTGATTAATTCAAGGTTGATGAATGGAGAGCTTTATCTTGCTGATCTGTCTTCTTCAAGACACATAGTTTACCAATGCCATAATGTTTCCATGGCAATTTACGCTTTGAACTTTTCACAATAATTTTCCTTTTGCAGTCAGCATGTTAAACAAGCATGGGAGACACAGAAAGAATGAACCACAGAGATGTTAAAGGTCACTCTTCAAATGAGAGGCCAATCTGAGAAGAGAGCTGAATTTAGAGACTTGGGCTCTGAAGACATATTAATCAGCAAGCCAGTTATCCATACCAAAGAAAGGAAACTGTAAGTGAATTTAAGTATGAAGCTTCTAGAAACACACTATAACTTAACGCACATTAGGATATTCAGTTGGGCAAGCATGTTTAGTGTCACAGATTCTTGTAACAACAGAGATGTCTGTATTAAGATCTCCCTCCTCAGTTCTGTTGAGCTTCCCACTAAAGTTTCCATAGAGTGTGTGCGTACTGTTCTTCAACTTCATAAAAAACAAAACAAAACAAAACAAAAAACTCTGAACATGAACCTGGAAGAGGACAGTCTGATTCTCTGGCTGTGCCCAGTGCTTGTCCTTGACATTTCCTCAAAGCCAGATTTTTGTTCTTGTGTTGTTCTTGGACAAAAAGAAAACAAGTACCCAACAAAGCCAGCTCGTTCAAAGCCGGAGCAAGAAACTGAGAACACAGTTTCATTACATCTCAGAGACATTTGCGACCAGACAACATCATTCCCCTTTTAGGAACAGGGCCTTTTTTATGATTTCGTTCTCTTGCACCTGGGTAGAAAAAAAAAGGCTTCGACTATTTAGACACCCCAATTATAGTCAAGATACTGTTAGACCTGTGAAATCTGACGAATTAAATTACTTAGAACTACAACAAACAAGGCAAAAAGAGGAAAGAAAGAAATTACACATTGAAATGGGAACATTTCAAAATCAGCACTAACAAATAACGGCATCATTTCACCAATTTTGCCATTGCTTAATGATTGAAAGAATTCAGCAGCTTGTTTTTGATCTAGAGCACAGATAGGACTCCGGGAAGAAATACAACGTGTATTCACCCCACGATTAAATCCAGACCAACCCTGAGGGCTCGCACTGTTCTCCTGTTAGTTTTATTTGTACAATGGTTCAGCCAGGTGAGCTAATGCCTCATTAATGAGAGCAGGGCCACCACTGAGATAATTTCTCTTCTTCCAAGTCTGAAAATGAAAGAATTACAAAATGCCATGGCAAAGTTCTCTACGTATTTGACAAAATTCCATTCACTAATTAGAAATCAATCAGTTCTCCTGGAGAACCTTCAGGACTTCACCTCCTACTGATTGATCCCTTATACACCAATCAGTCAAGTGCTAAGATCTAGCAAAAATGAACACCAGACCACATGGTTCTATCCACTTTGGCCTCAGAACAGCGATTGTTTTCTTCACAAATACTTTCACCTCCATCCTATTTTATGAATCTTCTGGTTATCATCACTTTACAGGACCCCCCACTGTACACTAAGCTGAGTTCTTGGATCTAGCATACCTTCTTCATTCCTAAAATATAAAAGCCTCTCCTTTTCTCAGTGATTCTGTCTTTGTTTCTGGAGACAGCAAGACTGGAGCATCCAGGGTACAAGACAACCTAAGGTCCATCTATTTCTTTAACATCAAGTGGCAGGGGGACACAGTGACAGCACACAAAGCCATGGGTGACTTCTAAAGGTTTGTAAAAGCCAAGACCTTACTATTAGTTCTGGTCTTCCCTTAGACATTTACTTTCACCTTATAAACAGAAAAATAAGAAAGAAAAAATTATTTTTAATCTCTTTTATACGACAAAATAAATAAATGTTTGTTCCTGAAGTCCTATTTGATTCCTTGTGAAAAATGTAGAAGGCTTCTACAAAGAAAGTCTTAGTTAATCTTATAAAACATGATGGGTGATTTTTGTTTTTATTTCGGGCCCCGATGAAATGTGTTTTTTTTTAACACATTTTTATTGAAAAATAAAATAATTCATATTACATCTCATTTTCTATCCCATCCCATACATCCTCCCATTCCTACCTCCCTCCTACTTTCACCCCAATCCCCCTTCCCTATGACTGTGACCTAGGGGGACCTCCTCCCCCTGAGTATGGTGCTAGGGTATCAAGTCTCTTCTTGGTAGTCTGCTATCCTTCCTCTGAGTGCCATTGGGCCTCCCGCACAAAGGGACATGGCCAAATAAGGAGGACCAGAGGTCCTGTGAAAGTCAGTCCCCAATCTCCACTTAACTGTGGAGAATGTTTTGTTCCTTGGTTAGATCTGGGTAGGGGTTTGATGATGACTGCATGTTTTGTCCTTGGTTGGTGCCTTTGATCAAGCAGAACCCCTGGGCTCAGATCCACCCATCATAATGTTCCTCTTGTAGGTTTCTAGGACCCTCTGGATCCACCTACTTCCCTAACCCATTATATTTTTCTCACCTAGAGTCTCAATAGGATGTCCTCCCCTCTATCCCACTTTCCTGGTAGGTGCAGACTTTCATGGGACCTGCCCCTTGGGCTAGTGTCCAGTTATAAGTGAGTATATACCATTTGAGTCTCTCTGCTTCTGGGTTAGCTCACTCATTATGATCATTTCTAGTTCAATCCATTTGTCCACAAATTTCGGGAATTCCCTGTTTTTTATAGCTGAGTAGTATTCCATAGTGTAAATGTACCACAGTTTCTTTATCCATTCTTCTACTGAGGGACACTTAGGCTGTTTCCATGTTCTGGTGATTATGAATAAGGCTGCTATGAACATGGTTGAGCAAATGTTCTTGTTGTGTGCTGGAGGATCTTCTGGGTATATTCCAAAGAGTGGAATAGCTGGGTCTTGAGGAACAATTAATAAATGGGACCTCATGAGGCTGAGAAGCTTCTGTAAGGCAGGAGACACTGTCAAAAGAACAAAACGACAGCCTACAGATTGGGAAATAATCTTCACCAACCCTGTATCTGACAAAGGTCTAATATCCAAGCTTTATAAAGAACTCAAGAAATTAAATGCCACCAAACCAAATAACCCAATTGAGAAATGGGGCTCAAAATTAAACAGAGAATTCTCAACAGAGGAATATCAAATAGCTGAGACACACTTAAAGAAATGCTCAACATCTCTAGTCATCAGAGAAATGCAAATCAAAACAACTCTGAGATTCCATCTTACACCCATCAGAATGGCTAAGATCAAAAACTCAAGTGACACCACATGCTGGCGAGGATGTGGGGAGAGAGGAACACTCCTTCATTGCTGGTGGGAATGCAAACTAGTACAGCCACTTTGGAAAGCTGTCTGGTGCTATCTCAGAAATGTGTTATAGTTTGCATTCCTTAGAACTCACAATCTCTTCTGGTACAAAAGACATATCTTTCATGCAAGCAGCTATAATTTCTACCTGCAAGGCCAAGGAATTCCCGAAATTTGTGGACAAATGGATTGAACTAGAAATAATCACAATGAGTGAATTAACCCAGAAGTGAGTATATATCAAATGGTATATACTCACTTATATCTGGATACTAGCCCAGGGAGCATGTCCCATGAAAGCCTTCACTTATAAGGAAAGTGAGGCAGAGGGGAGGATGTCCTATTGGGACTTTAGGTGAGAGAAGCATGGGAGAATGGGAAAATAGAGGGATCCAGAATGTCCTAGAAACCTACAAGAAGAACATTATGACATGCCTTAGTTACTTTTCTATCTTTGAAGTAATACCATGAGCAGGGCAATTTATAAAAGAAAGCATTTAATTGGGGGGGGGTGCTGCTTGCAGTTTCAGAGGGTAAGCCCATGACCACCATGTTGAAAAGAAATGGAAGCAGGCAAGGAGGCAGGTTGTGAAAGTAGTAGCTGAGAGCTTAAATCTTATCCACAAGTTGGAGGAGAGAAAGAGAGAGAGAGAGAGAGAGAGAGAGAGAGAGAGAGAGAGAGAGAGAGAGAGAGAGAGCGAGTGAGAGAGAGAGAGAGAGAGAGAGAGAGAGAGAGAGAGAGAGAGAGAGAGAGAGAGAGAGAGAAGACTGGTCTGGGGTCTGGTTTTCTGGTTTGGCCTGGGCTTTTGAAGCTTTAGCGCCCACCCCAGTGACAGACTTCCCCCAAACATTTAAAAATATGAGCCTATATCAATTATTTAAAACTACCAGAATATTCCTCATGAAATAATCTCCCAAATAAACTACTTTCACTCAAATCCTGACTCAAGAGGAAGCCAAATTAAAGTCTTATCATTTTTCCTCCCCCTCATCATTATCAGACACATGCTATGTAGAAGAGTCTGGTTATGTTTAGCTCAGCTCTTAACCACACTTGAAATGTTTCCTTGAAAGAATTCATATATTCTTTTCTTAGGCACAGACCTCAGCCGTACTCATGTTATTATAAATCAGAAACAAGAGTGATACACTTATTTTTGTTTACCTCAATATTGTCTATCATTTTGTGCAGGACTAAAAGTAGGAATAAAAGGGTGCTATTTATTGGTCCATTAAAATCTCATTAACAGCTTATATCTTATTGCCATCCATTCTTAGATGACAATGAGTGAGGAATCGCAAATTCTCAAGACTTTAAGCTGATTAACCTATGTACTTCTATCATTCTTAATAATTTCCATAGATATATTTTAAAGAAGCTAGGCATTTCTTGTCATTGAGCCTTAGAAAAATGATTAAACCCTTAAGTACTCCTATCAGAGGATTTTTAGAAGAACTAGAGGAAATAAAGTACTAATAAAAATTTTGCCATATAGGATGTACAAAACAAATGGCAGATAATATTAATTATCTTGGGTTCTCCAAGTTGTTTCTTGCCCAAATACCTTCATTGACCACATCTACACTATGCCATTTCATATGGAATACATACATAATTACATTCCTGTCCTAGATTATAAGATGCTACAAGGAATGGGCATCAAGCAGCTCTGTAGTGTTTGTGTTCTTTCTCTCCGCTGGTCCTGCTGGTTATGGACAAAATGCCTACATAGTTATAGGAAACCAGCTGAATATAGACCAACATCTGGTCCAAAATTCCCAGTGAATCACTCATAAGGATAGCAGGAGATGACTTGGAAAAATATCACTATTAAGATCTAGGATCCCAAATTCATAACATATGGGCCAGCCTGAGATTTCTAAGTACATAGAAAAAAAAAAAAACCAGTCCTCACAATGATTCTGTACACAAACTACTGGTGTTGTGTACAAACTTATGGGAACTGGCAAGTGAAATGAACTCATTTGCAAAGACCTGATCCTCTGAATTTAGATCACAGAAGAAAATGTGAGTAAAGCTTCAGAGGTGTCTGGATGACGCTATAAAGGACCTGCATTCCAATAAAATAACATCAGAAGTGCATAGCAGCAAGTGCAGGAAAGCCTACTATTTAGTGAATCATATTGCTCAATTCTTTGTTTTGATGCTGACAAATATATCATTAAGAGAAACATAAAGATAAAAAGGCAGAAAAAAATCACTTTTCCAATAATGTGAATGCCCCTTTAAAAGGCTGCATTGATTTCTTTTAAAGACAGGGACAGTGATTTGCACGAAGATAAAAGAATTGCCTAAATTCACACAGTGGAGCAGTAGCCAAAACTTTAGCACAGGTAAGATATGCCAACTTCTATACCAAATTTCCCTCTATTAGATGAGATGATTTTCAAATTGCCAAAATAAATCAAGAAGTAAAGCCACGGAGGAAGTAATATAGAAAACAGAAGAGGGAAATAGCAACATAGCATAAACCATTGCACTAACTTATTAAAAAGTTAATAACTCTCTTAGTTATAGAAGTGAAATGGAGCAAGGAGGAGCAGTATCATCCTGAAAACTAAATAGGCTAAGACTTATGTGAACACATGCATGTCTTGACATTACCTGCTGTTGTTTTAGTGACATATTCATGTCACTAAAAATCCAATATGTAGAAGCATTATTTTCCCCAGGGTGTGATGGTATTAGGAGGTGATCCCAGTGGGAGGTGATTAGGATTAGAGGATTTCAAGAGAGTGGGGATCCTGTGATAAAATGGGAGGATGAGTGTCCTCACAAGAAGAAGAAAGACCCCAGTGGGTCTTTCTAGCTTGTGAAAGTGAAGAAGTCAAAAAAAGACACATCTGTGATAAGTAAAGAGGTCATCATCATTTCTTGAACCATTCAAACTTAGGGCTGTTAGCCTCCAAAACTATGACAAAAAAAAGCATGTTCATACTTTAAGCCGTCATATATACTTCATTTTGTTATACCAGCTGAAGCCAACTAAACACTCAAACTTTAAGAAAATGAAATCTCAGCCAATACTTTTTTATTATTTATAGTAAATCCTAAATTGTGGGTCATTTCTGAACAGTAGTTTCCAGTATACTGAAGATTATGAAAGCATGTTGATTATGTTTCGTGCTTTTCTGGAATTTGGTTTTTAGTTTCCTTCATGAAGTTGCTTTGATTTGAGGGTTTTTTTGTTTTGTTTTGTTTTTTTTGTACGGTCAACATGAGAGTGTGTGTTCCAGATCCCATGGGTCACCATGACATAAGATCCAGCTTTCAACTCTCTAATTAAAAATAGCCTTCTCACTTCATGATGACAATCAAAGTCTAGGAGCAGAAGGAACTGACTAGAAAAGGAGCACTTCTGTCACCCTCATTCAGCATGT
Source organism: Acomys russatus (assembly GCF_903995435.1). NCBI lineage: Eukaryota > Metazoa > Chordata > Mammalia > Rodentia > Muridae > Acomys > Acomys russatus. Next base: position 110,721,122 of record NC_067169.1, read on the forward strand.
GAACAATTTTACCGAGTTATGATGAGACTATAAATAATAAAAGTGATTGCTTCATCTGTAATAAGACACTGTGGGTAATTTCATCAAGCCATAAAGCCTCATCCTGGATTGAACACACATGTGTGTTTGTGTGTGTGTGTGTGTGTGTGTGTGTGTGTGTGTGTGTGTGTATGATAGGCAAGGAGAATCATAAGCCTATCACATTTAAGATCAAAACTTTCAAAAATATTGATACACTTTCACTTCTTTCCTCTCTGTATCTGCATATTCTTTACATTATTTGCATGTATCTACTGGACCTTGACAATCTATGAAAGAAAACATGGTTCTATTAAAGTTAAAATATGTAAATTATAAAAACATGTGCATAAAAATAGACTATGAACAGGTGACTTCACCATGCACAGATTACTTTAAAAAACGATTAGTATTAACAATAAATATCTCTAACAAATCCATTTTAATAATATTTCAATTTTTAAAAAACTGGCCAAATCACATGAAAAATAGTCTTCATGAAATAAATGTCTTCTCATGTACTATCTTAAAAATGGAATTTATAGAGGTAGGAGAGGTAAAATCAAGCAGGAAGACAGCTTTAGTGCTACCTTCTAACCTTAAAAGTATACTTGCTAAAAAAAAAAACAAAACAAAAAACCCAAAACTGTCCTCTGGGAAAGTGACTCCAACAAAAATGACTTATTTTTAAAACCATAATTAATTCTAAATGTCATTCAATTAGAAAATACACAATTTGGATTGGCCTCATAAAAATTATTTGAAGGGGAAAATCAATCACAAGACATTACATTTTATATAGTTCCTTTTATCTAATATTTGTAAAATAATATTAAGATAGAGAACACAAAATTGATAGGAATTAAGGGAGAAAAGAGGGGTAAGAGTGTAGTATCAGTGGAGAATCTTGCATATAATGGAATAAGGTTACTGGAGTACAGGAGAAAATACATAGTATTTAAGTCCAAACCACATGCATATAAGTAGTTGAATGGATGTGTAACTGGAAAAACCTACAAAATTTCAATGACTTTGATATTTCCCTATAGCTATATAAGCTGTTAATACTCTAAGAGTCTGTGCAAATGCACATAGGAATTCCATGTATTTCTTTTGAAACTATCTGTGAATTTTTAATTATCAATAACAAGGGAGAGAGCAGATTGGAAGGAAATCAGGCAAAGGTGTTCACTTTTGTTTTTTTTTTTCTATTGGTAGGCATGTAAAATGTTGACTTAAATTGGTTTTTGATAATAATAATAAATAATAAGACTAGCTTTTTAAAAACACAGTTAACTTTACCTAGTTTAACTCAGAAATATGTTTTTAGTTTTATGCTACTTGTACAACTATAGTCTGCACATATCAAGAATTGTTATATAGAAATCAGAGCATCTGTGATTATCCACACAGGATCCTCTGACAATTTGGCCTATTAATATTTCCTCATATTAATGCAGGTGAGGATTTAGAAGCCCTATGAGGTGCTGTAGGAAGCAACAAGGGATGAGATGCACTACATAACAACTAACAACTATTTAAAGCAGTGAAGTGCCAAGAGCCATTCTGTTAAAGGAGCTCCTTAGGCATGTGGGCTTTCTAGGAGGTGTTCTGGTATTTTCTAAGGTCTATACTGTGATGCACCCCATATTGCTTCCAACCTCTGATCCATTCTGTTAAAGGAATTTAATAGGCTTGTGGGCTTTCTGGAATGGAGCTGTTGGTTTGCAAGGTCTGTACCATGATACATCCCAGAATTGCTTCCAACCTCTGACAACCGTGTCAACTGTGCACTGCTGCATCTCTCTAACATCTGGCATTAATGTGAACTGTCAATTTCTGGGTATTGACCAGCTCTGACTGAACAAACTTCCTACATCTCCTCACTTGTATCTTCCCATTCCCACCCTCTCTCCCTCTTCCACATTATTGCCCTCCTCTTGACTTCTGATGGAAGGGGACCTCTTCACCCACCATATGACCACAGGCTATCAGGTCTCATCCAGATAGCCTGCTTCCCTTTCCTCTGTGTGCTATAGGGCCTCCTCGCCAAGGAGAAATGATCAAATCGGGAACACCAGAGTTCATGTCAGAGGCAATTCCTGCTCTCTTCACAGCCACGGAGAATGAGCTGTCTATTGGCTACATCTGGTTTAGATTTACTGCACGCACTGTCCTTGCTTGGTGTATGAGTTTGTGCAGGTCCCCATGGGTCCAGATCTGCCAGCCTTGATGGTCTCTTTGTGGGGCTCCTGAACCCTCTGGGTCCTTCCATTACCTTATTCTTCCATACTACTCTCATCCAGAGTCCTGCAGCAACTCCCAGCATCTGCTCTGATCTCCCGCTGCATGGGAGGACATCAGAGGACATCTATGTTGGGCTAAAATACACTTATAAGTGAGTATATACCAGCATGTCTTTCTGGGTCTGGGTTACCTCACTCAGGGTGATCATTTCTAGTTAGATCCATTTGCCTGCAGATTTCAAGATTTCCTTGTTTTTAATAGCTGAGTAAATGTGTAAATTGTGTAAATGTCCCTCAGTTTCTTTATCTACTCTGTTGTTGAGGAACATCTAGGTTGTTTCCAGATTCTGGCTATTAAGAATAAGGTTGCTACTAACATAGTTGAGCAAATGTCCTTGTTGTATGGTGGAGCATCTTTTGGGTATATACCCAGGAGTTGTATAGCTGAGTATTGCGGCAGCACTGTTCCCAATTTTCTCAGAAAGCACCAGACAAAGTGGTTGTACAAGTTTGCACTCCCATCAGCAATGGAGGAGTTTGCCCTTTCTATACATTCTCACCAGAATGTGCTATCACTTAAGTTTTCGAGCTTATCCATTCTGATGGGTGTAAGATAGAATCTAAGCTCTCCCATGTTCATAGATTGGGAGAATCAACATAGTAAAAATAACCATCTTACCAAAAGCAATCTACAGATTCAATGCAGTCCCTACCAAAATACCTAGACAATTCTTTGCAGACCTTGAAAGATCAATTCTCAACTTTATATGGAAAAACAAAAAACTCAGAATAGCTAAAACAATCCTGTACAATAAAAGATCTTCTGGAGGAATCTCCATCCCAGATCTCAAGCTGTACTATATAGCAACAGTATAAAATTGGCATGGTACTGGCACAGCAATAGGCTGGTCGATCAATGTAATTGATTTGAAGACCCAGAAATAAGTCCACACACCTATGAACACTCGATTTTTGACAAAGAAGCCAAGACTATACAATGGAAAAAATAGCATGTTCAACAAATGGTGTTGGTCTAACTGGATGTCTACATGTAGAAAAATGTGAATAGATCCTTATTTATCACTCTGCACAAAACTAAAGTCCAAGTGGATTAAAGACCTCAAAATAAAACCAGACACACTTAATCTGTTAGAAGACAAAGAACCTAGAACTCATTAGCATAGGAGACAACTACCTGAACAGAACACCAACTGCTCAAGCCCTAAGATCAACAATTAATAAATGGGCCCTCATGAGGTTGAGAAGCTTCTGTAAGGCAGAAGACATCGTCAATATGACAAACGACAGCCTACATACTGGTAAAAGATCTTCACCAACCCTACATCTGACAAAGTGTTAATATCCAAAATATATAAAGAACTCAATAAATTAAATACCACCAAACCAAATATCCCAATTAAAAAATGTGGTACAGAGTCAAACAGAATTATCAACAGAGGAATGCCAAATGCCTGAGAAAGAAAGAAATGCGAAATGTTTTTAGTCATCAGAGAAATGCAAACCCTACGGGATCTTATTGAATATGCACTACTGTTCAGATTAATCCCTGATTATGGAATTAATTAATTGATTCAAATAATTGTAAAACTTACATTGTTTTAGGTCTTCTAAAACAATTTTAGAATGTTTTTGGCTGCAATAAATACCTCTGTGGACCTCCAGATGCCTCACTAGGGGACAGCCTTGAAGTAGATTTGTGTCCTCAGATAAGCCTTCACTCTAGATGGCACCACAAATCCTGGTATACACCATAAATATAGGCAAGTTGATTTAAATTCCCTAGGCCCAAGATATAATGGGGCTACCCAGAAATATCTAAATTAAGTACAAACCTTAAGGTTCAACTATAAAACTGTTCTGTTATGTTTCCTTATAGCTTGACACTTAATGTCTGTCATTTTAATTTTACTTTGTTTTTAGAATGAAAGACAGATAAACTTACTGTCCTGAACTCACTGTGAACTAACAGATAGCTGGAAAATGTGTAACCAGGTCAGTCTTAATTAAGAAAACATATATTCTTGTAAGTTTTAGACCCTGTTAACCTTCAGGCCTTGTCAACCTTTGTCATTCTGAACTCACTGTAAGTGTATGGAAAGGCTATATAGATAAGAAATGTTTAGATTTAAAATATGTAACATATCATATTTTAGAATTCATCTATTTTTGTCATTAATTGCCTCTTTTGAATATGAAGTAATTCTCTTTTCTCAGAAGTATAAATACGGTGACCAACAATAAACAGCATTGAAATTCCGAAGCTTAACTTCATCCAGTTGAAATTAAGATGCTTGACTTCATCTAGTTGAAGTTAAGATGCCTAATTTCATCCACCTTTGCTCTTGAATGTGTGTATATGTGAGTGGTTTATTTTTATCTCTCTCTTATTTCCCTGAAGATTCACAAATAAGTTAACGGATTCAGGGCTCCCCATCAGCCCTCTCAAACAAGCAGGCATACCTTAGCTTACTGGAGATCTCTACAAAGAGACCTATCTGCCATCAAAGAGCCTCCTTTTAGGACCCCTCCCCTGCAGTTTTGGCTAGAAGCCGCTTTTCTAGCCCTGTAGGAAAATTGTGGACCGTTTAAGTTGTCCTCCTTGGCCACAGTGCAGCCAGTCTCTAGAGAAGAAACCCTAGACAGCCTTCTCTCTTTCTATTTCAATCCTTATTAGTTGCCTGAGCAATCAGCTAGGGCAACTCAAGATGACGTGAACTGGAGGGACTTCCACATCTAGCACCAGAGTTCCTACCCTGGACTGTCACAGAGCCAAGACAGACATTAACAGTGAAGGATTATTCCCCAATACATTGTCTATGTTCTTATAAGTAAATCCAGTGACTCATGGGTTCCTCAAGCTACATGTTTTTCACTCAGAACTTAGATAAATTGCTAAATGCCTCTGTAACCCCTTTTAGAAGGTTATGTAGTAAATGAAATTACCTATAAACAACTCTCAGTATGAGCTGGTAAATATTTGAAAATTGCGTACAATTCACATTCACATTTCAAACCATAAAGTTTTGCTTACACCAGAAATAATCACTATTGATCATAACATTTTGCCCCAAAGTACAATAAAGGGAATTGGAAGGTCAGAAAAAATGAAATGAGTAAGAATACTCATCTGTTCCTTAGGTCTGCTATGTTTATACAACTTATGCTGTGTAGTATAGATTCAAATATGTGAAGGTTTAATGTTAGAGTATATTTATATCCCATTTTACACTCTCAGTTCTAATTGACTAATCAGTTCTAAGTGACAATATTCTCAGTGATAATGTCAGTGGCTTACGCTTTGTAGAAGATACAACTATATAGTTCCCTAGAACAAACTGTCCATGTAAACTTTTTCATCTCTGTTATTGGAAGTTCCCTTAGTGTTCCTGAATTCTAGCTGTAAATAGCCCTTAAACTATCATTTCTCCACATGTCTCTTTGCCTTCAGATGAAGAAACCTATCTTGTGATTTATAAAAGAGTCAATATTTATAGGACAGCTTGATTGCAATCTTGTACAGAGAATCATTCTATCAAGCCTCATAATTCTCCCCATGATGCACTTTCCACAGAAGATATTTGTCTGTGTTCTACTGTACTTTTGTGCTGTGCTAGGCACTACAGGCTTTTTTTTTTTAATATAAGGTATAGGAACCAACACTTCAAAAGAGCTGAGAATCCATTAGAAACAATAAAACATTTTAAAAAATAGACCAACAATAACCTCATGGACTTCAAAAATGACAGGATACTATATTATTATTTCTCAACTTAAGTTTGTAGTTAAGAGTATCAGTAGCTGATTTTGCTATTCTTACACCCCAAATAAAACTCCATAAAATACCACCTTTGATTTCTGAAAACATTCCATTAACTTTGGTCACAACCCATAAATCTAACTTACAGATTACTAGCTTTTAAAAATGGAAACAATATTTCCTCTCAATATACCATGTCCTATTTCAGCACATCACATGGGTGTCTAGTGTTTTTTACCAGTTTCAGTCTTAAATATTCTAAGTTTTACATTTCAAATTCTTGTAGGACCAGAAGTTCTGATTACTGGAAGGTAAGATAAGGTACTTCAGAGTAGCCTTAATAGGCTTTATTCAGAACGACACTGTTCTCCATGTATCTCAATCCCTCTCCCCCATTAAATAAGTATAGCAATTTCTATGTTGTGAATATTCATATTTAGGGGTATGGTCTCCAAAGCATCTTCATCTTCACATCTAGAACTGGTGCTTAGCTCTAAAAGCAGCTTCCAATCATTCTGTTGGTACAGGATCCTAGACTTCCCTGTGGACTTCACTTCTATCAAAAGTACCAATATTTTTCAAATTACTTACCATTGGTTACAGCATCCAGATAGTATCTTTCCCTATTAATACATCAAACATGGAATCTGTCATCAAATCATGATAATTAAGTCATATGATGTGTGTTTGTGTGTGTATGTGTGGTATGTGTGTGTGCATGTTTCAGGTTTCATTTTTTTCTATTGCTATCATAACGACATACAACAGAGTAAGAAAGGGCTTATTTTGTCTTACAGCTTGCAATCTCTCATGAAGGAAAGTCACTGCAGGAACTCACGGAGGCCAGGAAGTAAAGCAGAAATCAAGGAACAGTGCTGTTTACTGGCTTGATCCTAAGGCTTGCTCAGCCTCCTTTCTTATACAATCCAACAGCCATCTACACAGGGGTGTACTGCCCACAATGTATTGGCCCCAATCATTAATTAAGAAAATTCCCCCAGACATTTGGTTACAAGAATCTTCCTAGTCTAGCTTGTATTCACAAAACCACTAAACAGCACATGTTCACTTGTCACACACAGTCTTTCATTACTAGAAATACTGATTAATATGGTGCTCCCTTTTGTTTCCAATACTCATCCACTCATGATCCATACAAGGATCAGATCAGTCTTCTTTTTGGATATATATATGGAGAGGGAGAGAGAGAGAGAGAGAGAGAGAGAGAGAGAGAGAGAGAGAGAGAGAGAGAGAGAGAGAGAGAGATAAAGAAGAAGAGAAGAAGAAGAAGAAGAAGAAGAAGAAGAAGAAGAAGAAGAAGAAGAAGAAGAGATTTGGGAAGTAGAGAGTTGAATAACCAGATCATCATCTTGAAGAACGTGGTTTACTATACCAGACTCTGATAAGTCAATTAAATATCCACTTTAAGCAGGATGAAATGGAAAACATAGGAGACATCCTCATCAAAGCTATAGCCCATTCTAGTTGGGGAACTTTCAGTGGTTGAAGAAAATGGGAAGATACTAGTAAAAGACTCCACATCTAAAGTAATGAGGAATGAAAATAGAGCTCTGAGATTGGTTATTGAGAGGAAGAGATAAGCTCTTAAAGTATTTAGGTGAATGATGGTGCTCTGGGACCTACACCAAAATCAAGAAGCAATAGTTGTCTATGCATATGTCTAAGTAACATATCCTATGTATGTGTTTTTTAATTAAGATGAGTTAAATGCCCTTGTCCAACTTTCTTAAGTGACAGTTTCCTTTTTGGAAACATGTACCTCTTAGAGATTTAGAGATGCTTTGAATGTGAAAGAATAGATATGATTTCAAGGGATTTTGTAGGTGTATGCCCTATAATTTAAAAAGTATATTTTGACTCTTATATTCCATTGTCAGCATCTGAAAATAATTCTTAGTAATTTTTATTTATTTATTTTGTGTGTGTATGTGTGGTTGAGTCTATGCCAAGATATGCATGTGGAGGTCAGAGGACAGCTTACTGGGGTCAGTTCTTTCATTTCTAGCATGTTTGTCCTAGGAAAGGAACTCAAATTATCACACTTGGTAGCAGGAACTTTTACCCTCTGTGCTTTTGGCATTATTATGGTATTATAAACTTTTAGGATCAACTTATAATTATTTCATATTTAGTGTAGTGCTGTTCTGCAACTGAGTAAAATTTGGAGTAGGGTAGCCATGCTGAGAAAGGCCATGGTCCATCTAGGGCAAGAAGGAAGCAATCACTAAATTAAGCCCCAGTGAATATGAGAGGTTCATTTATTTCCAAAACCTGATCCATTTATTTTCAGTACTGCTAACTTACTAAAGGATCAAACAGAATATATTTCACTATATGATCAAAACAGAAAGATGATTCACTGACTTTTCCAGGTTGGTACTACATCAATTGATGTGCTGGTACACCCTTGCAGACACCATCTTGCACAGCTCCACTGAGTGATATATTGGCAGCCAGACAAAGTACCCCATGAAGTCATTGCAAAAATGTTCAACTATTCTATACTGCCTTTCTTGTTGCCCACTTTCACTCCTGTAGTGTGCCAAATGTGTCTAGATTCCCAGACTGTTCATTACTCCCCAACTCATATTTCTCCTTTTAAAAAAGTAGATGACCCAATGACTACCTTTTTTCCTTTCATCTTTGCATGGGTATATCTCTAAGTCCATGCGTCTTGGGCACAGTTCCAAAATTAATACTGAGCTCTTTCCCATTTCTGGACTTTTGTGCTTGCTGTGTTCTCTACATGGAATGCTTTGAACTAGATAAGCACCTATCTATTACCTCTTATCATTCAGATGTCAGCTCAAATGTCATTTCTTTCAGTTAAAGGAACAGTTCTTTCTAGCACCCCTGGTGCTCTTTTGCCCATTACTAAGGCATTCTGTCTCTAGTGGCATCATTATCTCTGCATTCCTAAATTGATCAAGGCAGGAAAAGTTAACCACATGAAAACTTTGATATCAGAATTTATAACCTTTCGCTGATGAAAAGTTCCTTTTGATTTTCCTGGAGTGCTATGATGGAGTGAAGAAAGTACCTTTTTAATTTCCAATGGCAGAAACCTCACTCAAATTCTCTTTAGCAACAACAGAACTTTACTAGCTCATGAATGGGATGGCCAAGGGGTATGTTGGATTCAGTCATGACAAGATATGAGGATTTAAACAATATCAGGAGTATCCTGCATCATCTCTGTAACTGGAACTCGCTTTTCTCTCTGTTGGTTTTTTCTTTCATGAAGTCTTTCGACATGACAGGAAACAGAATCACTAGACTCAATACTAGAAACAGTACTATGAACAAGAATATATGCTATATGTTCTCTGGGAATGATGGTGAATGATAAGCTGTCTGGGAATTTATGCCTATCTAACTCAATATGCAAATACAATGGACAACAATGCAAGCAATAGCAACACACACATACAAATACAGATAAGGAAATAAGATAAGTTCAGGTAATAACAAGTACCATTTAATATGCCATTAGGACATATTAGTCAAAACTTTCCATATATTTGTTTAAATTCTACTCCATATTTACAGAACCCCTATTCTGCACTTATCTATGCTGAAAAACTGCCCTTAAAGGACATATTTTACTCTACTAGACTCAGATAAATTAACTAAACACCTACTTTAAGAAGAATAAAATGGAAGATATAGGAGACATACAGACAAAATCGAAGATCCACTTAATTGGGAAACTTCCAATGGGTGAAGAAAATCTGAGCATAGTGGTAACAGATTTCATATCTAAAGTAGTGATTTGTGGAGGTAGAGCTCCAAGAATAGCAATTGAAAGGAGGAGAGGAGCACTCAAGGAGTCTAGGTAAGTGGTGGCACTCATAGACCTACAGGAAAAATCAAGAAACAGCAGTTACCCATTAAAACAGATGAGAAATTATGATATTGCCCCGAGACATGATAATTTGGACCATAGATGGAAAGTAATGAACGTTATCATTTTTGTCTCCATTTGTTGAGAACCTGTGTGTATAGAAAGTAAGACTGTTTACAATCTAACTAATTAATTGTGCATTTAGTTCCATGCCTTACTTACAAGAATCATGAAACCCAGTGAGGTTTTGAAACTCACATACAGTCACACAGCACACAGATTAATGGAACAATCAAACCTTTGGCTTTCTATGATCTGACCCTTTCAGCAATACTAGCCTGACCCACAAACAGCAACCACAAAGATCTTGCTGCCCTACCTTCCCATTAAAATAATTTCCAGTTGAAGGAAGAAGCAAGGAGGATGACTAAATCCCAACAGGAAGGTTGATTTATTTTAGAAGACTTTTCACAAGAGCTCTGACAGTGCTAATTTTAACCAAGTCATTGTGAAGCAACCTTGGATTCCTCCATGCAAGGCAAAGTACAAATACAAGTATATGACTCAGCACAAACCAGCTGTATCTCTCCCTGTAGCCTATTACCCATACCTCAAAAGGAATGAGTAACATCATCCAGGTTCACAAAGGTTATAAAAACTTGCTAAGAAAGTACTATCTAGCTTCCTGTCCCACCAGTTTCCCATACTAAGGCTTTTGTACTAATTCCAAAAAAGTCTTTCCCAGGGGACCTTCTTTCCATGATCATCTATTGCCCTGGTATTAAAGGACAAACTGACCTGGCTTTGGGGGTATTGTCTATGATAGTGAGAGTGAGCATCTCTTTATTAAGGCCTCCAATCAAATGGGAAATTGGTAATAAATGAAGTTGGAGACCAGATAGTTTAGTTTTACAATTAAGCTTAGTTGTTTATGGCTTAAGATGTTTTTAGGTCTAAATAGATGTTTTAAGTTGTTAATGGTGAGATATGATAGATATTTATTTACATTCAGAATTTTAGTCACACCAAGATAGGAAAGATATTTTCTTCAAGGCTGTCAAATACAAATAGCCAAAACAGTATGAATGTAATGTTTATATAATTCCTGATTGTGCCATGTTTCTTCTTGCTATAGGTAGTTTATTGTCTATATGTGTAATAATGCAAATGTATATGTAAATAATTTTAAAAAGATTACTAAAAAAATTACTCAGATGGTAGAAACAGTAGCAATATCCACAGAAACCTAGTCTTAATTTTTTTTTTTTAGATGAGCTCCTTTCTTTCTTTTTTTTTTGTTTTTTTGTTTTTTTTTTTTTTTTTTTTTTGGTTTTTCAAGACAGGGTTTCTCTGTGTAGCGTTGACCATTCTGGACTCACTTTGTAGACCAGGCTGGCCTCGAACTCACAGCGATCCGCCTGCCTCTGCCTCCCGAGTGCTGGGATTAAAGGCGTGCGCCACCATGCATGGCTGAGCTCCTTTCTTAAAGAGATGAAAACACTAGTCTGCTGTAGAGGAATTTTAATCCAGCAACATGGCTCTCTGGAAAGGGATCACATCCAAAGGCCTTCCAGGTCTATGTGATCCAGCTGGAATGCAAACATACTCTGATTACAGTATGATCAGTCTGGAATAAGACACACCATTAGTACATAGCTTTAATACCAAATGATGAAGGTAAGGTAGGCCTATAGAAGAAGCCGTGTTTGAAAGTGAAGTCAAATCAAAGGACAGATAAAGTGAGAAATCAGAGAAAGATTTGACAGAATGGGTCAGAAATAAAATACTCCCAAGTCTCATGAGAATAGGACAGGAAAGAGAAAGAGATGCTCCTTAAGAGAAGCACAGGGAGAGAGGAGAGAGCTTTGCTTTTTTTTTTTTTTTTTTTTTTTAACTGAGAGAGTTTCTTTCTGAGACAGTTTGTCAGAGACAGGTTGCAGAAAGAACAATCTAGACATAGGTGGCAACAGAGTGAGCCAGAGAATGAGAAGAAGCCAATGTTTAAAATGTATTGCCAGAATTAGTTTGAGGCCAGATAGAACAATTCAGTCAGAAGCCAAGAGAAGCCAGTTTGAATCAATTAGCATGGAGAGGACTTTGGGCCAGAATAGCTGAGTTGAACCAGCCAGTGATAGTTCAGAAAGAGCTAGAAAGGCTAGGGAGTGGGTCTCATCTAATTCTCTTATCAGAAGAAGTAAAAATGACATTTACAGTGTGTAACTATGACAGATATTCACAAGACACTAGGTAAACTCAAAATTTTCCCATGATTTTGCCCTGTCTGCCATGTTGATGTCACCCTAAACTGTGAGGAATGTACAGAAATGGTTCATTAGTCTTTGAATATGGAATCCATAGTGAATAATGCAAGAGTTCTTCTAAAGCTACAAATATCTTCTTTAATGTCTTAAGCTGATCATATAGTCAATTATTTATTACACAAAATAATAGGGATCTATGACTATATGAGAGACTGTTTTAGACATCAATAATGCCATGTAACTTAAACAACAATAACAAAAAAAAATGCCTCTCTGAAATTGGCTGAGAAGCTTCTGTAAGGCAGGAGACACTGTCAAAAGAACAAAGCAACAGCCTACAGACTGGGAAATAATCTTCACCAACCCTGCATCTGACAAAGGTCTAATATCCAAACTTTATAAAGAACTCAAGAAATTAAACGCCACCAAACCAAATAACCCAATTGAGAAATGGGGCTCAGAATTAAACAGAGAATTCTCAACAGAGGAATATCAAATAGCTGAGACACACTTAAAGAAATGCTCAACATCTCTAGTCATCAGAGAAATGCAAATCAAAACAACTCTGAGATTCCATCTTACACCCATCAGAATGGCTAAGATCAAACATTCACATGACAACAAATGCTGGCGAGGATGTGGAGAGGAACACTCCTTCATTGCTGGTGGGAATGCAAACTAGTACAGCCACTTTGGAAATCTATCTGGTGCTATCTCAAAAAACTGGGAATAGGGCTTCCTCAAGACCCAGCTATTGCACTCCTTGGAATATACCCAGAAGATGCTCCAGCACACAACAAGAAAATTTGCTCCACCATGTTCATAGCAGCCTTATTCATAATCGCCAGAACATGGAAACAGCCTAAGTGTCCCTCAGTAGAAGAATGGATAAAGAAACTGTGGTACATTTACACTATGGAATACTACTCAGCTATAAAAAACAGGGAATTCCCGAAATTTGTGGACAAATGGATTGAACTAGAAATGATCATAATGAGTGAGCTAACCCAGAAGCAGAGAGACTCAAATGGTATATACTCACTTATAACTGGACACTAGCCCAAGGGGCAGGTCCCATGAAAGTCTGCACCTACCAGGAAAGTGGGATAGAGGGGAGGACATCCTATTGAGACTCTAGGTGAGAAAAATATAGGGGATAGGGAAGTAGGTGGATCCAGAGGGTCCTAGAAACCTACAAGAGGAACATTATGATGGGTGGGTCTGAGCCCAGGGGTTCTCCTTGATCAAAGGCACCAACCAAGGACAAAACGTGCAGTCATCATCAAACCCCTACCCAGATCTAACCAAGGGACAGAACATTCTCCACAGTTAAGTGGAGACTAGGGAATGACTTTCACAGGATCTCTGATGCCCCATATTTGGCCATGTCCCTTTGTGGGGAGGCCCAATGGCACTCAGAGGAAGGATAGCAGACTACCAAGAAGAGACTTGATATCCTATCACCATATTCAGGGGGAGGAGGTCCCCCCCGGTCACAGTCATAGGGAAGGGGGACTGGGGTGAAAGTGGGAGGGAGGGAGGAATGGGAGGATGCATGGGATGGGATAGAAAATGAGATGTAATATGAATTATTTTATTTTTCAATAAAAATGTCTTTAAAAAAAGAAATTGAGGGTCAGACAATAAGCAATTTACTTTTAAATAGGTAAATTACATATTGTGATAAAATTGAAGTAAATTTTTATGAAAAACTAATGGTAGAGAAACTGAAGAACTTTGGAGTTGGTGGTAGGTGGTTGCAGTGTTAAGCATAATGAACTTAACAATAAAATATCAAATTTGAACAATGTGAAACATTTGATCCAATCTATAGATGAGAAAAACATTCTCCAGGCTAAAGGAATAGATAGCACAAAGACTGTGTGCTTACTATGTCAGAAGAAGTCTATATACTGAAAATATTTGTTTATCAGGCTCTTAGACATTCATGAAAATGCATTTAGAGAGAGAGTACACCCTTTCTTCTGCATAAATACCTAACTCCTCTGAACAAAATACCCAAAATCAAGGTCGATTTCAATATTAATAATGGCATCAGAACAAATATATGTGCTTAGAGACTTGAGGTGGTTACTCAGTGGCTAATATCATTTGCTGAATGTCTTATGGTTATATTAATATGGTAAGACACCATGACCAAAAGCAACTAGGAGAGAAAGGATTTACTTTTGCTTATAGTTCTGCATCACAGTCTATCACTGACGGAAGTCAGAGTAGGAACTCAATTTAGGAACCTAGAGGAAGAAACTGAACCCAGGAACATGGAGGAATGCTGTTTACTGGCTTGTTCTACATGGCTTTCTCAGATTGCTTTTTTATAGCACCTGCCCAGAGGTGGAAAGGACCAAAATGGGCTTGGCCATTCCAAATATACCACTAATAAAGGGAATGTTCCCACCGACTTGTCTACAGGCCAATCTGACGAAGGTGTATTCTCAACTGTACTGTCCTCTTCCCAGATCAGTCTGGCTTGTGTCAAGTTAGCAACAAACGACAACAACAACAAAATCAAGACATCGCCCAAGCTTGATCCCCAAGTTCTGATCCCCAGAAACTTTGGAAAAGCTGGACTTGGTATCACAAGCGCTCTCACTCCAGCACATCCATGGAAAACGGGAAATGGAGATAGGAGAATCTTCAGAAATTTTGGGCCGGCTAATCTGGCTTACATAGCAATGAAGCTTCTGTAAGGCAGGAGACACTGTCAAGAGAACAAAGCGACAGCCTACAGACTGGGAAAAAATCTTCACCAACCCTACATCTGACAAAGGTCTAATATCCAAAATATATAAAGAACTCAAGAAATTAAACACCACCAAACCGAATAACCCAATTGAGAAATGGGGCTCAGAACTAAACAGAGAATTCTCAACAGAGGAGTATCAAATGGCTGAGAAACACTTAAAGAAATGCTCAACCTCCTTAGTCATCAGGGAAATGCAAATCAAAACAACTCTGAGATTCCATCTTACACCCATCAGAATGGCTAAGATCAAAAATTCAAGCGACACCACATGCTGGCGAGG
Source organism: Acomys russatus (assembly GCF_903995435.1). Taxonomy (NCBI): domain Eukaryota; kingdom Metazoa; phylum Chordata; class Mammalia; order Rodentia; family Muridae; genus Acomys; species Acomys russatus. Next base: position 110,736,337 of record NC_067169.1, read on the forward strand.
ATGTGGGGAGAGAGGAACACTCCTTCATTGCTGGTGGGAATGCAAACTAGTACAGCCACTTTGGAAATCTATCTGGTGCTATCTCAGAAAAATGGGAATAGGGCTTCCTCAAGACCCAGCTATTCCACTCCTTGGAATATACCCAGAAGATGCTCCAGCACACAACAAGAAAATTTGCTCAACCATGTTCATAGCAGCCTTATTCATAATAGCCAGAACATGGAAACAGCCTAAGTGTCCCTCAGTAGAAGAGTGGATAAAGAAACTGTGGTACATTTACACTATGGAATACTACTCAGCTATTAAAAACAAGGAATTCCCGAAATTTGTGGATAAATGGATTGAGCTAGAAATGATCATAATGAGTGAGTTAACCCAGAAGCAGAAAGAAGCAAATGGTATATACTCACTTATATCTGCATACTAGCCCAAGGGGCATGTCCCACAAAAGCCTTCACTTACCAGGAAACTGGGACAGAGGGGAAGGCATCCTATTGGGACTCTAAATGAGAGACGCATGGGAGAACAGCAAAATAAAAGGATCCAGAGGGTCCTAGAAATCTACAAGTAGAGCAATATGATAGGCAGATTTGGGCCCAGGGGTCCCGCTCAAACTAAGGCACCAGCCAAGGACAATACAGGAGGTAAACTTTAAACCCCTTCCCAGATCTAGCCAATGGTCAGAATATTCTCCACAGTTGAGTGGAGAGTGTGATACGACTTTCTCACATACTCTGGTGCCTCACATTTGACCATGTCCCCTGGAGGGGGAGACCTGGTGGCACTCAGAGGAAGGACAGCAAGTAGCCAAGAAGAGACTTGATACCCTATGAGAATATATAGGGGGACGTAATCCCCCTCAGGAACAGTCATAGGGGAGGGGAATAATGGGAAAATGGGGGGGGGGAGGAATGGGAGGATACAAGGGATGGGATAAACATTGAGATGTAACAAGAATAAATTAATAAAAAAAAAATAAAATAAAAAAAAAAAAAAAAGAATATGTTTACTATATATTACTAAGAAAACAATGGATATAAAACTGTATCTATATTATTGTTATAACTGCATATTGCATGCATAAATATTTTAGGCTTTTAGCCACTATTATGAAGAAATGTCTATAATACTATGTATGTGTGTATTATAAATACATAGATAAAATTTAAATTCAATTTTTTCCATGACTAGGGCATGTGTGTATGCACTGCATCTACAGAAAAAAGGGTCAAATGCTTTCCTTTTGTTTTGTTGAAACTAGATCTCATGCAACCAGCTCTTGCTGGCCTAGTGCTTGCTATGTACATTAGGCTGGTGTTGAACTTGTGATTCTCCTGCTTCAGTTTGCCTGGTATGGTGATTACAAGCATGCACCATAATATGCAACATTTGAAACTAGAGACTTGTGAGGTTCTTTCCTTTTTGTCTTTGGAAAACAGTTCTCCTGTAGGAAAATATTATCACAGTGTTGCAGGTAAGTTGAAGGCTAGACTGGAAGGCACTATCACCCTCCAGACAGACTTGTTCAATAAAAGGTGGATTATTCTCCTTTGGAAAAGAGAATACAACAAAGTTTCTTTGAGAAGATTCTGTAGTCACCCCAAGTCAAAGATATAGTCTAATAAGTGGTCTTACTCCAGTGCCACAATTCACCACCAAGTTTAAGAATTGTCTCTGCCAGCCAAAGACAATACAGGCGGGAAAGTTTAAACCCCTACCCAGATCTAGCCAATGGTCAGAACATTCTCCACAGTTGAGTGGAGAGTGGGATATGACTTTCTCACGTACTCTGGTACCTCACATTTGACCATGTCCCCTGGAGGGGGAGACCTGGTGGCACTCAGAGGAAGGATAGCAGGCTACCAAGAAGAGACTTGATACCCTATGAGCATATACAGGGGGAGGAAGTCCCCCTCAGTCACAGTCATAGAGGAGGGGAATAAGGGAAAAATGGGAGGGAAGGAGGAATGGGAGGATACAGGGGATGGGATAACCATTGAGATGTAACAAGAATAAATTAATAAAAAATAAAAAATAAAAATAAAAAAAAGAATTGTCTCTGCCTTTTCTATGAGATGGAACATGACTCCAAGCCAAAGACAAATAAAGATTTTCACCTTTCCTACCTCATACAAGCTCCTAAAATCAATACCTATTTTATTAATCATTCCATTCTTAATTTTTTACCACCCTTTGCCATAGAGAGCCTTTTGTCACATCAACCCTAGTCTTCTTGCTTACCAAATATGGCATGTTCAGTCAGATATTAACACTCTGTTGCTTGGATCTCTGACCTTTCATTAAATAATCATTCTCTGTACTTAAAATAATAATCATTTTTCTTACTACTTCAAGAAGAAATCAGACGCTTTGAAAAGAGTTTCAGTGGTTGATTGAGTCAGAATGGAAAATGGTCACTTTGACATAAAGAACTGGGAAATGCGGTCAATTTTTTTGGTTGTCAAACTAAGAGGGTGAGTTAAAGTTAAGATTGATGTTGCCACAAGACTTTCAATGCAGAAAGATATATATGAAGGTATATTTATGACAATGTGTGCCTAGGTGCCTAGTTTTAGTGTGGGGAAATTAAGAAGAAAATTTAAAGCACACTTAGAAATAACATATTCTGTTTCCAAAACAGAAAATTTGGATTCTTACCCTTCAAGTTTGTGTATTCTACCACAAGATCCACTGGTACACTATCACCAAAGATTCCTCAAATACACCCATCTCTTTTTTTTATTAATTTATTCATGTTACATCTCAATGGTTATCCCATCCCTTGTATCCTCCCATTCTTCCCTCCCTCCCATTTTCCCCTTACTCCCCTCCCCTATGACTGTGACTGAGGGGGACTTCCTCCCCCTTTATATGCTCATAGGGAGTCAAGTCTCTTCCTGGTAGCCTGCTATCCTTCCTCTGAGTGCCACCAGGTCTCCCCCTCTCTTTTACTAAAGTCTTTCACATTATTAACTTATTACAATATTTCACACATTTGTAATGACTTAGGCAGTAAAAACACTATTTAACAGCCTAGACTCCATACCAATGGACATATACCATGAAAGTATGGATCATACTTGACACATTTTGTGTTCAACCTGCCTCTGCCACCTAGCTAGTATGAGGCCCTCAAAAATTATTTTTTCCAGATAGACAACATCATGAATCCTTCTCCTGTCCTTACAATATTGTCTTAATTTTTCCTAATACAGCTTAAGCTCCTTTTCTCCAGAGTCTTTTCCATGCCACTATGAGAACTTACTAATGACTTCCTGCCCCTATATTACCCTCATACAACTGTTCCACACCATTTGACCAAGCTATTAACAATTTTCTGAACTCTCTACATGTACACATATACATACATACATACATATATATATATATATATATGTATATGTTTGATATTCTCAAAAGACTATCAACACCTGTCTCCCAATTCACAGTGTATAATTCCAGTCCCAAGCAATATTTTTGTCTAGAACTGCTACTTATTAAATTCATCAATAGTGCTAGGACTGTACCTCAGTGATAGAGAATATAAGGTAGAGGATCTTATGTTCCATCACCAGTAACATAAGAATAAACAAATAAATACATACATACATACATACATACATAAGTAAATAAATCAATACATTCTTGCCTAATAAATACAGCTTGTCTTTTGAAATTGCCTTTTCATTTCCTAAAGCCCTACTGTAGCAGAAACATGATAATTTTCAAAGATGTGGACTTCAGCCAGTAGTATATTGGGTACCCAGCAGCAAGGGATCTGAAAGGGTTAATGAGCTTCACAAATCTATGGGAATACTACTTGTTCACATTGAAGACAATATGTTTGTCAAATTCCCAGTGGAACATGTGCTGCAGCAGGGTGCCTGGTTTTTTTCTGCTGTGTTTATACCATAATGATGCAATGTTTCCATCTGAAAGCTGCTTCAACTCAACAAGGAACTACTAAATGTGCTCATTTTGCTTTAGCAAAAGCAGAATTTAGATGGGAGGGGTTTGTTTATTTTAATGTACACAAACATGAGATGGATGAATGTTAATATGCATATAGAGAAGAAATGAATGTGATCTACTGCTTTTTGACTGGGGCAGCTCTCCCTCAAAAGATGATTTCTCAAAATCCAGAAAATAAGACAAAAATGGGTACTGAGGAGATGGCTCAGTGAGTAAAAAACCATCATACAAGCAAGAAGACCTGAATTGAGATGCGCAGAAACAAAGAAAAAGTTTAATGTGACTTTTTGTATACACACACACACACACACACACACACACACACATGCTGAAAGTATATGATGAACTAGCTCACTTGGTAAGGCTCTCTGTTGCTAAGGGTTATAACCTGAGTTTGATCATGATGATTCAAATTATGGAATAAGAGAGAATTCATGCACTTATTCCCTGAATTCAACATGAGTCCCCCATCTATACATGCACACTTAAACACACACAAAATAGATCTATGCTAAACCAAATATATATGAATAAAATATTTTTGCTGCTACTTAAAAAGGACAAATCTGACAATCTTTTATTCTTTTCTCTTTAAAGTCAAATCAAGAGTCATTTCCACCATTGATTTAAGAATAAGAACATGATCTAAGAATAAGAACAAGAACCTTTGTACTAAAACTAAGCCAGCTTCCCCTTACTGCAACATCTTCCCAGTGCATTTCTCTACAAAGCTTATTGCACATAATCACAAACGAGTCCCAGCTGCTTTGGTACCACAGCTGTTTACCCAAAGCCTGACGTATCAAGCACAAGGAGTCCAAACTACAATTTGACCAAATGGATTTTAATTGAAGTTGAAAAGTCAAGGACTGTAGAAACAACCCAAATCTCTACTGGCCACTCTTGTCTGAAGGACTTGATGTATCCCTAGCAACTTGGGTCACCAAGTCACATATCTCTTGAATATAGTAATTGACTATATAATGGAAATGAAATGAAGGTACAGAATTGAGGGAGGAGTCTCCAAAATTATTTTTTTTCTGAACCAAATCCTTTACACATTATAAACTGAAAAGAGTTTTCTACAATAACCTGAGTTCTGGTCATTTTCTGTCCCTACTCCATCATAGGAGCCACACACTGCTAAATAATTAGCAGTAGTGCATGATACTGTGAGAGATGCCAACATGCCTAAGGACTGGATACTGAGCATTTACTACAGCACATTTGGGTATTTACTGAAGAAATACGACAAAAAAAGACCCCGTGTTTTGTAACTGTTCACTTTTCCCTAGCCAGCAACGAGATTGACAGGGACTCCTCTAGCTACAGATGCTGTGGGAAGCCTTCAAGAGAACACTGTCTAGGACAATATGAATCCCCTTTACTTTAGCACAGATGTTTGTGTAAAACTCCAACCCACTAGGGAGCCGAGTGTCTAAGCAGAACGCTTTTGTCAAGAATCAAAATTATGAACTAACACCTTTAAGCTGAAGCAGAAAAATAAAATCTTTAAAAATAGAACATGTCACATTATCTAGTCATCCCTAAAAACAACTCTGTGGCCAAAATGCTCCCAGCCTTTTAACATACCTAATGTAGCCATATGTGAATAAAAGCATACACTTCTACAGTTGAAATTCTGGTTCTATACTATGGAGAAATAAAGCAAAGGTAAAGTTGGTGTGTGTGTGTGTGTGTGTGTGTGTGTGTGTGTGTGTGTGTGTGTGTATGTGTGTGTGTGTATGTGTGTGTGTGCACAAGAGAGAGAAAGAGAGCACTCTTGTGAGTGCTCTGATGCATGCACCAGCATGTCCATATGCAATACATAAGCAGTGATCTAAGAAACAGGTTCTAATTCTACAGCTCATATGCTCCCTATGTCCACAAGGACCCATAAGAAATGAAAATCATTGGCTAGATCTGGGAAGGGGTTTAAAGTTTACCTCCTGTATTGTCCTTGGCTGGTGCCTTAGTTTGAGCGGGACACCTGGGCCCAAATCTGCCTATCATATTGTTCAACTTGTAGATTTCTAGGACCCTCTGTATCCTTTTATTTTGCTATTCTCCCATGCGTCTCTCATTTAGAGTCCCAATAGGATGACCTCGCCTCTGTCCCAGTTTCCTGGTAAGTGAAGGCTTTCGTGGGACATGTCCCTTGGGCTAGTATGCAGATATAAGTGAGTATATACCATTTGATTCTTTCTGCTTCTGGGTTAACTCACTCATTATGATCATTTCTAGCTCAATCCATTTATCCACAAATTTCGGGAATTCCTTGTTTTTAATAGCTGAGTAGTATTCCATAGTGTATATGTACCACAGTTTCTTTATCCACTCTTCTACTGAGGGACACTTAGGCTGTTTCCATGTTCTGGCTATTATGAATAAGGCTGCTATGAATATTCTCCACAGTTGAGTGGAGAGTGTGATATGCCTTTCTCACGTACTCTGGTGCCTCACATTTGACCATGTCCCCTGGAGGGGGAGACCTGGTGGCACTCAGAGGAAGGACAGCTGGTAACCAAGAAGAGACTTGATACCCTATGAGAATATACAGGGGGAGGTAATCCCCCTCAGTCACAGTCATAGGGGAGGGGAATAATGGGAAAATGGGGGAGGGAGGAATGGGAGGATACAAGGGATGGGATAAACACTGAGATGTAACAAGAATAAATTAATAAAAAAAAAGAAATGAAAATCAAACAAAATGTCACCTATTTTAAAAATTTCTTCTCCATGGAGTTTGTAGAAAGTGCCCAGCCATGTTTTTTTCTCTAAACATAGACATTAATATTCCTGAGTGGTTCTACACCAGTGGTTCTCAACCTTCCTAAATCTGTGACCCTTTAATATACTTCCTCATGTTGCGCAGACCCTCAACCATAAAATTCTTTTGATGCTACTTCAAAACTGTAATTCGGCTACAGTTATGAATTGTAATGTAAATATTTGATATGTAGGATGTCTTATGTGCATCCTGAAATGGGCCAGACCTACAGGACGAGAGCCACTGTTCTAATGCAGTATTTGTCCTTTCCAGTAGTGTCTTTTAAAATCTAAATTATAACCTAAAGATAAGAGATACATTGTATAAGACAGAAACGCTTAGTAGTTTTTGTAGACAAACAGTCCTAATGTTGTCCTTCTGTATCAAATCACAGTTTGTTAAGATATTAAAGGCAGGACTGTGACCAGAACTGATCTGAAATATAACCCTAGGTGAAAATGGGAAATTGCAAAAAATAAAGTAAGAATGTGACATTTCTTGAAGTTTACATTTGTTCTCTTACTGGTTGCTTTTACATTGCTGTACTGTATCTGCTGCCATAAAGAGTCAAGCTCTTATTAAGGACTTCACTGTTAGTGTTCCTAATATACTGGGTCTTGTGCATAAAGGCACTAACACACCACAAGACTCAAAGCACTTGGTGTGTAGAGTTGCATCAAAATATGTGTCTGGAACTAAATTTGAGCCCTACCTCTTCTGTTTACTATGTTAGACCTAAAGGTGACTGCCTAGGTCTCCTTACATGTAGAGTATATAAAGAAGCAAAAAATTAAACTATGTGATCCTGGCAGGGGCTGGAACTTGTTATATAGACAAGGCTGGTCTTGAAATATACCCTCTGAGTGCTGGGATTAAAGGTGTGTGCTACTACACCCAGCTCAGTTACCTCTTAAAGTGAGGGCTAGCATGATGGTTCTTCATATGTGCTAGTACATACCAATGGGTTGACCACAGTCTCCTCCTTTTTGGAATTCATTACAAATGGATTATCTTCATATAAAAGAGAATTTCCTCTAGTAATCTTTTTCTTTTCTTTTCTTAAAGATTTATTCATTTTATTTATTGCATATGAGTGCTTTATCTGCAGAAGGGGGTATCAGATTACATTATAGATGGTTATGAGCCACCATGTGGTTGCTTGGAATTGAACTCAGGACCTCTGGAAGAGCAGGCAGTGTTCTTAACCACTGAGCCATCTCTCCAGCCCCTCCCCTAGTAATCTTTTTTTTTTTTTACTTTTTTTCATTTTTTATTAATTTATTCATATTACATCTCAATTGTTAGCCCTTCCCTTGTATCCTCCTATTCCTCCCTTTCTCCCACTTCCCCCCTTCTCCCCTCCCCTATGTCTGTGATTGAGGGAGACCTCCTTCCCCTATATATGCTCTTAGAGTATCAAATCTCTTCTTGGTAACTTGCTATCCTTCCTCTGAGTGCCGCCAGGCCTCCCCATCCAGGGGACGTGGTCAGAAAAGGGGCACCAGAGTATGTGTGAGAGTCAGATCTCACTCTCCACGGGACGGTGGAGAATATCCTGTTCATCGGCTAGGTCTTGGTAGGGGTTCGAAGTCTAGGTCTGAATAGGGGTTCAAAGTTTACTGCCTATATTCTCCTTGGCTGGTGCCTTAGTTTGAGGAGGACCCCAGGACCCAGATCCGCCTGTCATAGGCCTTGAGATCTCTTTCTGCTTTCAGCTTAGACCCAAAGACAACAATAGGGTTTCACAGACCAGGTTTTGAAGTCCTGGTTAGAATACTTTGCTTGAAAAACTCAAACTGTGTGACAATTATTTAACTTCATTTTGATAGAATTTTGTCAGCGAAAGAGAACAGAAAGTATCAGATTGAGTTGTTACAGAACTGAATAATATAATATTTATAAAGCATTACCTGGGCATAATAAGGGCTCAATAAGCATTGAATTACCACATCCAATGCTATTTGCTTATTGAGATTCCAGTATCTTGCATTGGTCTATGAGCTGAGCTTCTTGGGAGCAGAGACCTGATAACCACTCTTTTTTGTAGAGCCAGGGTCTATCATTATGGCAGGATACATTTTTGCTTAACCTGTAAGTCATTCATTCACTGCATAGACCTGTTGGCACTCAGAGGAAGGATAGCAGGCTATCAAGAAGAGACTTGATACCCTATGAGCATATAAAGGGGGAAGAAGTCCCCCTCAGTCACAGTCATAGGGGAGGGGAGTAAGGGGAAAAAGGGAGGGAGGGAGGAATGGGAAGATACAAGGGATGGGATAACAATTGAGATGTAATAAGAATAAATTAATAAAATAAAATTAAAAATAAAAAAGAATTGACTGAATGCCTATTATAAATTTATGTCTGTAGAAGCACATCATTTATTTTTAAAAATTCTATGGAAATTCACATATACTAATCTCTTGATGGAGATTTTTATGTTTTATCTCATCCTCATCTCTCTAACTTGGAAATGAAAAGCCCAGTGAAGGAAAGTCCACATTGTTAAAAGGTAGAGATTATACCCTGGTGAGTAAAGAGAGAACCAGATTGTGCCTTTGCAAAAATGAGATGAGGGTGAGGCTGATGTTGCCTTTCCTTACTTCTGCATGAGGTAACACCTCCCTAGAAAACTAGGCCTTCTCTCTCAATGGCTGCTTGTACATGTAGCAGAGATAGAAGTACTCACAGTATCCTCCATTGTAGCTATGCTTTTCTCTTAGACAACCTAACAGAACACTAGAGAGGCTGGGTCCTGATGAAAAAAGCATTTTGCAATAAGTTGAGGTCATGTGGGTTAGGTTTACACAATCATATTATGTACCTAAACCCCAAAACGTTCTCCCCTGTGTTTATCGTGGGACAAGCTGCAAATTTTTGAAAGTACCATTATTTAATTGTGGGATCTTTTTGTTTGTTGTTTTGGAGCCTTACTCTGTAGTCCCTGCTGCCCTAGAATATGCTATGTAGACTAGACAGACCTGGGCATCCAACTACCTCTGCCTCCCATCTGCTGATATTAGACACATGTATCATCTGTCATGAAAAACCAAGATAAACAAATATATGCCTGCTTCTTGACTACACAAGGAAATAATGTTTCTCTGCTGACTAGAATTTGTTTTTTGTTCATTTGTATGTTTCTTACTGTTGTTGCTGTTTTAGAGATAAGGTTATAACTAATGTATAGCCCATGTTAGCTTGAACTCATTTTCGGCTTTCATTGGCCTCTGAAATGTTAGCATTATAGCCATGTATCACAATGTCCAACTTGGCACTGGGATCTCTATGCTTCAGCCAGCTAGAACTCTGTCTGATAGCTTCAAGATAATGTGTTAATATTTGTTGAAAATGTAGCCTAGGTAAATGAGAGAAAAGAAATCAAAATCAAGGATTAAAGGTAAAGTGTTTTCTGAGGTTAGTCTCATTTTACAGTTCTACTTTCACGAGGATAATTAACACAACATATTTTGTAGAAAAGATTAAGGATTAAGATTGGAGACAGAAACCTGGAGTCATCTGTATAAGTATTAAAGCAAATAAGAATAGAATAGGGTAGGATATAGATGGGAGGGCAGCAAGTTTTAAGTAATCCTATTTAGAGAATGGTAAATAAATAAATAAATAAATAAATAAATAAGGAGGTGGCAGCGGAGGAAAGTAGAAAGGAGCAGGCAGTAAAGAAAGTGAATTAGGGGACTATTATTAGGTCAATAAAACAAAGAGATCAATGAGTTACTTAAGAGGTAATTAATATAGCGAAAAAGAAAAACTCCTGTTGAATTGCATAGGAATTCACTGTGGGACAACGAAAGGGGGATGAGCCTCACAAGAGCAGTCACAAAGGTGGAATGAAGAGAAATAGATGAGGAAAGAATGTGAAATAGAGACTGCTTGTATAGAAACAAGGACTAAATCCTTACTCCATCCAATCTTTAGACAACTTAGGCTGCTTTACATATCTTCACTACTTCATTTCCAAGTCACTACCAGTAAATTTTTACTTCTGCTTGAGGAAACACCTCCTTACCAAACTAGAACCTCTCTCTCAATTGTTGTTCTTACATGGCTGCTCTTGTGGTGGAGATAGAGGAAGTGCTTGTGATATCCTCCACTTCATTCACAGATGCATGCACGCATGCACGCAGACACGCGTGCGCACACACACGCGTGCACACACCCACACATATATATTCAAACTCAAAATCAACACATGGGCATGAGTTCACACACACACATGAGAGAGAAAGAGGGAGAGACAGAGACAGAGACAGACAGACAGAAACAGAGACAGAGACAGAGACCGAGACAGAGAGATCAAAATGTCTGTGTTATATACACTGTTTTTGGTTAAGTCAGATAACTGGATTCAGAGAAATAAGCCATGGTGGTCTGATCTGTAGTGGATTCTGAGACAGAATCATGATATATGCTCTTCTCCATTGTTCTCCATTGGATATCCCCAACAACAATAACATGTGCAATTAATGACCTTGTTGTGATATAAAAAGTGAGAGACAATTTGGAATATATCAAGTAGGAACTGCAACAAACTGTTATTTACCAATAAAGGAAACCTCTAAGTCCAGATTTATCCATCCAAAATATTCATATTTAAGGCTCACATAGATGTCCTTCCAAGAAACTGTTCAGTTATACTTTAAGCATTTCTCATTTATATCACAGTGTTATATTTTCTAGCAAGGATAGAGTGTGGAGCAAAGTTATGAGTAGACAAACTGATGAGAGGCTTGTGTAATGCAGATTTGCTAAGATCTCCCTGTGTTGAGTGACTGGCTTTAAACATAAGCATCATTTTGTTTTGTTTCAAAATGTTTAGGGGATAGAGGATGATGTTTAAAGCTACTCTCTAAAACAATAACAGCCAAGTGTCTGAAATTGCATTTTTCCAAAGATGTCCATGCTTGATTTAGACAACCAGGATATGAAGCATCTGGGCTTCCTCTGATCACCTGGCAACAGCACCAAAACCACAAGTGAGAATATATTTGTGGAAACTAAGCCATAAATCAATGGCCCCACAAAAGATCCAAATCAGGCATATCTCTCCTTTGTAGCTCAAAATTGTAAACCTTCATTACATACAAAAACTCCAAACATCTTCTAGGATGCCATTTACAAATTCAAAGCCAAAGAGACACATTCATGGTCTGTTTGGGCTCTGAAAAGGGGACTTTTTCACTTCAAAGAAGTAGACTCAACAAAATTGACAGTCTTGTTCCTGCAGGCAGCATTTACTGTCAGTAGTATCTTCTTGAACAAATATACTTATGATCTGTATCCTGCAAAGAAGGGTTTTAGATGAGTTTAGAGTATCAGAAGATGATACTCCTATTCTCCCCATTTCTCCAATAAGTGGACTGGGGTTGAAAGGGATGAATCATCTGTTCCAGGGTAAATATGGAACAAATGAAAGAGCTGAGATGCTGAAACTCATGTTCCCATTCCTACACACTGTCTCCACTGGAACAAAGTATCTCTGTGAGTTAACAAGAAGATGCTGTCTTCATTGGCAAAGAGAGGTACCCTTCAAATAGCCAGGGTAGGTGTTTTGACCCCATACACAACTACACAGTAATTGAACAATGAAATGAGCATCTTGGAGGCCACCTACAGCCTTCTTTTTAGGTCAGCTTTGAATCACCTACACATCAGGGACCAACAGTCTTCATTATTTAAACAACAATAAAATGTCCACTTTGTTTCCCTCCTCCCACAACTTCCATGAAAAACCCATTAAAAAGAGTAAACTTTTCTTTGCTAGCCACAAAACTAAGTTTTCATGTCCATATGAAAGAACCCATCTCAGTATTTTTTGCTCAAATGTGAAATCTCTGTACTGTTCATTAGGAATCTTGTCTTAGCTAGACTCAAAGGTGTGTTCTAGTTCCTGAGTGCACAAAGGCCAAACCCTCTAATATTTCAATAAAAATACAACTGATGAAATTCTTGTTACATAGACTCTTTACAAATTGTACTTTTTGAGAATTTGGTTTGTTTTGTCATTCAACATGGATGTTTTCTCTTAAGGATATTTACAGGATTGACTCTTTCATATGAGCCTGGAATCATCTCTGTAAGCATTCGACTATTCTACATTGTCCTTTCTTCATGAAACTCATAAAAACTCCACTGTAGTGCTCTTTCCACCACATCTTTCTATTTTCTAACAATGTTAAACTTTCCATAAGAACAACACTATAGATAGGGGTTTTTGTTTGTTTGTTTCATTGGGGAACAAAGACAAGGACTGTTGAGTAGCCAGATAATTTGGATATCAAATGACCCCAAAACTTTGATTAAGAGTGTCCCTGGATTACTCCCACAGACAAAGGTCTGTGCTGATGGTCTTTGAGAATCCTGCCAGGGCCAGTGTGAAATGTAAGGTAGGGCCTCCTCATCTAGTTTTGCAGGCTCTCCATAAATCACTCAGAGCAATACAAACAGGCAAAGTATATGCCAGATAGTGCATAGCCACCTGCAATGGAGTCTGTATCTCAACATTGCACAGAGAAAACAAAAAACTTATAGAAACTTTAATAAGTGAACTGAGGAAACACACATGATGTATACGCATCCTCGAAACTAAGAGTGTCCAGTGAACATGTTCACTTAGCAGAGCATCTGACCAGCAATATACAGAGTGATCAGCCTAAAAAGAAAGGAAAATACAAACATCTATAATGCCTTCACTATAGCTTTATGTAGTAAGACTATGAAGGATACACCACCTTAGCAAGGGCCACCATGGTGAAGGAGATGAAAGCATCAGAGGGAGCTCTTAGCTGCTGAGATTAAACCCATTTCCCTTTCTTCTCTCAGGGACAAAGTATAACAGGATATCATGGGTACCACTTAACTACCTAGGTGAATAACAAGAGCAACAACAGCCGAGATGGCGTATTAGGTGATGATTTAAATCAAGCACAGAATAGACAGGGGTTAGTTATAAATCTGTGACAGAATTATCCATTAGCATTAATTTGCATCTTTTCTACTGACTCTATCATGGATTAAAAAATATATTTCCTATATAACTCCATGAAAAGTAATTTTCCTTCTGTTAACTCACCAAACACCTGTGAAATACCTTCCTAGTTGAGGCAGGTGAATTTGGTGTGATAAGGAAGTAATCCAGAAGTATTCAGCTGCTGGAGGAGCACAGGCAGACACTGAAGCCATCTGAAGCTCACTCCTAAAGCAGTGTCTCTTCCGCAGGAATAGAGCTCATCTCAGCTTCCATGGTGCCCTCTGTCATCCTTAAAGATCCTCAGACATAATATGATGTTTCTTCCTTCCAGCTTCCTCACTGAGAAGCTCATGACATCAAAAACTCAAATTCAGTGTTAAGCTTTTAGAGGAAGATACACAGCAACTGTGAGTATGAAGGAATATGTCTAAGGCTTAGGAAAAGTGGGTTTGGTGCCCCTTTGTCATTATGGTATTCTTTGACTTATGAGTAATCACTTTTCTCTCTTAACTCTTGGTTTCTTGGACTTCTCTATGGGAGCAGACAATAAATGGATATCCACAAAAAACTGAAAAAGGTCACGATGGTGTAAAACCTAAGAAAGTCAAACTAACCCCAAGATAATTTAACCATTCAATGTTCTTGCTTTGAACAGGTCCTGGGCAAACTGTGTTGGCCATATTTGTAATTTCAGGCTAACCAAACATTTTAATGGGTAGTCATTGATGACTCTGAGCAACAAAGAGTGGGGAGCAGGAACTATGAGGCAATATAAATATTTTTGATAAGCATGACACTTCAAAGCATGAACTACAGCAGAAACTAAAGACACCTTAATGATGGAAAATAGACTGTCATTTCTAGCTCAAAAATCCCCCAACACACTCCTTCTGTGCAGACCATGTACATATGCATATCTTAAAGTTGGGAAATCTAATTTTGGGATGACAGATTTTAAAGTAGCTTCTGTATTAATGAACCTGAAATATGCCTATATTTTAAACTTTTCTGATAATGGCAATTTTATCATAAGTTTTTAAAATATTTTTTATTAATTTATTCATATTACATCTCCATTGTTATTCCCATCCCTTGTGTCCTGCCATTCTTCCCTCCCTCCCATTTTCCCCTTACTCCCCTCCCCTATGACTGTGACTGAGGGGGACCTCTTCCCCTTATATATGCTCATAGGGTATCAAGTGTCTTCTTGGTAGCCTGCTATACATATTTGACCACTTCCCCTGGATGGGGAGTTCAGGTGGCACTCATAAGTATTTTTCTATTTAAGAAGCAGTTAATATAAATTTATGTAACATCTGCATGTGCATGCAGGTGAGGATGAACATATGAGCACAGGATTCAGATAAACATCCTTAGGTGTCTGCTTCCTCTCTTGCTCTCCACCTTGTTTTCTTAAACAGGATCTGTCATTGGACCTGGGAATAATGGATTCATAAGAGTGGTTGGTCCATATGCCTCAGGGATCATCCTGTCTCTGACACCCTGTGATCAGGATTATAGATGTTCTTTACCTTGTGGTTTCTGGAGATCTCATGTTTGTGCACAAAGCACTTTACCATCTGGGCAATCTCTCCTGCTTCCGGTGGTCTATATTTGGAAGGATAAACATTACCCAGTGATCTGTGAGTGGATTTTAACTAGCTGACTGTATATGAATTAACTCAATTACCATGAGAATAGTAAAGTTATTTTAATATTGAAACAATGTATCCTTCATTGCCTCATTCCCTATATTTGCTAGTTATGCAATGCACTGTTTTCCTTTTCCAGTTTGATCTTCGATTAAATCTATTGTGTCAAGAGCCACCTAGGCATGTGGGCTGTCTATGAGGTGATCTGGTGTTTGCAAGGTCTTGTACCACGATGCACTCCCAAACTGCTTCCAGTCTCTGACATGCTGTCAGGAGCCATTGATTTGGGGAAGTCCAGTAGGCATGAGAGATCTCTGGAGGGGATCCAGTATTTCCAAGGTCTGTACCCTGATGTACCCCAGAATTGCTTCCAACCTCTTACTACCCTATCAATTGTGCTTTGCTGCATCTCTCTAAAATTTGGCATTAGAGCCGGGCATGGTGGCGCATGCCTTTGATCCCAACACCCAGGGAGGAAGAGGAAGGTGGATCACTGTGCGTCATAGGCCAACTTGGTCTACAAAGCAAGTCCAGGACAGCCAGGACTACATTCATGGCCAGCCCAGCCTACAAAGTGAGTCCAGGATAGCCAAGATTACACAGAGAAACCCTGTCTTGAAAAAACAAAAGTAAATACATCTGGCATTGGTGTGAATTGTTATTTTCTGGGTACTGGCCAGCTCTGATTGAGCAAACTTCCTACAGGATTTTGTTGGAGATGCATTGTTTGTTATCCAAATGAATTAACCCCTGATTATGGAATTCCTGATTTGATTCAAGTAGTTTTAAAAGTTAAAGTTAGTTTATGGCTGCAATAAATACCTTTGTGGACCTCCAGATGCCTCACTAAGGATAGTCTATTAGCAGATTTGTGGCTTCAGATAAGCCTCCACTGCAGATGGCACCACAAATCCTGGTATTTCAACCATAAATATAGGCAAGTTTGTTGAAATTTCGCATGTATGAATGAAGTTACTTAGAGATGTCTGATTTTACTCTGTTTCTTAGAATGAAAGACAGATAAACTTATTGTCCTGAGCTCATTATGAACTAAGAGATAGCTGGATAATGTATAGTCAGGTCCGTCCTAATTGATGTTGTATACTCTTGTAAGTTTCAGACTCTATTAACATTAGACCCTGTCAACCTTCGTCATTCTGAACTCACCATGAACTTATGTAATGGATACATAGATAAGAAATGTTCAGATTTAAAACATGTAACCTGTTATATTTTAGAATTCATCTCTTTTTATGATTAATTGTTCTCTTTTGACTATGAGGTAATTCCCTTTTCTCAGAAGTATAAATGTGGTCATCTACAATAAACGTGGCTGGGAGAATTGGGAAGCTTAACTTCAGTTGAAGTTAAGATGCCTGACTTCATCGACCTCTTCTCTTGATACTTTTCTCTTGAATGTATGTGCTGAAAATTGGGAAACCTGACTTGAGTTGAAGTCAGGATGTCTAATTCCATCTACCTTTTCTCTTGAATGTATGTGTGTGAGTGGTTTATTTTCCATTTCTCTCTTATTTCTTACTTTGCTGTGGATTCCCAAATAAGTTAGTTGACTCAGGGCCATCAGCCTTCTATGGCTAATAAGCTTAAGTTTACACCTATTTATTGGAGATCTCTGCAAAGAGGCCTATCTACAGATCAAAGAGCCTCCTTTTATGACCCCTGTGCAGTTTCTAGCCAGAAGCCACTTTTACAGCCTCAGCCATAGGAAACTTGTGGTCAGTTTAAGTTCTCACTGCTGCAGTATAGCCAGTCCCTGGAGAAGAAACCCTGGGCTCCCTTTCCTTTTTCTTCTTTCAATCCTGATTGGTTCCCTGAGCCATCAGCTCTGGCCACCCAAGAGATGAAGTAAACTGGAAGGGCATCCACATCCAGCACCAGAAACCCTACCCTGGACCTCCTCCGAACATTAGCCAGGCATTAACACTATTGGCAGCAATGACATTAAGGACACAGGCTGGCCTTCTATGAGCTACATTGGCAGAGATGATATGTTCAGCATACCAAAACAGTCTACACTTTGGAGAAGTCAGAGTATAACTACAAGTAGCAACCTAAAATACAGGATGGAACTTTAGTATAATGAAGGTCTTGGGCATTCTTTTTCATTACACCCAAAATTATATTATATACTACTTTGCGGTAAGAAAATTTTCAATATGATGCAAAGTTTGAGTTCTAAAAAACATGTACTAAGATAACTTTTATATGGACTGTTTGTCTAGCACACATACTGACCTTTGTCATACCTCATGATGCAAGTACATTACAGGTAACAACAGAAGAATGGATTAGATGTGTACAGACCATACAGATCATGGATGTGAAGGAAGTGTGCTTAGTTTGGTAATGCTGCCTCCTCAATTGAACAGTACAAATTATCCCAGTTGAAGGGGCACACTATTCCAATGAGTGTCCATTATGATAGTAATTAGTACTAATTTCTGATACTCCTAATCAAGAAAACATCCAGGCACTGAGATCTATCTTCTTAAGCTTTTCATTAAAGTATTTTATATAAACAAAAAGAAATTGTTACAAGGAAAGGGGGATTTGCTTGGTTAGGAAGATAGGAGCCCCCTCCCCAAAGATATAAAGCAGGGATGAGTAGAAAAGGTCACTCCATGTATGCATAAGGCCTCTAAGTTATACTAAGAGAAGCTTCTAAAATAAGCTCCCATAACTTTAAAACTTTATACAAGTTATCTAACCAACAATAAGATTGTTGCCTGATTGGATTATGTAGATGTGCTTATTCTATTTAATTTTTAAGATTAAATATTATATCAATATATTTTTAAGACATGGCCCTCTCCCTCCAAGATATAATTTCCAAATGAATCAGATTTTTAAAAAATCATTTCACTGAATATAAAGACATATAATGGTCTGAGGACAGACTAAGAGTTCAAATTTTGACTGTACAAATTACTATGTAACTTTGGGAATAAAAGTTACTTAAGCAAGATGCATTCTTCACATGACATGAATGAAAATTTACAGATATCTTATTTTTCTGCTCACACAAAGAGCCTTAATTGTTCTGTGCATCAAGCACACCTTATATACTTATAATTTTAGGACTGTATAACTTGTGATAATTTATATGGTTTCAGAACAGAAGAACCGGACACTGACATTGGATCAGACATGACAGGACGCATTCCTCTCAACATACTGGACACTGACATCCTGTATCCTTCATGTTCCAGCACCAAGTGCTTCAATTGCTGTTCTTCATCAGAACAAGACAGCTCCCAGAATACTTTCAAAGTAAGCTTCCAATCTCAATTGGTCCAGCATTTCAGAATGTCCCACACAGGACTCAAATTAAGCCTGGAATTTCATAACATTTAGAAACTGTAACACAAATGCTGGACAACCATTTCCCCAATTTTATTTGGGCCCTACAAAGGTACTATTCATCCCAAATCAATCAGAAGAAACCATAAGAGAATGATGCCCATTTCCTTTAATGGGGGTCAGGTAGGTTTTTGGTTGCTTTCTTGGACTATAGAGGGTTATTATCAGTGGGAGTTGGTTTACAAGCTATTATTGGACTTATTTAGAGAGAAAATAAGGTTAGACTCAGAGATGTCTCTCTTTTCCTTTATCTTACATTCTTAGGTTTAGAGATAGGAATTGAAATATATAGGGAAGCTAGAACAGAAAGCAGATAAGTGAATCTATGCCTCAACTTAATAACCCACTTGTCACTCAAAAGGTTATTTTTAGTTCACTAGTATAGAATTTTGTGTATAGATGAAAAACAAGTTAAATTCTAGATACATTGGTATAGGATTCAAAGGTAAAATTATTATTCATACACATTATATGTAGATCTATTCTAACATGAGGTATTGTACCAATATAACTCAATTACAGTACAAGGTTTACTTCCAATACTTTGAAATTGCTATTACAGGCTGTTTAGGATAATTAAGTTATAAAAATTAATTGTTAGTTGATCAAATCATGGTCATATCAATTACTAGTCTACTTTTATCACAAAAATATACATCTTAGGTGTGGCAAATAGATATGATTCTTTAGAAAGATAAGGTAGGGTAGTTAGATAAGGTCTTTAAAAACCTCAGAGACGTGCAGAATATTGCATTTAAAATGCTTTTATTATTTTAAGGACTCACTGACAACAAGAGACGTTAACTCCTGGCAACACCAAGCCTATCTCAAAGAGAATGATGAGCATCAAAGACCCTCCTTATGAAGATGGCATCAAATGTGGCAAACAAGCCACTGGGAAAAAGGTCCTCATTTCTACCACAGACAGAATTCTGCCTAAAAAAGGGGCAAGCTTGGATGCAGGCAGAGCTGGTGGCCAAACTCTGCCTAGACAGCATAAACAAACCTCAATAGTTCCTGTCTCACAAGTATGTCTTTGTGATATATGGGCCAGAAGTCTGAAGAAGATGCTCCAACATTGTAGGGAGATTTGGGTGACTACTCAGGTAGAAAACTGCCTCTGTCATTTTCTCATTTAAAAAGCTACTAATCTCTGAGCTGAGGTGGTGCCTAGGGTGGAACTGAGCACTCCGAGAATAGCAAAATAAAAGGATCCAGAGGGTCCTAGAAACCTACAAGTAGAACATTATGATAGGCAGATTTGGGCCCAGGGGTCCCGCTCAAACTAAGGCACCAGCCAAGGACAATACAGGCAGTAAACTTTAAACCCCTACCAGATCTAGCCAATGGTCAGAACATTCTCCACAGTTGAGTGGAGAGTGGATATGACTTCTTCACGTACTCTGGTGCCTCACATTTGACCATATCCCCTGGAGGGGGAGACCTGGTGGCACTCAGAGGAAGGACAGCAGGTTGCCAAGAAGAGACTTGATACCCTATGAGCATATGCAGGGAGAGGTAATTCCCCTCAGGAACAGTCATAGGGGAGGGTAATAATGGGAAAATTGGGGGGGGGAGAATGGGAGGATACAAGGGATGGGATAAACATTGAGATGTAACAAAAATATATTAATTAAAAAATAAAATAAAATAAAAATAGAAATGGAAATTTTAAAAAAAAGGAAAAAAAATAAAAAGCTACTAACCTGCACTCCTGGCATACTCAGGTAATCAAGTTTATTCCTTCTCAAGTCTCTGATGGAGTTGAAGTGACCAGGTAGTTTAGTTTTACAATGAAGCTTAATTGTTTAGGGGTTAAGATGTTTTTATGTCTAGACAGACGTTTTAAGTTGATAATGACAAGATGTGATGGAGATTGATTTACATTCAGAATTTTGGATGCACCAAGATAGGAAAGATGTTTTCTTCAAAGCTGTCAAATACAAATAGCCAAAACACCAGAAAAATTAACATTTATATAATTCCTAATTGTGTCATGGTTCTTCTTTCTATAGGTAGTCTGTTGTATGTATGTGTAATAATATAAATGTATATGTAAAGATGTTTAATTAATAAAAAAAAAGTTACTTAAGCAATCCAAGAGTCATTTTCCCCATTTGTAAGGTAGATAGATAATACCTCCCTTATAGAAATATTATGACTATTAGAAAAATTGTACAGATAGCATCTAACACAGCAATAGAATTCAATTCATGGTGATTATTTGATATGAAATAACATCGAGAGGAAAAGACTAGGAAGGAAAACTGAGATGTGGATTGAGTCCATTAATGTGTTCTGCTTCATAAATCCAAGATGAAAGAGGCAATTGCTTGGCCATTCAAAACTAGTAAGCATTTATTAATTGTCACATATAACATTTTGCAAAAGGAAAAAAGTGCCCCAAAGTTGAAAGTGAATGACCACAGCATGCCAAACTTAGAATGAATAATTTAGAAAGCAAGTTGAGAGTGATCAAAAGACTTGGCTGTTTGCTCTGGCTGCATTTAACTTCTTTGAACTCCAGTTTCTAAATCTGGAATGTATATGTAGCAACCCATGACTGATCAGCTCAACATGATTTTGTGAAAAGAGTTCAGTAGTAGGAAACATTGTTATCTTCACAACCATCCTTCGTTTTAAGTAGCCCCCTGGTACTGAAATGCATTTTATCTTTCACTGAAACTGCTAACACCCTCTTGCTCAGAAGAGAGTCAATATTCAGGAACTGAGCCATTACAAGCATAGAAATCATTCAGAGAACTGGAATGGTTGTAGTTTATCCCATGGATATTGGAGGAAAACTTCATAAGAAACAATTCAAACAAACCATTTGGATACTATAAAGCAATGTGTTGTGACACAGAATAGTGGACCTTGAGTGCAAAGGCCATAGGACAAATCTGAATTACTTCATTACAACAGTGTGGCTGAAAAGGTTCTCTGCACTATCATCTCCAAAATCTTTTTCTAATTTACAATTAAACATTTTTGTGACCATTTCCAGATTGTTTCATTGTGTGAGCCTGCCTCACAAGTTAAACAAAGGCAGCACATATGGCAAGACTAAAAACAACTTATATTAAACATGGGTATATGTTAAATGGACATGAGTAAACTATAACTGTGACCATGTTAGATGCTCTTCCACTGATTTTTTTTTCATTTAATCAAACAGATTCAAATGAGAAAAAGAAAACTTATCTTCTCAATTCCACATAAAAGGATTCATGTAGGAAGCGTGTGGATTTAAAATCACATTTGTAGCCGGGCAGTATTGGCGCACACCTTTATCCCAGCACTCGGGAGACAGAGGCAGACGGATCACTATGAGTTCAAGGCTAGCCTGGTCTACAAAGTGAGACCAGGACAGCCAAGGCTACACAGAGAAACTCTGTCTTGAAAAACCAAAATAAATAAATAAATAAATAAAATCACATTTGTCCTTGAATCTCAAGTCCAGCACTTAGTAGTTTTGTACCTTTAAGTAAATTACCTTGGCATCTCTAAATGTTATTTTACTCATTAGTTACATGAGAAGCAAATTATCTTGCTAAGTGATAGTAAAGTTTAAACATTAAAATCTTCATAAAATGTTTAAATAGATAGTATGTGTGTTCCAAGTACTAACTTCTTTGATTCATTTGCCTCTTCTGGGGCCAAGGATGTCCTCTGATTTGTGTTTGAGTAATGCCTATGTATAAATTAAGAGGCTAAACTCACATACCTTAGAGGATCTGAGATGTAGTTAGGCAAGACTAAATAGTAAATCTGTCACAAAGTGAATGCAAATCCATTTGATCATGGTCACAAATTTGCTATTGGATAGTTGTGATCTGCCAAAAACTTCACATTGAGGTCTTAATGCCCAGTACATTACTAGGTGACTATATTTGGATATAAGGGTCAATAAACAGATAATTAAACTTAAGTGAGTTCATATTTGTGGGGTTTTAATATAATCTGATGGGTGTCCTTATAATAAAAATAAATTAGGAAACAGATGCGGGCAGACAGAGGAAAGATCATATAAAGATAAAGGAAGAAATCAGCCACTATGACAAAGAGAAAAACCTCACAGGGACCATCATCCTGATCTCAGACTGCCTCCACAACTATGAAAAAAACAAACTTTATTATTTGTACCATCTGCTATGTGATGTATTTTATCATATCATCCCAAAGAGATTAATTTGCCCAGCTAGAAGGAATAGGTATACCTACGTCCTTGTGTTTACCTACATCCTTGTGTTAACCAAGCAATGCCTATAAACTACCCACTATGATTTGATACGAAGACTCATTCTAAAACAATTTCCATGCTATGCCTAGAAAACTATATAATGAACTAAAAGTAAGATATAATTCTACAATTGACTTTTTCACCAAAAAAAAAAAAAACCTCATTAATAGTTGAATCAGAGGGTATTAAAAAACAAAACAAAAGAAAAAAGAAAAAAAAACCTGACAATTCAGGACAAGGAATGCTGAAGCCCCCTTGCAGAAACCTCCAAGGGTAAGAAAAATTTTCTTGAAGAGTATATCCCAGAAGAAGAGTAATTGTGATGTTAAGAGGTAGATTCTTTTTGTTTTTATAAGAGTAAGCAGCTATGCTTAAGGATATTATGTTTCCACATACAGGAGCTTTATAATCAATAGACAACACATTTCCCTAAATCATGTTCCACACTGAAACATTAAGACAAAATACACATGAGTCTTAAAACTCTTGAATTAAAAGGTTCTAAAATATTTTCAAATGTATTTTATAACTTAGCTTATATGGTCAAAATGCCAAGTGAAGAAAAATGTATTTTTCTGGCAATTTCACTTCACATACCTCATGGTGTACAAATGGCAGAGTCATGTTCTATTTTATAGTTTATAAATGTCACTGCATAGTGTTTCACCTAACCCCTGAACTAGTTAAAACAGAACCATTGTTCTTATTCCAAAATGATGGCAAAATGAAGGAGAATGAGCAAATAAGTTAGGAGAAGTAGCAAGGATCAAACATACTGATTATTTAGGCAGACATTGCTATTTCTATTTTACAAGTGATGGAAAGAAATCTGTGATCTTTTCACTCCAGTGGAACAGTAAGAATCATAACTGGTCAAAGGCTCTGGGAAAATATACTTGAGCAAATAGATAGAGAAAGGATGGTTCTTCAGGTGACATATCATGAATAAAGTTGTAGAACAATTTAAACTTGGAGGTTATTGGGAGAACAATAAATGCTTTTCTGTGTCAAGGAAGTGGTAAACTCCCACAAGTAGACTGACCAGAGTATGAGCACAAATATAAATACACAAGATCTAAAAGGCTTTGATTAAGTCTTTGATACCTTCACAAAGCAAAGTAAATACTCTTTCTTATATATTTTTGTCCCTATATTCATCTTGAATGTATGAACAAAAGATAGAAACAGTTTAGATGTGTTATCTAGAGCCCGCAGTCCCCCTCCCCCATTCACCAAAACAGTAAGATGTTCAAAAAGGAAGTGTTTCCAGCAAAAGACTCGTTTTTCCTTATCACATAGACTCATTCCGATATGTTTCTATAATCTAGGCATGAAAGAAGCCACGGAGCCTCCGCTATGACTCTAAAATGCATTAAGTCAATGAGTGACCTGCAAAATCAACTGATGTATCAAATGGATATGTTTTGTGAACACAAATTTCCAATACTAAGGAGAAACCTATTAAAAAAATAGAACTAGCCTTCATTGCTTTCCAGATATAATTAATTTGAAATTCAGTATCTCAACTTAGTTTGCTCTTAAGTATAAAAGTAATAACACAGGTCATAGCAAATATGAAGATAAACAACAATAGTCATTTTGACTGCCTACTATGTACCAGATTTCATAGCCATAGCGCATTAAACACCAAGAATATTTCCAATTTACACTAAAACATCATTTTGGAATTGATAGAAATTGGGATCATAATAATTAAGTAATGTATTTACATATTAGAATTCTGTATTTATTTTGTCTCAAACTCCTAGCTTTCCTTACTGCACAACATGGTTTAAAATTATCTAAAAGGAAGGCATGGTGACATTTCTGTTACTCTAGCAGCAAGGAGGTAGAAGCAGTTTAGGGTAATCTAAGCTACTTAGCAAGATTGTATTTCAAAGCAAGTAATACAAAACCAAAATATCAACAAATAAAATATTTGCTTACATATATCTAGAATATCACATTTCTGGGACATCATTACATGTGTCTGTCTATCTAATTACAGTTTTGAATGAAATTGTCCTCTATGGCTCATAGTTATATAAACATGTCTGTTATATCTGTTCCAGAACATTTTGTCATTACTAATGATAAAAGTATAAAGATGAGTCATTACACTTGTATATAGAAAATTATGTCTGTAAATAGGGAATATTTCTTTTTGGTGGATCAACTCAATTCCATGGTTCTGTTTACAAGCTGGTATAAGGACAAATAAGGCAACTATCTTTGTATTTGTCTCTGGCATTAAAATCTCTTTGTGAAACTGTATACTATGAATGAAAATTATTTTAACTGCAGCAGATACAACTTGATTCTATGCCATGTACTAAGAAGCAATGTTATTCTTATTCATTTAAATCACATAATAGCTCTGCGTTAGAAATAAAAAATGAATTAAAAATAACCTCATGGATAAAAATTAAGGCCTTAAGTTGTGGAGTAGATTCAATAATCTACGTTTTGTCCTATCATCCTTATATATTTCTATATTCCCTCTTCTTTCTTTCAACCCCTATTTCCAAACCTAAGAATGAAAGATAAAGGAAAAGAGAGACATCTCTGAATCCAGCCTTATTTTCTCTCTAAATAAGAGCAATTAAATCTTATAACAAACTCCCAATGAAAATAAACATCTATCACCCAAGAAAACAACCCAGAACCTACCCAAGCCCGTTAAGAGAAATGGGGTATGGTTCTCTTATGGTTTCTTCAGCCTGATTTGGGGTGAATAATACCTTTGTAGGGTCCCAAATAAAACTGGGGAAAATGGTTAAACAAGCTAGGAATAGCATTTGTGATCCAGTTTCTAAGACTGAAGATGATGTTCCAACGTTATAGAGAATTCTGGGTGAGTGTTCAGGCAGCAAAATGTCTCTGTTATCTTCTCATTTGAGAAGCTGCCAACCTCCACTCTGTATATACTCAGATAATTAATTCCTTCTACTTAGGTCTCTAATGGGGTTGAAAACCAGATAGTTTAGTTTTACAATGAAGCTTAGTCGTTCAGGGGTTAATGTGTTTTTAGGTCTAGATAGATGTTTTAAGCTGATAATGTTGAGATATGATAGATATTGATTTATATTCAGAATTTTAGACACACCAAGATAGGAAAGATGTTTTCTTCAAGGCTGTCAAATACAAATAGCCAAAACACTACTATATAATTCCTGATTGCTTCATGATTCTTCTTGCTGCAGTTAGTTTAATACGTGTGTGTGTGTGTGTGTGTGTGTGTGTGTGTGTGTGTGTACAATAGTATAAATGCATATGTAAAATATTTAATGATATATTTCTTTTAAAAAATAAATTAAACAATAAATAAAGTGAGCACACAGATCAGGTCCCCTTAAGGCTGACATGAAAGTACAGATTTGAAAACAGTGTTATCAAACTACCAAGATGTCTTCTTGAATAATAAGAATACAAATAATGTAATACAAGTCCATCTTACCAGCACCTAATTCTAATAAAATTATATGATGAACCCCAAAGGAGGAAAGGAAAGAAGGAAATGATGTGATTCTGTTTTTATGAAAAATATAAAGAATATTTCTAAAACTAATACAAAACCAAATGAATATCCATTATAAAAGTGTGATCAAGCCACTATACAAGAATAGTCAAAGAACACCAAGCTACTAGTGACTGCTGGGATAATTAGTTTCTCCTACGGATGAAACTCCTTATTGATTATCCAATACAAAGTGTTCAGCCCTGAAAGCATATATACACAGCAGAAATAGATTCATCAGGTTGTGTTCAAATATATGTGCATACATATATGTTTACAACAATAAAATTCAAAGAGAAAGAGGCTACCAACTTGAGAGTGGGAAGTAATATGGAGCGTGGCAGGGAGAGAACCTGGAAGGACCCCAAAGGAGGAAAGGAAAGAAGGAAATGATGTGATTCTGTTTTGATGAAAAATATAAAAAATATTTCTAAAACTAATAGAAAACCAAATTAAAAGAAAAAAGAATAAGGGCAAAGCTGGGCTGCATGTTGTAATGACTAAAATGCAGGCTTTGAAAACACAGAAAAAATGGTCTTCATAAGGATGTAATAGAGAAATATTTTAGACTACAGAATATGAGCCATAAAAGAAAAAATAGACTTTATCAAAATTAAAAGATAATTTACTTTCAAAAGACAAAAAAAAAGCTGTAACTTGGGATTTACATCCAGATTATATTAAAAACTACCTACAATTCAACACTAAGAATACAAACAAGTAAAAGCAAATGAATTAAAAAGGGATGGAGAAGTGGTTCTGTGTATAAGACCACTAGCTGAACAAACATGAAAGCCTGAGTTCAAATATCCAGCATTCACATAAAAAGCTCGGTGTGCAAATGCTTGTAACTCTAGAACTGTGGGAGTGGGAGACAGGTATCATCAGAGCTTTCTGGCTGCTAGCCTATAGCTAGGTCCAGTGAAGGGTGCTGTGTTACAGAAATAAGGCAGAGGGGGATAAAGCGGGGCATTTGATATCCTCCTCTTCCCTCCATATTTGTGTGGGTGAGAGGTGCTAGTTCCCATATAGAAACATGAAGATAACACATATGCACATACACACGCATACACATACATACATACATACATACATACATACATACATACATACTTACACACATACATACATACATACATCATACACACACAAAACTGAAGAAATGAACACTCCTCCACTGCTGGTGGGAGTGTAAACTTCTACAGCCACTTTGGAAATCAATTTGGTGCTTTTTCAGAAAATTGGGAATACTGCTACTGCAAGAACCAGCCATACCACTCCAAAAGATGCTCCACCATACAGCAGGGACATTTGCTCAAGTATATTCATAGCTGCTTTATTCATAATAGCCAGAAACTGGAAACAATCTAGTTGTTCCTCAATCGAAGAATGGATAAAGGAACTGCAGTTCATTTATACAATGGAAATACTACTCCAGCTATTAAAAACAAGAAAACCTTGAAATCTCCAGGCAAATGGATGGAATGAGAAAATATCATTCTGAGTAACATAACCCAGTCCCAGAAACATACATATGGAATATACTTACTTATAAGTGGATGTTAGCCCAACATAGATGTCCTTTGAGAGTCTCCACTCTTGGGATGATCAGGACAGATGCTGGGACTTGCTGCTGGATTCCAATTGAGAGTGGGATGGAAGAATGAGGGAATGAAAGGACTCAGAGTGTTCAGGAGACCTACAAGGAGACCATCAAGGCAGGCAGATCTGGACCCAGGGGGGTCTGCCCATACTGATGCACCAACCAAGGACAATGCATGCAGAGAACCTAGACCCCCCTGTTCAGATACAGCCAATGAACAGCTCATTCTCCACAGTTGTTGGGAGAGAAGGGAATGCCTCTGACATGAACTCTGGTGCCAGAGATTTGATCACTTCCCCTTGGTGGGGAGGCACTGCAGGATCACAGAGGAAGGGGATTCGAGCCATCTGGATGAGACCTGATAGGCTGTGGTCAGGTGATGAAGGAGGAACTCCCTTGTCAGAGGTCTAGGAGAGGGGAATAGGACAGAAGAGGAGAGAGAGAGAGGGAAAGGGAAGATACAAGTCAGGGAATAACAACAGAGATGTAATATGAATAAACTATAATAAAAACAAATAAAGCTGCTATGAGCATAAGAAAGAAATATCAAAGAACTACACAGTCAAACTACAATGATACAAACAGAACATCAGTGGGTATACACTTAAAAATAGCTCTTGAGATGATTTTGATATTCTCAAGAATATGTCTATATATTCATATATATATATATATTCATGTATATATATTGTGTGTGTGTGTGTGATGTGTTTTAAAGGTTGGGGTCAATTTAACAAGATATCCAGTGTCACTTTGGGTTTCCACATGCCTGTGCGCCAAAACACACACTTGTGTATGTGTACACACAGAAAAAAGAAAAGAATATTAAGTCAACTGTGAGATTTCAAGGAAGATAGTCTGATATGCAGTCTATCTCTGAATCTTCAGAGTAGTCTACTAATGTGGGAATTACATTTTTTATTTGAACAGATGATATCTTGGAGGCTTAAAAAGGTAAGTTAACTCTTCTAAGGTCCTATGGTAGTGACAAAGTCAGGATTCACCTTCATATCTGACTGAATTCAAAATCTTCATCTCTACCCACAATGCCATGGTATTTTCCTGGTTTAGATCTCTAGCTGGACAATCTTTCATTCATTTTGTAGTCTCTTGGACCAGATTAAGGTATATATAAATACATCTCTGCTGTGGTAGGGGAACTAACTTTGTTTCTGACATATTTGAGGGAAAGAGCACCCAAAGAAACGTGAGTCTTCAAATCAGAAAGTCTCAGGGCCCCCTTTTCTCTAATACTTTTTTTTGCCTTCTTGGCTTTATTTCTCTCTCTTGACCCTGATACTCCGAAATAGTTTTCTTGTTGAATCTATATTCAGAAAGGAAGACCACAGAAGCCTAGGCTTGTTGATTCATAAGTATGTTCACAACAAGTAGTCACAGCAGAAGGATTTAAGGCAAATTCTTGACAGTGACAAAGTAAGGTGGAGGATAGGGGTGGAGAACAACACAGTAATATTCTGGGTTGTCTAGACAGTCAGTGACCTAAAGTCCAGCAGGTGACATGCCAGGGGCATGGCTTGCTGCTATTACTTTAAAAATTATGGGTTTGGAGTTCTGTTTGTGCAAAACCAGCAGGATATAGTCTGTTGAGAACAAAGGAACTGCTTTTGACTATGATATGCGGTATAATAAATGACATATCATGAATTGAGATAGGACACTAAGACAAGAGAGGTGGATAAAACCAGGCGTAATCCACACCACAGAAGTCAGTTGCATTCTCCATTCCTATTGCTCAAATGATGATGATTTTATTTCAATTAATGTTTTTAGATATGCCGTGCCCATATTCACTGGGTGTCAAATGTGAAAGTTCAAGCTCTGTCAATGAAGGAACACATGACCTCTTATTAGTCATCTCTTTTTTTATGTGACTTACTTTTCTCATATGAAAGAATGGAGAGACTGGGCTCTATCATGAACTTGAACACTGTTTTCCGTATGACTTCCACAGAATATACTCTGTAGGAGACTAGGGGTGAGCACCACTCCACCTCTCCCTCCCTTCTACCTTCTTCAACCACTGAGTGCTTTGGTTAAAATAATTTTCAAAGGTAATCTAAAGAGTTGACCCTAGATAGCACTGAAATTCAGCATTCCTCATATACTGTGGACCTGCCTCCCTGTACTGGCTGAACTGACTTACAGATACATATGAAACAGTGCACTTCTCTGGAGGAAGGTTGGATATCTTTCAGAAGATCCTCAAAAGAGTGCAGAAGTCCTGCAAAGAGAGATGCAGAGTGGTAGACTTTATTAAGCCGTTACACTTTTAATAAAGATCAGATATAAATAAGGATGTTAACATAAAGCTGTAAAAAAGAACAAATCTCAAAGAAAGGAGAACAAGAGAAAGATCAATTCCCATCTAATCTCCCTTGTCAAAATTAGCGAAATCATTCCAGCCACAAAGTCTCTTTAAACATGAGACAAAGGGTATTGTTCAAGCTAATTAGAAAGCATTGTCATGATGAAAAACAATTAATACATTCCCAACAAAGTATCAGATGTGTAAATGATTTC